>NC_069501.1:790870988-791218488 GCF_027579735.1 Bombina bombina | reverse complement strand
CCTGTTTTCATAATTATATTTGATTAACATATTTAACTTCAAAGTGTGCTACCCTCACCTGTTTTATGAAGTATGGTATGCTGCTCCTCTGTGGAGTATGGTACACTCCTCTCCTGTAAGGTATGGTGTGCTTCTCCTCTGTGGAGTATGGTAAACTTTTCCTCTGTGGAGTATGGGTAGAGATCTCCAGGTGGTGGAAGTTAAAGTTGAGGTAAACACTGCTCCTAAAAAGAGTGTGATGTGTGGTAGAATCTTAGAAGACAAAAATAAATCTCTGAAGGCAAGCTTGTAGGTGTCAATATTAAAACTTCTTTATTTGGCACAAGCTAAAACATAAACAACGTGTTTGTGATTATTTACATTAAGAAAAGTTTTTAAGGGAGAACCCCCCCCCCCAAAATGTGTAGCTGTCCTCTTGATAAAAAGTCCCAGATACAAATGGGCTTTCAAGTGTCTGACAATGTCTGTTTGATAAACGTAGGGTGTTATGTTCTGCTACCCTGAAGTTATTGTTGAGGGTGGAGAAGGTTAGAACGGTAGCGTTTTTTCAGTTTTTCTAATTTGCAAGAATCAGAAAGATGCAATATAATCATTACCTTGATATGTCTTTGGATTATCCAGGTTGGTGTTTTGCAAAGCTGATGTCTTATAATGCAGATGGTTGTGGATGTAAATCCTGTCTGTGACAGGGTCCGTTTCTTGATGTGTAGTATTTGACGGTCTCGCCGGACCAGAAATGACGTCAGTGGTGGGTGTGCCCTTATGCGTTTCGTGAACTACGTTCACTTCATCAGAGGGTCAGAGGACAGCTACACATTTTTTGGGGGGCTTTTCTCCCTTAAAAACGTTTCTTAATGTAAATAATCACAAACACGTTCTTAATGTAAATAATCACAAACACATGGGTAGAGGTCTCTACCCATACTCCACAGAGGAAAAGTTTATCATATTTCACAGAGGAGAAGCACACCATACCTTACAAGAGAGGAGTGTACCATACTCCACAGAGGAGAAGAACACCATACTTAACAAAGGAGAAGCTTACCACATCCAACAAAGGAAAAGTTCACCATACTCAACAGAGGAGAAGCGCACCATACCCCAAGGTTATTGGAAGAAAGAAATACCATACTTCAATCAGCCACATAGGCGTTAACAGCTTTAACACAGATAGGGATCAAATCCCCTCCACACTTCCAACATACCTCACAAGTTTGAGGTCAAAATATGTGAGCATTACTCTATTATTTATTGCTACACTATACACTTGTGCTTTCATACTGCACCATACATTGTTTTTTGTTTGTTTCCTCCCTTCTATGAGCGCTGACATCTGAACCCCATACTTCTCAACCTAAACTTCTTTTATTTATATATATATATACACAATACAACAAATGGTTTTGGTTGCTCATTATTTGTTTTGTGCTTTTTCTTAGATAATACTTTTAGATGAAGCAACTGCAGCAATTGATAATGAAACAGATGCACTTATTCAAGAAACTATTAAAGATGCTTTTTCTGAATGTACTGTGCTCATTATTGCACATCGTTTAAATACTGTGTATCACTGTGACCGGATAATGGTAATGGACGATGGAAACGTAAGTACATAAAACATGAAGTTTCTACAAACAAATGCTAAAAACAAGACTGTTTACAAATACCCTAGATATTGTTTATCTGTATGTATATGTGCGTAAATAACAATGTAATTCCTGGTGCAACTGAACCAGTACATACTTGCAACCCTATTACAAATATTTGAAACTTGCATGAGATCAGAATCATGTTACTAAAGTTGTCAACAGCTGCCTATGCACATTTTCTAGTGAAAACTGTTTTGTTGTGTTTTTCAATGGTAACCATAAAACTCTTTTTTTATATCATTTATCATAATTTTTATCACCAGGTCAGTGTAAAGTACAATAAGGCATTTTGCACCAGATAATACTCATTTAACAAAAAGAAAAAAAACCCTGCTATAAAACATGAAAACATCCCAAATGTTGTTAGGACTTCCTAAATTAGCATGCAGGCATGCTATGTGAAGAGGGGCCCGTGCCACACTGAGCAGGCTGACCAATCACTGCACACCCCAAACTATCTCTATCTCTATATCTATCTATATATATATATATATATCTATATAAGTAAGGACTTCAAATGTACTGCAGTCATAACTCAAAAACCCTCTGCAGGTCTATCTAGAGACCTCCCCGAATCTGACCACAAGTGGTTCAGATACGTCCAGGTGAAGGAACAGCAACTGATTTATCTTTTTGGCAGGGGGATTTAGAGAACAGGGTTATACCTGGTATGGTACAATACTCAGTACAATCCACTTTCCGGATTTTGGAGCCACAATGCATTACCTGTGACCCAGTTAAGAATGGAAAGCACACACGTAACAAGTCCTGATGGGGCAACAGCTAATTTATTTACCCCTTCTACACTCCAGTGTTGTTCCTGTATAGAAATAAAGTGAAAACTATGTTATTTTTTTCACATAACAAATAAATAACATAACTTACTTTGTTGCAGCTTAAAGGGACACTGAACCCAAATTTTTTCTTGTGTGATTCAGATAGAGCATGAAATTTTAAGCAACTTTTTAATTTACTCCTATTATCACATTTTCTTCATTCTCTTTGTATCTTTATTTGAAAAGCAAGAATGTAAGTTTAGATGCCGGCCCATTTTTGGTGAACAACCTGGGTTGTTCTTGCTGATTATTGGATTAATTTAACCGACCAATAAACGTGTTGTCCAGGGTTCTAAACCAAAAAATAGATTAGATGCCTTCTTTTTCAAATAAAGATAGCAAGAGAACGAAGAAAAATTGATAATAGGAGTAAATTAGAAAGTTGTTTAAAATTGCATGCTCTATCTGAATCACAAAAGAAAAAAATTGGGTTCAGTGTCCCTTTAAGTGGTTTTGCAGCTTTGTCATTCCTTCTATGCCCTATAAAGCTAAGAATAATGCGCAGGCCCTTATTAACTCCTACCATCCATTCATGTGACTGGACTACTGGGATCAAGTTTAATTTCTTGACTCTAGCCTCCTATCTTATATTATGCCACTTGCTGCTATGATAGTGATGCTTCATACTCACCATGTAGTGTTTGTTTCCCACAAACAGGACATTACCGTACTAAGGCACAGTTTGAGGTGGTAAAGTTTGGAAACTGGTGGTAACATAAAATTCTCCATAGACTTTAATGGAGATAAATGTTTTTATCACCAGTTTCCAAACTTTACCACCTCAATGGAAACTAGGCCTAATCTATTCCTATAGTCAGTCCCTGACAGAGCCACATATTTACATTTTTCAATTGAAGCTCCCTCTTAACTAGAGCCTTTAGCGGGCCTCTTTCTCCTTGTTTCAATACCTCTCCAGCTTCATCTTTCCTATCTTATAAAAGAGTCTGTTCCTCTTGACTACTGACTTGTGATCTGGCTCTTTCTATAATCTCATTTTCCCTGTGTTCTGGGGCCATACATAGCCTCCACCCTTTCCAGACCAAAACCACAACCCTGTCCCAAATCTAAAGTGAATAGAGACAGCTATCACTGCACCCTTCTTTGTTCTCTAGCTGAGTAGCCCCTCTCACATACTGGCATTTTTATAGCAAGTGGTCATGATTGCTTCTGATCAATCTTGCTTAGATCTGTAAGCAGACACAGCTTCATTTGTTTCATAAATTTGTATAGGAAAATAAATGTTTTCTCTTTTTCTGCAAAAACACAAATCTAGCTAGGGTTGCTACCTCATCCATATTTTCCTGGACACTTATAAGTTATACATGCTGCAGTTTGTACAGGTAGGAACATGAATTTCAACCCTGAATAGCACTTTCATGTTCCTCTCTGCACACCCTGCAGCATGCATAACTTATAAGTGTTCAGAAAAACATGGCAGAGGTGGCAACCCTTAGAACAGAAGCTGATATTCTCTCTCTGGTTTATTAGTTTGATCAGTGAAACATTTTAAAGTTCCAATGTGAATGTGAGTTTTTATCTTTTCAATAAAATTCATGTGAGCAGCTGGTCTGATATGCACAACTAATGATTTGCATTTGATTTACAGATAGTGGAGTTTGACAAGCCGTCGGTCTTATTATCAAAAGAGAAATCTCTGTTTTACTCTATGGCAATGGCAGCAGAAAAAAACATGCTCTGAAGTCTGAATATGAAGCTATTTATGCACTGGAATCAGATCTACTAAAACCATGGGAAACTGGAACACTTGATGCTTACTATATATTTATTTTGTTTACAAATGGAGAGTGTTTAATAAGTATTTAAAACATATCTATACATCACATATACCTGTACACTTATACAGCACAGATTTTTTTTTATGGAAAAGGTATGTTTGACCACTGTAATTTCATTAACTGTAATTTCCCATTAGAAAAAAATACATGAAATATCTTTGTTATATTACAGTGTTTATTACTTTTTCCGGGGAAGATTATTTTGTGCTTAAATGGTTATTACAGTAAAAAAATTACAAACTCTTATTTGTTAGAGCATGTAATTGTATCACTGTCGACCCTGCAACTATATCTGTTTAAATAACCCTTGCAACAGAGTTAAACACACAGATAAAGTACCACTCAGGAGCTGCAGTGAAAACTGCACCTGATACAATCAGCAGCCCTAGGTGCACAACCCAGCTGTGCAGGGTTGATAGTGATAAAATTACATAGTCTAAAGAATGGGTGCATGTAATTATTTTTACTATAATAGCCCTTTCAATAAATTAGCAACCTAGGCTAACATAGGAATTAAAAATATTTTTTAATACATACTTTATTTTGAATGAGTATATATATATATATAATTTTATATATATATATATATATATATATATATATATATATATATACGCACACATATATATCGCACAAGGATTTTCAAGGGCAGAAAAAAAAAATACAACATAACATATTTATTTAAATTACTTTTTTAATTAAAATACAAAACATCATGCTATTGCATATTATTTTACTAGTTTAACACTGCCTAATCTTAAAGTTTAGAAGAGATTTTAAGAGATTAATTTATTCTTTATTGACAAAAGTATATTTTAAAGGACATGCAGTTAGTGTATTTTATTTATACAAACAGTAGTTTGTGTTTTACTTGTATTATATTTACAACATAGGAAACTGCTAATGTAAAAGGATGATTCATTTAAAAGAAGTCTTTTCTATTTCAGCCCTTAAGGACTCTACTACCAAGATTATTGTTGCAATGTATAAGTGGGACATAATGTAAAGTACTGTAAATCTATAATTAAGCTAAAGAGATGTCATTCCATTTTGTGATGTTTATTTAATTGTCCTTGTGTTGTTGATATAGAGTTTGCATTCCTGTATTTTGGTCTGCTTTGCCTCCCTCCTTCTTCCCATAGAGTAGGAACACTCATGGGGCACTGCGAGAGACAGAGAGCTCAGAGGTGGCATCACAGAGATGATTAATAAATATTACTTTTATTTTACATTTGGGAAATGAGGTGCTTTCCGTTCTGGGATTTACCAGTGCTAAAAATAAAGGGGACTTTCAGTCATGAAGAATAACAAACTTCATGCTTATAGTTTCTTTATTTTACTGAAGTTTATGTGGAGCTGAGCTATCCATGGCAAACCTCTATTTTCTCAATGAGAACTTTTAGCCAATAGCGTGCTAGCCATTTAGTATAATGCCGATTGGCTAGCACAGCTATTGGTTAAGAGGTAGAAACGTCATCTTATAGAAAAATAGAGCTTTGCCATGGGAGGTCGGAGGCACTCAGCCCCACATAAACTTCAGCTAATAAAAGAAGTTTTTTATACTTCATGACTGAAAGTCTCCTTTATTTGTAGCACTGGTAAATCTTAGCGTTTCAAAAACTCTGGGATTTACCATCACTTTCAAGTGATATTCTAGAATTAGGTATGTGTCTATCTATCTATCTATCTATCTATCTATCTATCTATCTATCTGCACTCATTAAATTTAACATCAGTTACAGTAATTTTTTCCTATGAGTTACTCACTCAAAAATGTTAAAATATGATTAGATAATTTTCTAAACAGTGTGTGTCATTATACTGCAAATACATTTTGATTTCACGTTTAGCATCAATTTACCCAAATTGTTTTCCAATGCATATTTGTAATTGATAATCATAAAAAAAAAATTTGTTACATTTAACATGTCATACATTATGTAGAAAAGGGGTAGGAATAAAATATCCTACCATGTAATATGAGATAAATTTGAGGTGACCATTATTTCCATGACAATTTACATGCCAGGTATATGCACAAAAAAATGTTATTTCAAACATTGGGTCCTATGATACATTTATATGGTTGAAAGGTGAAAAAAAAAACAGATTCTTTAGAGTTGCGCCACCCCTAAAATAAGATCAAGGTAATTTTTATTATTTTCCCCTGGCAACTGGATGAACTCAGGACAAGTAATTTGAAATGGAAAGATTGCTTCTTTCAAACAAGGGGTCTTAGATCCCTTTATGTACTTTGAGGGGTGGGAGGTTTGCTGTCCTATGATTTTGTTCCATATACATGGGGATCAATCATTGTTATTTCAATGGTGATTACTAAATATCCAATTGAGTATATAACCCCTCTGTTAAAGACGTACCCAGTTCTAAAACTTACATGAAGTGTTGGAGTCTCTTTTAGAGCCCTGAAAACCTAAAAGTCCCCTACTAGACAGCTGCCATATACCTCTTAACTATTTCTGAATGGTTGGCTTGCCAGCAATTGCACAGCCTTTAAGATGACAGGGTGGTGTATTGCAGTTTTATCATTTGACTGTCCACTCAACTAGAGATCTAGCAGATGCCCAAAGGCAGCTGTCCACATTGCCCTAAACCTGGCATGTTTTTTTGGCCTTTTGCTCATGGGTTTGTGCAGTCTACCAATTGCTGGTGCATGTATCCGCTTATACAGACACAGCCATGTTAGGACCCTGGCTTTCATTTTGAAGTAACATGCTTTGAAGCTAAGAATAAGTAATAATAAGGGATATGCTGGAAATCTAGGTGAGGTTAACGTCTACTGGGTGATAAAGTTAAACTCCTCCCAAAGCTTTGCTGAGTCTTTGTCCCAAACGTCAAAAGTTGCCATAAAGAGTCCCTGTTTTTCCATAGTAAGGCGAGTGAAGGTATCATAGTATGCACCACAAAATAAACTAGAATTTGTCTATAACTATCATGTATTTAAATTACATATTCAGCCCATGAAAAAATAGTAATCAGAAATCTATAATTCTTTCTTTTATGCTGTAGCACAAGAAGGCATTGCCCCCCCCCCCACACACCTTTTCCTGTCTTACATTGGGGGCTTAAATCATTACATGAAATACATTGGGGAAAATTACATTGTATATGTCCTGAATGGCTGGAGAAAATGTAACTAGTCTGTGAAACTAAGCAAGAGTTGGACAAAAATACAAATTTGAGAACATTTAAAACAAATTTGTTTTTAGATTTGATGTCATAGGCGCAGAAATCAGAACACAAACCTCTATGAGATTAGGACTGTCAGAGATGGCTGCAAGTAATGTCATCTGTATTCTAAGTATTAGATCACCTGTAATCACAAAATATTGTACAAAAAAATAACATTATTTATGTGTGTTAAAATGGCATTTGTTAAGTCTATGTTTTATTTTCACTTACAGTACTTATAGTGTTATATAACTACTGGGCATATTCACCATGCTATTCATTTTCTTCCTCTGCCAGCAGCTATCTTCAAAGCTGTTCTCTTAATTTAACCTCTGACAAGCGCTTGTTGGTCAAGCAACATATCCTAATACCGGGCACCGCCATCTTGGAGGGTAGGTCCTATTGCACCCTGTGACAAAAAGTAGTTTCCATTCCCATATCAGTGACATTGCTGGCTTTTTTACAGCTGTATTGTGTGCAAGATACAGAGCAGGAACTTTACATTTCTTGCAGTGGCTACATTCCTCTATATTATTCATGTGGCCTTTTTATGTAATGTTATGTATTTTTTACACTTTTGTATAAAAACTGTAAAAGATGTAAATCTCCCTCTCTGTATTGTGCTTGCTAACCCAAAGCACATGATACAGCTGTTTAACCCTTTCGTGACAGGGTTAAAGTGCCTACATCGGAACAACTGTTCCGATGTAGACAAATTGAAACTACGCGATCGTGCATACGATCGCGAGATTTCAATTATTGGATCGCATCTGGGGGGCGTCCCTACAATCCTAGGAACGCCCTCCAGACCGCGATTAAATCCCTGAAGCACAGAAGGCTTCAGGACAGCCGTTAGTTATGACGTTCCATTCCGTCATAACGGCTTTAAAGCCCAGTCTAATTATGACGGAATGGAACGGCATAACGGCTTTAAAAGGTTAAAAGCTGATAACATAAACGATCTGTGAATGTTTACTGCCTCTGTCACAGGGTGCAAGAATACGTGAGCTCCAAGATGGCAGTGCCCAGTATGAAAAGACGGAGCATCTGACAGCTCTGAAGTAAACAGTAGGCACGTGAGGAAACACAATAGCTTGGTAGCAACCATTATATTGAAGTTGTGTCCAGCAATTTAAGGTCTTTTTAAACAGTTTCTTTACTAAAAGTAAGCCAAACAGGAAGCAATGCTGCTATGCTATTTTATTTACAGTAGTTATAAACAAATGTCTTAAAAAAAAGTTAAACATTTGAACATGGATAAGTATTAACTGTGCTGTCAACACGTGTTTCTAACTTGACTATTTATTGCATTAATATCTGAGTTTGCAAATATCATTCATGTTTACAAAGGCCACACCAAAAAAACCTACTGGCAACAGGTTATGGGTATAATGCACTGAACAGCGACAGTTGTTTGAAACACGCACCTTTTGTCATTTGTGACAATATTTGATGTGAGAATGCTGCTGTTAAAAAGATGTGTAACTATCATTTTAATTGTATTTATGGTACCATGAATAAAATTTTAAACGATTAAATTTGTATTTCTCGTGTTTTAAAATACAATGGTTAACAAACACTGGTATACAAAGGACATACAGCTTTATCAAGCATGACAGTTTTGGCAGCTAATACAAGTGATAACTAAAAGTTCATGAGGTTGAAGCAAATGTAAATAAAATGAAGAACAAAGACTGACATGCAATAAATACAACATGATATAGTACAGCATGACGCAGATCTAAAGTACAGAGTACCATGTTTGTCCTGGAGAAAAGCAAATAGAATTTTAGAAAATGAGAACATTTATAGTTAATAGTGTAGGGGGTTATATTGTGATGGGGGATGTGGCAGCTTAGGAGTTAAGTAGTGTAGGGGGTTTATTATTATGGGGGTTGTGGCACTTTATAAGGTTAATAGTGTAGGGGGTTTTATTGTGATGGGGATGTGGCAGCTTAGGAGTTAAGTAGTGTAGGGGGTTTATTATTATGGGGGTTGTGGCACTTTATAAGGTTAATAGTGTAGGGGTTTATTGCGATGGAGGTTGTGGCGGTTTAGAAGTTAATAATGTAGGGAGTTTATTGCGATAAGGGTTGTGGCAGTTAGGGGTTATTAGTGTTGAGGGCTTACGCTGATGAGGGTTAATAGCATAGGGAAGTGTAGGGGGTTATTGCGATGGGAGTTATGGTGGTTAAGTAGTGAAGAGGATTTATTGTAATGGGGTTGTGGCGGGTTAGAGTTTAATAGTGTAAGGGGTTATATTGCGATTGAGGTTGTGGCAGTTTAGGGGTTAAATAGTGTATGGGGTGTATTGCGAAGGGGGTTGTGGTGGTGTATGGGATCATAGCATATAGCTGTGTAGGTTTATATTGCAGGGGGGGGGTTCATTAAAATAATTCTGAATAAACAAATGTATTTACAAATTTCATGGCTAGATTAAGAATGTTGCGCTAACTATAGCGTGCAAGCAATAGGGGGTAATATGTGGCTTTTTGCACGTGATGGAAATAGTGTGTGTATTACGAGTTAAAATAAGTGTGTTCACATGAGAGCAATCAAATTTAATGCGTTGCGGGGTTAGACAAAAGAGTTGAGCAAAACACACAAAAAATGCATTTAAATGTACTGTTACGTTCAAGATAAAAAATTATTTAAAAAAAAAATTAAAAACTTATTAGGGCTCAAATATATGAAGTCTCAGGTGGCCTGAAAAGGACTTTAACACAGAGATACAAACATACATGTCTTATTGTATGTATATGTATGTATGTATTAGGGTTGCCACCTTGGCCACAATTTCCTGGACACTTATGAGTTACACATGCTGCAGGGAGGAACATGTATTTTGCTGTTCATCAGCACTATTCATGTGATGTCCAGAGGCACAATACATGTTCCTCCCTGCTTACCCTGCAGCATGTGTAACTCATAAGTGTCCAGGAAAACATGGCTGAGGTGGCAACCCTATTATATATATATATATATTGTAGAATAAAGCACTCACTGGTCTTCAGGCATCAGTGACAACTTTCATTTATTATGTGGCATTTCGGGACCAAACAAAGTCCCTTTCTCTGACAAACAACAAGTTAACAAAGCAAACATTTAAAGACCTGTAACACCCTCCCCCTGAAGGTTGCCAATCAGGGCAAACCGTGTGCATAATAAGACATTGTGTATGGGCGTGATATGAGCCCGCCTCCTCTGACTGTAATGTTTATATGCAATAGTGAGGCTGCCTGCAGGGACCGCCCGAGGGGCGTGTGTCAAAAATCGGCTCGTTAACCTTATATCAAAAGTCAAACTGTAATGGTGGAAAACCAAATAGACAGAGCCGTCAGCGGAGGCATGTAACAATATGACCGTGTAAATGTATGAGTCATCCGTAACCAACTATGGGTAGTGTGCTGCCAGAGAATATTATAAGGGCTGCGTCCGACTCCATAGTGGCTATAAAACCGCAGCCATCGAATGACACCCTATGTGACGATCACACAAACGACGCCCTCATACCCTGTAATGAGCAAATATGTTAGAGACCAAAGTGGCTCCACAGCAATAAAAGCGCCCAGTGACATGAATTATAACAATTACAAAGTACCTGCACTATATAGTTACGTTATAGGTTTAAAAATAAGATATGCCATCAATATGTCAATAATTGACTACAAACTTACACCTGACTTGAATGACTAACAGAAGGTGCATGGCTCTCCTTCCCTCTAGGTACTCATGAATAATCAAAATACAGTATCCATGTCAGCTATATATACACGGCAGCACCCTAGCAGTTATTATTGTATGGTGGGAGTGCATACATTATACTGCTTTTCTATATATATATATATATATATATATATATATATATATATATATACTGCATATGTGTGTATATATATATATATATATATATATATATATATATGTGTGTGTGTGTGTCGTCCACTGCAATTTCTAAATTGTCTGGGATAAGTGGACCACTGAATATATATATAGATATCAAAATAACGAGAATATTGCATTGAGAAATGATACTTTTTTTATTGGGCTAACTATACATTTATAAGTTGACAAGCTTTCGGAAGAGTTCCTTCCTTTATCAAGTCTGAAGCAATACTGACAATTCAGACTTGATAAAGGAAGGAACTCTTCCAAAAGCTTGTCAACTTATCAATGTATAGTTAGTCCAATAAAAAAAGTATCATTGCTCAATGCAATACTCTTGTTATTTTGATATCTAAATCTCTGGACTAACATGGCTACTGCAATCAACGTATATATATATATATATATATATATATATATATATATATATATATATATATATATATATATATATATATATATATATATATATATATATATATATATATATATATATGTGTGTGTGTGTAAGTATATGTATAAGTATTAATATGTTTTACTGTATATGTACTATACATATTTCACATTTCAATGTTCTTTACTTATAGGATGATGTCCTTTTTATTGTAAATACATATTTCTCTATATACTTATACCTGTATATCTATTCCTATAGATACTTAGGTATAGATGTATAGTTTACATGAAACAAACCAATGGTTAGTGACATAGGGCGTGATTTTCATAGAATTGTCAGGTCCATGAGAAATGCTCATTTCAGTCTAGCCAATCTTTATAGTATAATACATATGAATAACTCAGTATATACACACATACTGTATACCCACAACCAATACATGTACTAGTTTTACTACTGTATTGTAACAAAAGAGCTTGCGTTTTGGTTCACACATATAAGTTGTATTGCTTACATTACATGTAGATGATGATTAAGTGTAGTAAAACGCCTCTTGGTGAGTCTGCCTTCTAACAGTGATTTCATCCATTTAGAACATTTCACCTTACGTTATGGATACCTTTATAACATAGCACTATTGCGGCAATGCTTACAACAATGGCCCATAATGTACCCTGGCTGTATGTACTGCTTAGTTTACAACAATCCTTTCACCAGTGGTTAGTTGCTTATGATGGGTGCAACACCAACTCCTTGAAAGTCATGGATCCTTCCGACTGCCGCCATAGCTTTAGGGTGCAAAGCGTGAAACACCAATTATACATGCTCTATTTTGTATCCTGTCTCCTAAAACTGACCTACTAGAGTGGAGCAAATTATTTCAGGATCATAACAGTGTATTAAAATAGAGGCGGCAAAAGAGAAACTGAGTACATATTGGCTGGCAATTATTAGGGATGGGCGAATGTGTAAATTTCTGAATTCGAATGTTAGAATGAATGTTATTACCGAAATTCGAATTATAAATCCGAATGTTGATAAGAACGAATATTCTTAAAAATTCTATAATCGTATGCTATTTACAGTTTTTGAATGTCTCTTTCGAATTCGAATGTTTATAATTATATTGAATGTCCACATTCGAAATTTCGAATTTAACATTCTATTTAACAAATACTAGTCAGAAGTTCAACAGTTCATGTGGTAGGGAGGGAATCTAGTAAATTGATACATAATAGATACAAATATATAATTTCCAATGTTTCTATTTTGAATATTGCATAATTCGAATATTACATTTAAAGAAAGTATTAGAAATACTATTACAAATATAAATTAAAATTTTTCGAAATGAATATTTTCGAATGTAATCGTGAAATTCGAAACCGAACATTCGAAAATCGAATGTTAGAATGTTATGTAAACATTCTAAATTCGATTCAAACGAATGTGTTAAAATTCGTTTCATTTTTCGAATGTTGCAAAACATTCGCCAATCCCTAGCAATTATGTTTTAATAAAAAAAAAAATATGTATAAATAGGCAAAAGAATTCTGCAATGTAGAGATAAATATTTTTTACTATCAAAAAGTCTTCCATAAATTCATGTACTAAGTGTATTTTTTTTAGATTACATTAACTCCATTACTGCAACTGCTTCTTCAGTTGCCAAATGCAACCCATCACCTTCCTTATTTGGAGGAGCCAATCCGGACTTGTTACTTGAGTAGACCTTGCAAGCCATTGTAATTTTGTTAGTAAAGCTTGCATTGTTTTGCATTTACTCGTCTGATCACATCTGCTGTAGTCAATTAGGGACAAATATGTAGCAAATTTAGGTATTTGATCTCTGCAGCGTGCACCTCCAATTCTCAAAATTTACAGGAAAAGGGGTCAAAATAAATATTGTGAAGCCGTTTTACTATGCACGATAAAACATATTACAGTCAATAGTTACTAAAGTCAAAATTAAACTTTCATGAATCAGAAAGAGCATGCAGTTTTAATAAACTTTCCAATTTACTTCCATTATCAATTTTTGCAGTATTTTTATATGCACACTTTCTGAGGCACCAGCTCCTACTGAGTACACAGTGTATACGTATACTAGACTATGATTGGCTGATGGCTCTCACATGATACAGCTGGCAAATGGGGAAACAAATATAAATTTGTCAGAAAAAAAACTTCTGCATACAGTATTTGAAATTCAGGGTACATTATATTGCGCTGTCTTAATTATGCACTTGTTAATTATGCAATTCTTCTGTATTATTTTGTCCTTTAGGTCTGAAATAGGCACTCCAGACTCTGAGATAAGCAGAATTTTTTTTTAGTGATGGTAAATCCTAGCTTGGATTTACCATCACTTTAAGCTTTGATTTTCACGCCACTAGGCACTGAAAATGGTATTACATTGCCATCTAGTGGATATTAAATTCATTGCAGCTATATAAAATTAAAGGGAGATGGTAATATAAACTGATAAATCATATGTATAAAAAAAAACACTGCAATATACTTTCATTATTTATTATGTCGCCTTTTCCTTTAATTCCATTCTGAAATTGTGAGCTTTTCAATTCATGTTAGAATTGGAAGTGCAGAACACTGTTATATTCCACACAGCCATTGGCTGCACACTCTAGTGATCTATTTATAACTGTCTCTAATTGGTCACAGCACAGAAAGTAACCAGTTACAACATTCCAGCTCCCATTGTTTTATACACACTAAAACTTTACACTTATTTTGTCAATATTTAAACAACTAATGGTACCTTTAAAAACATTTTAACCAATATAAATGAATATTAACCTATGTAAATTAATTTTTAACAATTTTATATTAATGCATCCTACAATATACATCTTACTGGTAGAATATCTCAATTGCTTAAAATATCTCTTTTGATTTCATATTTCTTATTAAGGACTATATTACAAGTTTAGCGATAATTTATCGCGTGCCCGCAAACGTGCGAATTACAAGTGGCTGGTTATTGCTACCGTAAGTTTGCGGTAGCAATTAGCGCTTAGAAAGTTAAACAGAGATCAGATCTCTGGTTAATTTTAAAAATGTCCCCCAAATTAAAAATCAATGTTCTTTAATAAAAAAAATAAAGATAGTAGCATCTTTATTTTTTAATAAAATAACTGCAATAAGCAGTTATGAGGGGCTTAAGTTTGGCCGGTGTTGGGTGAAAAAAAACGGCACTAAAAAGTGCCTTTACATTGCGGTTTATGGGACCTGTGTGTTCCCTGTATAAACACATAAATATATACTGTATGTACATAATCATATATACTGTATTTATATTTGCTGCCCATCATTGCGCGACTTACCCACTTCGCTGTGATAGTTCTCATGCCGTGTCTCATGGCATGAGAACGAGGCTCCCATTGGAGCCAATGGAAGCGCGCTCTTTTGAGCGCAATGCTTCTGTGCAATGTGAACGAGAGGTTGCATTCGCATTTCACCTTACTTGTAATACCAGCGCACGCTACTCAGTTGAGCTCAAATATCGCTTTAGTGTAAGCAATATTTTACTCTCAACTCGTAATCTGGCCCTAATTGTTTTAAATCATATTCCCTATTAATTCATCTTACTAAAGGAATATTTATTTCATAATCCCATATTAATTCAATTTACTAAAGGAATATTGCCCATCATCCTGAATAGGGGAGATCTGAGGACAGGTTTGAAAACCAGTACTCTAGATTAATCATCAAATTTAAAGGGAAAGTCTTCACCAGAGTTTTTATTGTTTAAAAAGATAATCTCTTTATTACCCATTCCCCAATTTTGCATAACCAACACTTTTATATTAACAACAAAGTAAGGTCACTACCAAAGAACACAGTGCGCTAAATATACATATTAGAGATTTAGAAATTCAAAGAGGGTTTGTAGATAAAAAAATAAATATCTAAATCTTATATTTAAATATAATGATCGTAATAATGCAGAGTCCCAGAAGTAGACACAGGTCCAGAACACAGGCCGCCCTCCAACGATAAACCAAACACAATCTCAATGTCCTGCAAGACAAAATAGGACTTTTATATTAATATACTTTTTACTTCTGTTATTAACTTGTATCTAAGCATCTGCAGACTGCCCCTTATTTCAGTTCTTTTGACAGACTTGCATTAGCCAATCAGTGATGACTCATAGGTAACTTCACAGGCATGACTACAATCTTATCTATATGGCACATAAATTAAAGCCCTCTAGATATGAAAGACTGTCAAAATGCATTCAGATAAGAGGTGGCCTTCAAGGGCTAAGAAATTAGCATATGAGCCTACCTAGGTTTAGGTTTCAACTAAAAATACCAAGAGAACAAAGCAAAATTGATGATAAAAGTAAATTGGAAAGTTCTTTAAAATTAAATGTCCTATCTGAATGATGAAAGTTTATTTTTGACTAGACCGTCCCTTTAATTTTGACCCTTGTTGAATGAAAAGTAAAAAAAATATATACTATAAATCACACTTTTAAGTTGCAATGAGGTGCATGGAAATGTAAAATTTTAACTATACAATTATTTAAAATTATATAAAATTATTAAAAAGGTATACAAAAGTCAAAATTAAACTTTAATGATACGACTAAGATCAAGCATGCAATTTACCATTATCAAATTTTTCTAGGGCCCCAGCACCTACTGAGCATGTGCTCAAAATATGCACAGTATGTATATTGTCATGTATTTTCTGCGACAAAACTGCATGCTTTTCCCTTGTTAGGCCTTCTTATAGTCTAGCTTTTATGATATTGAAATTTGTTTTTCACAGTCTTGCTGATAGTTTCATCTCAGTATATTTTGCATTAAGTTTTTGCTTAAAGGGACACTGAACCCAATTTTTTTCTTTCATGATTCAGATAGAGCATGACATTTTAAGCAACTTTCTAATTTACTCCTATTATCAATTTTTCTTTGTTCTCTTGCTGTCTTTATTTTAAAAGCAGGGGCGCGATCCGATATACGGCGCAAGTTTCGGCGCAAGCGTGGAAACCTGCGTCGCCTGTAGTTTCAGCTCGCGCTATCCAATATACCCCGCTGTCAGATGCTAAAGTGCTGTAAGTCTCACAAACCAGCGATGTCCAGAAATCTGCGTAAGTACAAATTTCTGGAATCGCCAGTGACTTACGGCACTTTAGAAACTGCCGGCGCCTACAAAACCTGACTAAGTTATTAAATCTCCCGTACTGTCTAACACGCCTCCTAAACATAGCCCGACACGTCTAACCCTCTAACCGCTATCCCCCCTCACTCTCCTAATAATAATAAATGTATTAACCCCTAAACCGCTGCTCCCGGACCCCGCCGCACCTAATAAAGTTATTAACCCCTAAACCGCCGCTCCTGGACCCTGCCGCCATCTACATTATCTATATTACCCCCTAATTTGAGCCCCCTACCCCGCCGCTACCTATTTTATCTATATTACCCCCTAATGTGAGCCCTCTACCCTGCCGCTACCTATTTTATCTATATTACCCCCTAATGTGAGCCCCTTACACCGCCGCCATCTATATTAACTACCCCTAATGTGAGCCCCTTACACCACCGCCATCTATATTAACTACCCCCTAATGTGAGCCCCTTACACCGCAGCAATCTATATTAACTACCCCCTAATGTGAGCTCCTACCCCGCCGCCAGCTATATTAAAATTATTAACCCCTAATCTAATCCCCCCTACCCCGCCGCCAGCTATATTAAATTAATTAACCCCTAATTTAATCCCCCTACACCGCCGCCAGCTATATTAAATTAATTAAACTCTAATTTAATCCCCCTACACTGCCGCCAGCTATATTAAATTAATTAACCCCTAATTTAATCCCCCTACACAGCCGCCAGCTATATTAAATACATTAACCCCTAATCTAATCCCCCTAAAGTAATCACCTCTATTACCAGCCCTTACAAGGACCTTTTGCGTGACATTGCCCCAAAGGGCTTTTTGCGGGGCATTTCCCCAAAGAAATCAGCTCTTTTACCAGCCCTTAAAAGGGCTTTTTGAGGGGCATTGTCACAAAGTAATCAGCTCTTTTGCATCTAATCTAAATCCCCCTACACCGCCGCCACCTATAATAAATGTATTTACCCCTAATCTAATCCCCCTACACCGCCGCCACCAATAATAAATGTATTAACCCTAATTATATTAGGGTTAATATAGTTAATATAGTTATTATATTATATATATTAACTATATTAACCCTAATTATATTAGGGTTAATATCGTTATTATATTACATATATATTAAGTATAATAACCCTATCTAACTCTAACATCCCTAACTAAATTCTTATTAAAATAAATCTAATTAATATTATTAATTAAATTATTCCTATTTAAATCTAAATACTTACCTATAAAATAAACCCTAAGATAGCTATAAAATAAAATTAATAATTACATTGTAGCTATTTTAGGGTTTATATTTATTTTACAGGTAACTTGGTATTTATTTTAACTAGGTACAATAGCTATTAAATAGTTAATAACTATTTAATAGCTACCTAGTTAATATAATTACCAAATTACCTGTAAAATAAATCATAACCTAAGTTACAAATACACCTACACTATCAATAAATTAAATAAACTACAAATATCTAAACTAAACTACAATTAAATACACTAAACTAAATTACAAAACAAACACTAAATTACAAAAAATAAAAAAAGATTACAAGAATTTTAAGCTAATTACACCTATTCTAAGCCCCCTAATAAAATAACAAAGCCCCCCAAAATAAAAAAAATTCCCTACCCTAATCTAAATTACAAAAGTTAACAGCTCTATTACCAGCATCGCCTGTGATTTGAATAGCCAATAGAATAAGAACTACTGTAATTCTATTGGCTATTCTAATCAGCCAATAGAATTACAGTTGCTCTTATTCTATTGGCTATTCAAATCAGCCAATAGAATTAAAGTAGCTTGCATCCGATTGTCTGATTTGAATTTGAAGGCTCAAATCAGCCAATAGGAATTCAAGGGACGCCATTTTTAATCGCGTACCTTGAATTCCTATTCAGTGTACGGCGGCGATCGTATGAAGAGGATCCTCCGCGTTCCAGCTCCGGTCTTCAGTTCCAGAGGTCTTCGGTTCCAGCGTCACCGATCTTCAGTTCCAGATGGACGGTCTTCAGCTCCGCGGTCATCGGTCTTCAACTCCTCCCCTCCACGCCGGCTGGATCCTGGAAGAAGAGGTCGCCGCCTGGAACAGGACCTTCTCCGCCGGTCTTCAGGACAGGTAAGGAGCACTTGGTTTTTTAAGGGGGGATTGGGTGGGTTAGAATAGGGGTATGTGGGTGGTGGGTTGTAATGGGGGGGTGTTGTTTTTTTTTACAGGCAAAAGAGCTGAATTCTTTAAGGGCTGGTAATAGAGCTGTTAACTTTTGTAATTTAGATTAGGGTAGGGAAATTTTTTATTTTGGGGGGCTTTATTTTATTAGGGGGCTTAAAATAGGTGTAATTAGCTTAAAATTCTTGTAATCTTTTTTATTTTTTGTAATTTAGTTTAGTGTATTTAATTGTAGTTTAGTTAGATATTTGTAGTTTATTTAATTTATTGATAGTGTAGGTGTATTTGTAACTTAGGTTAGGATTTATTTTACAGGTAAATTGGTAATTATTTTAACTAGGTAGCTATTAAATAGTTATTAACTATTTAATAGCTATTGTACCTAGTTAAAATAAATACCAAGTTACCTGTAAAATAAATATAAACCCTAAAATAGCTACAATGTAATTATTAATTATATTGTAGCTATCTTAGGGTTTATTTTATAGGTAAGTATTTAGATTTAAATAGGAATATTTTAATTAATAATATTAATTTTAATTAGATTTATTTTAATAAGAATTTAGTTAGGGATGTTAGAGTTACATAGGGTTATTATACTTAATATATATATAATATAATAACGATATTAACCCTAATATAATTAGGGTTAATATAGTAAATATATATAATATAATAACTGTATTAACTATATTAACCCTAATATAATTAGGGTTAATATAGTTAATATAGCTGGCGACGGTGTAGGGGAATTAGATTAGGGGTTAATACATTTATTATAGGTGGCGGCGGTGTAGGGGGATTAGATTAGGGGGTAATACATTTATTATAGGTGGCGGCGGTGTAGGGGGATTTAGATTAGATGCAAAAGAGCTGATTACTTTGTGACAATGCCCCGCAAAAAGCCCTTTTAAGGGCTGGTAAAAGAGCCGATTTCTTTGGGGAAATGCCCCGCAAAAAGCCCTTTTAAGGGCAGGCAATAGAGCTGTTACTTTGGGGCAATGTCGCGCAAAAGGCCCTTTTAAGGGCTGGTAATAGAGGAGATTACTTTAGGGGGATTAAATTAGGGGTTAATTAATTTAATATAGCTGGCAGCGGTGTAGGGGGATTAAATTAGGGGTTAATAAATTTAATATAGCTGGCGGCGGGGTAGGAGCTCACATTAGGGGGTAGGTAATATAGATGGCGGCGGTGTAAGGGGCTCACATTAGGGGGTAGGTAATGTAGATGGCGGCGGTGTAAGGGGCTCACATTAGGGGGTAGTTTAATATAGCTGGCGGCGGGGTAGGAGCTCACATTAGGGGGTATGTAATGTAGCTGGCGACGGTGTAGGGGGATCACATTAGGGGGTTATACTTTTAATGTAGGTGGTGGCGGCGGGGTCCGGGAGCGGTGGTTTAGGGGTTAAATACTTTATTAGGGATTGCGGCGGGGGATCGTGGTTGACAGGTAAATAGACATTGCGCATGCGTTAGCTTTTTTTTAGCAATTCGCGGTTGACTGGTAGATAGACATTGCGCATGCGTTAGGTGATAAGTTTTATATGGCAGGTAGTTTAGGGAGTTACGGGGCTCCAATACACAGCGTAAGACTTACTACGGCTGCATTTTGTGGCGAGGTGAAAATGGAGTAAGATTTCTCCATTTTCGCCACGTAAGTCCTTACGCTGTATATTGGATACCAAAAAGCGCAGGTTTGGTATACCTGCCTATGGCCCAAAAAACTACGGGCGAAGGCAGAAATATACGAGCGTAACTTCTAGGTTACGCCGTATATAGGATACCAAACCCGCGCAAATTTTGTCGTTGCCGGCTTCTGCGGGCGACGCTGTATATCGGATCGAGGCCCTGGAATGTAAATCTTAGCAGCCAGCCCATTTTAGGTTCAGCAGCATGGATAGCGTTTGCTTATTGGAGGCTTACATTTACCCACCAATAAGCAAGCATAACCCAAGGTTCTCAACCGAAAATGGGCCGGCTCCTATGCATCACATTCCTGCTTTTTAAATAAAGATAGCAAGAGAACGAAGAAAAATTGATAATAGGAGGAAATTAGAAAGTTGCTTAAAATTGCATGCTCTATATGAATCATGAAATAAAAAATTTGGGTTTAGTGTCCCTTTAATTTGATGCCGAAGACTCCAGCTTGTCACTTATTCCTGTAATTCTGCAATTTATAACCTTGATTGTGGTCTAGGAATGTAGCTGTAGACATAAATAAAATTGGTATTTTTCCCAAATTTTTACAGAGTGCGAGAGCCATCTACTGTCAGTACATCAATATTGCATCTAATTAATTCTATGCTAATTAGTAATTAATAAATTATAATTAATGACTGCTTCTAGAATTGGTGCTATCCTAATTGGGGGGGGGGGGTATTGTTTCCTGTGTTTGGAACTGGTCAAATCCTATATTGGGTTGGTGATATCTTAATTGTCTACGGTGGTCTGATCATTTTTGGATTATAATTGCTGAGGCTTGCTTATCTTATTCTGATAGATCTTCGATCTGACAGTTTACCTCCTAATTACAAGGTGAGAATTTAATTTTGGTGAAGTATGAAACTAGCTTATTTAAAAACAGAATTTATGTTTACCTGATAAATTACTTTCTCCAACGGTGTGTCCGGTCCACGGCGTCATCCTTACTTGTGGGATATTCTCTTCCCCAACAGGAAATGGCAAAGAGCCCAGCAAAGCTGGTCACATGATCCCTCCTAGGCTCCGCCTACCCCAGTCATTCGACCGACGTTAAGGAGGAATATTTGCATAGGAGAAACCATATGATACCGTGGTGACTGTAGTTAAAGAAAATAAATTATCAGACCTGATTAAAAAACCAGGGCGGGCCGTGGACCGGACACACCGTTGGAGAAAGTAATTTATCAGGTAAACATAAATTCTGTTTTCTCCAACATAGGTGTGTCCGGTCCACGGCGTCATCCTTACTTGTGGGAACCAATACCAAAGCTTTAGGACACGGATGATGGGAGGGAGCAAATCAGGTCACCTAGATGGAAGGCACCACGGCTTGCAAAACCTTTCTCCCAAAAATAGCCTCAGAAGAAGCAAAAGTATCAAACTTGTAAAATTTGGTAAAAGTGTGCAGTGAAGACCAAGTCGCTGCCCTACATATCTGATCAACAGAAGCCTCGTTCTTGAAGGCCCATGTGGAAGCCACAGCCCTAGTGGAATGAGCTGTGATTCTTTCGGGAGGCTGCCGTCCGGCAGTCTCGTAAGCCAATCTGATGATGCTTTTAATCCAAAAAGAGAGAGAGGTAGAAGTTGCTTTTTGACCTCTCCTTTTACCGGAATAAACAACAAACAAGGAAGATGTTTGTCTAAAATCCTTTGTAGCATCTAAATAGAATTTTAGAGCGCGAACAACATCCAAGTTGTGCAACAAACGTTCCTTCTTCGAAACTGGTTTCGGACACAGAGAAGGTACGATAATCTCCTGGTTAATGTTTTTGTTAGAAACAACTTTTGGAAGAAAACCAGGTTTAGTACGTAAAACCACCTTATCTGCATGGAACACCAGATAAGGAGGAGAACACTGCAGAGCAGATAATTCTGAAACTCTTCTAGCAGAAGAAATTGCAACCAAAAACAAAACTTTCCAAGATAATAACTTAATATCAACGGAATGTAAGGGTTCAAACGGAACCCCCTGAAGAACTGAAAGAACTAAGTTGAGACTCCAAGGAGGAGTCAAAGGTTTGTAAACAGGCTTGATTCTAAAAAACTCTAAGCCATCTCCGTGGAGATGTTGCCTGTACAACGGCAAAGAGAATGACTGGGGTAGGCGGAGCCTAGGAGGGATCATGTGACCAGCTTTGCTGGGCTCTTTGCCATTTCCTGTTGGGGAAGAGAATATCCCACAAGTAAGGATGACGCCGTGGACCGGACACACCTATGTTGGAGAAATATTAATATAACTTGCATCTTGCCTTAATTTAAAATCTTTTTTCTTTTATTTTATCAGGTAAACTAATGAACTCTGATTGACCTTTTATAGTTCAACTAGTGTTCAAGCCCGTGTACACGGGCCATAATGTTTAACCCCTTAATGACCACAGCACTTTTCCATTTTCTGTCCGTTTGGGACCAAGGCTATTTTTGCATTTTTGTGGTGTTTGTGTTTAGCTGTAATTTTCCTCTTACTCATTTACTGTACCCACACATATTATATACAGTTTTTCTCGCCATTAAATGGACTTTCTAAAGATACCATTATTTTCATCTTATCTTATAATTTACTAAAAAAAAATTATAAAATATGAGGAAAAATTAAAAAAAATAAACACTTTTTCTAACTTTGACCCCCAAAATCTGTTACATATCTACAACCACCAAAAAACACCCATGCTAAATAGTTTCTAAATTTTGTCCTGAGTTTAGAAATACCCAATGTTTACATGTTCTTTGCTTTTTTTGCAAGTTATAGGGCCATAAATACAAGTAGCACTTTGCTATTTCCAAACCATTTTTTTTTTCAAAATTAGCGCTAGTTACATTAGAACACTGATATCTTTTAGGAATCTCTGAATATTCATTGACATGTAAATATTTTCTTTTAGTAGACAACCCAAAGTATTGATCTAGGCCCATTTTGGTATATTTCATGCCACCATTTCACCGCCAAATGCGATCAAATAAAAAAAATCGTTCACTTTTTCACAAATTTTTTCACAAACTTTAGGTTTCTCAATGAAATTATTTACAAACAGCTTGTGCAATTATGGCACAAATGGTTGTAAATTCTTCTCTGGGATCCCCTTTGTTCATAAATAGCAGACTTATATGGCTTTGGTGTTGCTTTTTGGTAATTAGAATGCCACTAAATGCCACTGCGCACCACACGTGTATTATGCCCAGCAGTGTAGGGGTTAATTAGGGAGCATGTAGGGAGCTTTTTGGGGTAATTTTAGCTTTAGTGTAGTGTAGTAGACAACCCCAAGTATTGATCTAGGCCCATTTTGGTATATTTCATGCCACCATTTCACCGCCAAATGCGATCAAATAAAAAAAAACGTTACATTTTTCACAATTTTAGGTTTCTCACTGAAATCATTTACAAACAGCTTGTGCAGTTATGGCACAAATGGTTGTAAATGCTTCTCTGGGATCCCCTTTGTTCAGAAATAGCAGACATATATGGCTTTGGCGTTGCTTTTTGGTATTTAGAAGGCCGCTAAATGCCGCTGCGCATCACACGTGTATTATGGCTAGCAGTGAAGGGGTTAATTAGGTAGCTTGTAGGGAGCTTGCAGGGTTAATATTAGATTTAGTGTAGAGCTCAGCCTCCCACCTGAAACATCAGACCCCCTGATCCCTCCCAAACAGCTCTCTTCCCTCCCCCACCCCACAATTGTCCCCGCCATCTTAAGTACTGGCAGAAACTCTGCCAGTACTAAAATAAAAGGTATTTGGCCCTTTTAAAAAAAAAAAAAAAAAGAAGCATATTTACATATGCTGATGTGTACGATCCCCCCTTAGACCCCAACCTCACTGATCCCCCCCAAACAGCTCTATAACCCTCCCACTCTAACTTAATGGGCGCCATCTTGGGTACTGGCAGCTGTCTGCCAGTACCCAGTTTAGAAGAAAAAATGGTTTTTTTTTTACATTTGTTAAAACGTTTCTGTAGTGTAGCTTCCCCCCACACAAAACCAACCCCCCCACCCCTCCATGATCACTTTTTGTGCTTTTGCACAAGCAAGATTAGGCCACATTTATTAAAACATTTTCCGTAGTGTAGCGGTTCCCACCCGCTCCCGCCCCGTGCACGCGCCCGCCCGCCACCCTCCATGCACGCGCGCGCGCCCGTGCGCGCCCCGACGATCCCGCCCCCCTTGACGTCACGCGGCACACCGATGGCCGCCCACCCGCCTCCCAAGTCGGCTCCCACCCACCAACGAAACCAGCCATCGATGTCCGGTGCAGAGAGGGCCATAGAGTGGCTCTCTCTGCATCGGATGGCCATGTGAGGTTATTGCAGGATGCCTCCATATCGAGGCATCACTGCAATAACCGGAAAGCAGCTGGAAGCGAGCAGGATCGCTTCCAGCTGCTTTCCACACCGAGGACGTGCAGGGTACGTCCTCAGGCGTTAACTGCCTTTTTTTTGAGGACGTACCCTGCACGTCCTCGGTCATTAAGGGGTTAAGGAAATAAATATACCTATCCCTCTATCACTAATCCCTCTAGCCCTAATCCCTATCCCTCTATCTTTATTTTTCTGCATTGTAGAATCCCCCTAACCATCCAACCTCCCTGATCCCCCCTTAAACAGCTCTCTAACCCTCTCCCCTCTAACTATTGCCGCCACCTTGTTTACCTATAAACCCCTTTTTTATTTTATTTTTTCATTTTTATTTTTTTCTGCAGTGTAGTGGTCCCACCACCTACCCCCTCCCGCGATCACCATTTAGTACCCCCCCGCACCCCAGAACCCCTTTTCTGTAGTGTAGCTGCCCCATCCCTCCGTCCCTTTTTTTCCTGTAGCAAACCCTTTTCTGACATTCAAAAACAAAACAAAAACAAATCAGTGACCAATATAGCAACCTTTCTTTGCAAGGACACTCAAAAGCCTGCCATCCATGGATTCTGACAGTGTTTTGATCTGTTCACCATCAACATTGCGTGCAGCAGCAACCACAGCCTCCCAGACACTGTTCAGAGAGGTGTACTGTTTTCACTCCTTGTAAATCTCACATTTGATGATGGACCACAGGTTCTCAATGGGGTTCAGATCAGGTGAACAAGGAGGCCATGTCATTAGATTTTCTTCTTTTATACCCTTTCTTGCCAGCCACGCTGTGGAGTACTTGGACGCGTGTGATGGAGCATTGTCCTGCATGAAAATCATGTTTTTCTTGAAGGATGCAGACTTCTTCCTGTACCACTGCTTGAAGAAGGTGTCTTCCAGAAACTGGCAGTAGGACTGGGAGTTGAGCTTGACTCCATCCTCAACCCGAAAAGGCCCCACAAGCTCATCTTTGATGATACCAGCCCAAACCAGTACTCCACCTCCACCTTGCTGGCGACTGAGTCGGACTGGATCTCTCTGCCCTTTACCAATCCAGCCACGGGCCCATCAAGACTCACTCTCATTTCATCAGTCCATAAAACCTTAGAAAAATCAGTCTTGAGATATTTCTTGGCCCAGTCTTGACGTTTCAGCTTGTGTGTCTTGTTCAGTGGTGGTCGTCTTTCAGCCTTTCTTACCTTGGCCATGTCTCTGAGTATTGCACTCCTTGTGCTTTTGGGCACTCCAGTGATGTTGCAGCTCTGAAATATGGCCAAACTGGTGGCAAGTGGCATCTTGGCAGCTGCACGCTTGACTTTTCTCAGTTCATGGGCAGTTATTTTGCGCCTTGGTTTTTCCACACGCTTCTTGCGACCCTGTTGACTATTTTGAATGAAACGCTTGATTGTTCGATGATCACGCTTCAGAAGCTTTGCAATTTTAAGAGCGCTGCATCCCTCTGCAAGATATCTCACTATTTTTGACTTTTCTGAGCCTGTCAAGTCCTTCTTTTGACCCATTTTGCCAAAGGAAAGGAAGTTGCCTAATAATTATGCACACCTGATATAGGGTGTTGATGTCATTAGACCACACCCCTTCTCATTACAGAGATGCACATCACCTAATATGCTTAATTGGTAGTAGGCTTTCGAGCCTATGCAGCTTGGAGTAAGACAACATGCATAAAGAGGATGATGTGGTCAAAATACTAATTTGCCTAATAATTCTGCACTCCATGTACATGCTTTCTTTTTATAGTCACCATTTATGCTTTTATACATTTTTCTTTCTTTTTCTTGTTTTGTCTCATTTTCACACACATCATACTACACCACCCACACAATACTACACAGTACACACCGTACACCACACACATCAAACAATACCATACACAAAAAAAACAGAATTTATGTTTACCTGATAAATTACTTTCTCCAACGGTGTGTCCGGTCCACGGCGTCATCCTTACTTGTGGGATATTCTCTTCCCCAACAGGAAATGGCAAAGAGCCCAGCAAAGCTGGTCACATGATCCCTCCTAGGCTCCGCCTACCCCAGTCATTCGACCGACGTTAAGGAGGAATATTTGCATAGGAGAAACCATATGTTACCGTGGTGACTGTAGTTAAAGAAAATAAATTATCAGACCTGATTAAAAAAACCAGGGCGGGCCGTGGACCGGACACACCGTTGGAGAAAGTAATTTATCAGGTAAACATAAATTCTGTTTTCTCCAACATAGGTGTGTCCGGTCCACGGCGTCATCCTTACTTGTGGGAACCAATACCAAAGCTTTAGGACACGGATGAAGGGAGGGAGCAAATCAGGTCACCTAAATGGAAGGCACCACGGCTTGCAAAACCTTTCTCCCAAAAATAGCCTCAGAAGAAGCAAAAGTATCAAATTTGTAAAATTTAGAAAAAGTGTGCAGTGAAGACCAAGTCGCTGCCTTACATATCTGATCAACAGAAGCCTCGTTCTTGAAGGCCCATGTGGAAGCCACAGCCCTAGTGGAGTGAGCTGTGATTCTTTCAGGAGACTGCCGTCCGGCAGTCTCATAAGCCAATCGGATAATGCTTTTAATCCAGAAGGAGAGAGAGGTAGAAGTTGCTTTTTGACCTCTCCGTTTACCAGAATAAACAACAAACAAAGAGAATGACTGGGGTAGGCGGAGCCTAGGAGGGATCATGTGACCAGCTTTGCTGGGCTCTTTGCCATTTCCTGTTGGGGAAGAGAATATCCCACAAGTAAGGATGACGCCGTGGACCGGACACACCTATGTTGGAGAAATACACACACTGTACAAAGACACACACATTACCACACACACCGTACACCATACACACTGTACACACTATACACCAAACAATACCGTACACACAACACCACACACACCGTACACCACACACAGAATAACACACACACCGTACACCACACACAGAATAACACACAATAACACACACCATACACCACACACACAATAACACACACCGTACACACCACACAAACCTACACCAAACAATACCATATACAAAACACCACACACACTGTACAAGGACACACAGTACACACCACACACTGTACACCACACAATGTTCCCTCTAATTACTTTTTGGTATATCATTCTCTAATTAAATATAAATATCTACAAGTTGTATTTCTATATACTGTACGCAATCTGGTGCAGCAAAAGTTCAATTTTTTTTTTTTAGCCTTCAGTATATTTTCCCATCAAATAAACTGATTTGGGCATCAAATTTAGTCAGTGATCCAAAATCCACAATTTTTACAGCTATATTTCAATGATTGTGCCATGATGCATAAACTATCCATGACAAATGAAAATGAGTATAGATAGAATATATGAGCTTTTTAGTCTGCTTTCAGCCATCAGATACTGGTATTATATAAAGCAGTTTTGCTAGGCAGCTAACTTTTGGGGGGGGGGGGGGGGGGGGGGGCGGGGGGTAGGAAAGTAAAAATCAAACTACACAATTCAGATAGAGCATGTCATTTTAAGTCATTTTAAGTCACTTTTAAATTCACTTTATCAAATGTGTTTGTTCTCAAAATATCCTTTGTTGAAAAGCAAATGTTAATATCCTCAGCAGCAATGTAATTTTGTCATTGGGTGACCAGATGTGACCACCTAGCTTCCATAAGTGCATTGCTGCTCTGGAGTTGACTTTAGTTATGTGTTTATTATATTTTTCAGTTAGTTATATGCAAATAGCAGTGCATATGTTAAATATGTTCCAGCATTTAATTTTGCACTGCTGTTTGTATATAACTAACTGAAAAATGTAGTAAACACATAGCTAAAGTATATATATATATATATCAAAACTTGAGATGAATCCAACGGACGGTCTCCGCAGTACAATAGGATTCAAGGCACAGCAGACTTTGAAACAATCCGTTTAATGGTAATGATGGAGAAAAAACAGACGTTTCGGCTCTAACAGGAGCCTTTCTCAATGGTGTTCAAACCGGACATGTCCGGTTTGAACACCATTGAGAAAGGCTCCTGTTAGAGCCGAAACGTGTTTTTTCTCCATCATTACCATTAAACGGATTGTACTGCGGAGACCGTCCGTTGGATTCATCTCAAGTTTTGCTGTATGTTCTTCTGTATATAATCTACCTAAGGTAAGGACACTGGAGGACTGAGCCAGGTGGGACTTACTAGCTTTCTATGATGCAGCCTGTAACATGTCATCCTTTATCATTCAAAGCTTTACGCAAATGAATATTAAGGGCACTGAGATATTCATAAAGAAATAACATCAATAAGGAGTATATGAGCTGAAAATACAGCAGTGCTCTCACCACTAGGGGCCGCCATCCTGACAGTTCCAGAGCTGCTTGTGCTTCACAATAGAGAAATCCCAGTACTTGCTGATTCCAGCACCAGCCTCCCACACTCAGTCACATACCCAGATAGTGGTTGAGAGAGTTGGAGGATCTGCTGTAGTTGTGCCCCTGCAGTATGTGGGATGGGGAAGTGATTTTGGGACAGATGAAGGGACCTGAAATGACGTACCTGCCCTCAGCACACCATGATGCTCCAGTTTTATATCAGGAGCAAGAGCACTGGCATCCAGCTGTGCAGGGTAGATGGGTAAGCTAAGCCTTTTAGAGGGAATAACCCCTCAACCACACCTCTCACCTGGCTGTAGAGCATGTTGGGATATGTGACCAGAAGTATATATACCGGAGGGTTTTTCTATTCATCCCAACCCCTGCCTATAGATTAGCTTGTGTTTAATGTTACTAGTGTCACACATAACACAAGCTAATCTATTGGTAGTGGTTGGGATGAGTAGGAAAAATCCTGGCACCCTAAAAACGGCCCTGCTCCTGAGCACAGTAAATTTATAGCTCCCACGCAAAATATTTTATTTTTTAATTAAAACAAAAAAAGTTATGCTAGAACATTAAAAAAATACTTGTGCATTTAAAAAAAAAAACCATATATAACAACTGTTTATTTGTACCCTTACTTTTGATGCTGTTGGACAGTCACAGTTCACCCCAGGATGTTTCTTGCAGCCTGTGCTTCTGCTCCCGCTCATTTAGGCTCTAGATGTTATGCTGGAGGGGGCCTACTGAGCCTGCTCACATGAATGGGGGTGGGTGCAGGAAACCGGGCCAGACAGCATAAAGGGAAAGGCAGGGCAGGACACGATTTTAGAAATTGCAACACTAAAAATGGTTAACTTTAGGCTTAGATGAAACTCTGCTGGTGTGGGGCACGGGCGGGCGCCCTGTAAACACAAGTGAGACGCCAAACAGTTTTGTGCTAGCATAATCGTGTTTTTGCAAGCCATTTTCATTTCGCTGATATTACAAGTGAAGCAAAATCGTGACTGCGCTAGTGCAATCGCCCTTTACGCTTCAATCCTTTCCGCAATCTCAGAGCTGTGGTCAACTGGTTTCCGAAACTAAAAAGTTGTACATAACACGCAACAAAGTACAGTTACACTCATATTAACACTGTCTAATAAAAATGATTTAATAAAAATATTGCACAAAAAAGTTATAAGGGCTCAAAGATTGGTTGTTAGAAAAAAAAAAGGCAGGCAAATGGCTTTAACATTGAGACACATACATTGCTAAAGATGTATATGTATGTATATATATATATATATATATATATATATATATAAAATTATATATATTTATATATATGTATTAACAGTCATATAAACACATATAAAAACATTAATATACAGTATATGTACAGATATATATGTGCATTATAGCCCTTTGCCATTAAGCAGATAAAAACATAATAAACATATTTATGCAATATTCATATTTAATAAAAGATTTTAACGATGTATTTACTGTAAATATTTTACATTTACTAATGTGAATATGCTATGTTGTATGCGCAATGGGCGTTTTGTTTTTTTCCAACAATTTTTTCTCTCTCCTTTGACTTCTATGGGGAATGCGAAAAAGTGATGGCGTTTGCACGATCTCAGGTGTTAGGTTTTCCCCCCACTTTTTTCTCTCTACTGATCTCTATGGGGGAATACATATGCACGCGCACACAGAAAATGTAGTTTGTTTTTTTCACGCTATTCGGATTGACGCTAGTGCAAACTACATTTTTTGGAACTTGTAATATTAATGCAACCCTGCAAGCGCAAAAATGAAAATCCAAGTGGAGTTTTTGCCAACACAAAAAAATTATATATACCTTGCCACTTGTAATCTAGGCCTGAATCAGGCTTTCCTCTAGGATTTTCCTGTCTTTGATTCCATAAATCATTGCTGACAAGTTTTGCAGTGTCTGCTGATTGAAAAACCCCCATAAAATCATGCTGCCACAATTGGGATTCACCATGGGGTATTTTCTCAGATATGCAATGCAATTTTTCATGTACCAAAACAAAAATATTGTGATGATGGCCAGGGGGTGCTATCTAGATACAAAACCTATCAATTGGGAATTGAATATATATTGAGATATTCAAATATGAATTATATATATGAGAAGTTATTCACAAAAAAATATATACTTTGTGATTCAGACATATAAAAAAATATATATAATAACAAAAAATATGAATGAAAATGTAAACAAAATTATAATATATGCAGATATTGTATACTGAATATTAATTCAATATATCTATAGTGTTAAGTCCAAAATAATGTCTATTATTGACATCAATACAAATCCGTTGTTAGATGTCCAAGCTATACTGTAGCTAGATCACCAACGTGTGATGTGTCCATTTATAAGGAAATAAGAATGTGTAAGCTTCACGGGGCCGCTCTTCTCCTTATGAACTCTGTGAACTAATCAACCTCTCTGTGTAAAAAACACAAACACCAAAGTCTGGTCCATATGTACATTTGGCGCCTAAAACTCGCCACACCCCCTAACTTTGATTGGCTAAGTTAGCTTTTAAATAGTACAACTCTAAATTAAGCTGGCATAGTCTTGATAAAGGCTTCTGTCGGCCGAAACGTGTTGACCTCCTGTGACATACCAGCCCAAGTTCCTATTTGTATATGGTGAGCACTTTTCCTCTTAGTTTAGCTAGCTTTTTTTGTTTTTGTGCATCTGTTTGTTTTTTCTTCCACAGGTACCTGTAGATGTTCTTACCCTGAACCACAAGTTTTGGATAAAAGATTTTCCTCCCCTGGATAAAAGTATTTTCCTCTATCTTCTCTGGATCCTTCCACATTGGACCTCTACTGGATTTTTTTACTCTTTGTGACTGTATAGACTTTGGGACTATATAATTGCTTTATATATCGGACGTCCCTTTATCTGAGCTCAATTTCATTAATATCATTCATTTCATTTTTTTGTTGTTATACCCTTATTTTGTCATATGTTTGACATATGCTTTTTACCGTTGCTTTTAAACATTTTACTCTAGATTGTGAATAACTCTGCTAGATTGCCACATAGTTCTAGCTATCTTGTTCCATATATTCCTTGGATTAAAATTGTTTTTATATACAACATATGTTTTTATATATTCTTTATTGTCTGTATTTTTCACCCTTATTTTTCTATGTTCCTTATCAATACAGTATTATGTGTTATTAATACAGTACAAGTGTTATTTCTACGTTCTTTAGTATTACAGTACTATGTGTTGTTTTTTGGCCATTATACACCCATATTGATAATCTCTTTGGGCCCAGCTTTTCCACCAGCACACTTAAGCCCCCTTTGGGTGGCGCTCCTATGTCCCCAAGTTTATATATATATATATATATATATATAAAATATAAATACAAGCTGGATCTGTGGCCTTGAACGTGACCCGATTTACTGCACTTCAGGTAGTTATGTTTATCTGTGGGGCCCCAGACTGATAGCTTTAAAGTAAAACTGACTTTTTATAACAAACATATACACTATAGTATATACCACTATTACGTTAGCATCACCTGCACTATTTTAGTACTAAAATACAACTGAACGTAAATGCTTGAAGTAAAATATAATCCATATTTGCATATTATTTAATTATGTTGAATGCACAAACAAATTCAAATTATGGTATAGTTTATATGTAATTTTAAAGAAAAGAAAGATCTAATGCTTGTGCTAAATACAGAGTTTATTTTACAAAATATATAAATAGCTCATGACTCAATAGATTTTGTCTCATTCGGCTGAAGCTTCTTCCGTATTACCAGCTCCCCGGTGCTCTTAAGATAGGTGTCTGACATGTCTTCTTCAGCAGGTAGGCCATAGGGTAGCTTTAGAGGCTGAACTCTGAAAGTGATCACACATTTAACAAGTTCAAGAAGAAACATTTTTAACACTTGAGGAACAGAACAATTTGTCTCGGTAAAATAAATATATTAATGAGGTATTTATAAGGATATTTCTAGCATTAATATCTAAGCATGTTTAAGTATCGGGAAGGAAGAAGCTTACTAGATGGGATTAGAGGTTAGGTAACTCCATAAATATTACCAATGGCTGGTAGAAGAAATAAAAATCTTGTACAAACCTTATTAAGTGCTTCACCATTTTAAGCTTTTCGTTTACTGAAGTAATATTCTTGTGGACTACAGGCCTGTGAGCCTAAAACAAAATAACCGCACAGAGAAATTACAACACTTTAATATACACATAGCAAAATATGCTGTTTTTTTATGTTTTAACTACTGATAAAAAAGAGAACGGGGGTGAGGGAGAGAGACACGAAGCAGACTTTTTATAACTCTCTTACAACTGATGGATTAAATATAAATTAGTCATGTATGTTTATCAATTAATTCTCATATAATGCTAAAGACTGGCACAAAACAACAGTTTAGTTTCCGGTGGGCAAAGTATAATTAATGCTTCTGATTTGCTCCAGCTCCTTTAGAGTACATAAGGCCTGATGATCAAAAACTCTCCAGCATGGAGATGAAATTCACAAAATCTTTGGGGCTTTTTTTTAGCATTATATTGCAGTGTAAGTTTCTCTCCTTCACTCCCAGAACCCTGCACAGCCAGATAAACAGCTCTCAAGCTAAAATTCTTTAAGGAACCTTACAGTATTGATGAGACTTGTTAGATAATCTCACTAGAGTGGAGATCTTTAGATCATTGGGCAGTGAGGGCCTAATGATCAAAACCTCGCCAGCATGGAGAGAAATCACACAAATCTTTGAGCTGTGTGAAGTTGGCACCCCATGTAATTAAATTGTGAATACAAATATATCATTCGCTAATGCTACATCTCTGCTTACTTTCCACCCCATGTAATTAAATCATGAAGAAAAAAAAAATACCATTTGATAGTGCTATGTTTGTGCAATTTTTTTTTGCGGCAAAAACGAACGTTAGTGCTGGTTTCGTTTCTGAGATATTGAACTTTATATTTCAGCCCATGTGACCTTATCTCCACCCCATGTAATTAAATCATGAAAACAATACACCATTCGTTAGTGCTACGTTGGTGCCAATTTGTGCTGGAAAAAGGAACATTTGTGCGTTTCGTTTCAGAGATATTGCACTTTACATTTTAGCCCATGTGGCCTTATCTCCGCCCACTTTCCACCCCATATAAATAAATCATGAAAAACAATACACCATTCTTTAGTGCTACGTTAGTGCCACAAAAACTAAGTTATGTGCCCGTTTCATTTCAGAGATATTGCACTTTATATTTCTGCCCATATGACCTTATCTCTGCCCACCCCATCACCTAGTTTACGAGTCTTGCGTTAGCCTTAAAAAGCAGCGTTGAGAGGTCCCAACGCTGCTTTTTAACGCCCGCTGGTATTACGAGTCTGGCAGGTACAGGTGTACCGCTCACTTTTATTCCGCGACTCGAGCTTACCGCAAATCCCCTTACGTAAATTGCGTATCCTATCTTTTCAATGGGACTTGCATAACGCCAGTATTACGAGTCTTGGAGAAGTGAGCGGTAGACCCTTTCCTGTCAAGACTCCTACCTCATTTAAAAGTCAGTAGTTAAGAGTTTTATGGGCTAACGCCGTAACATAAAACTCTTAACTAAAGTGATAAAAAGTACACTAACACCCATAAACTACCTATTAACCCCTAAACCGAGCCCCCCCCACATCGCAAACACTTAAATACATTTTTAACCCCTAATCTGCCGACCGCACATCGCCGCCACTATAATAAACATATTAACCCCTAAACCGCCGCAGTTAAATTTTATTAACCCCTAATCTGCCGTCCCTAACATCGCCGACACCTACCTACATTTAGTAACCCCTAATCTGCCGCCCCCAACGTCGCTGCTACTATATTAAATTTATTAACCCCTAAACCTAAGTCTAACCCCCCTAACTTAAATATAATTTAAAAAAAATGAAATAAAATTACTACTATTAAATAAATGATTCCTATTTAAAACTAAATACTTACCTATAAAATAAACCCTAAGCTAGCTACAATATAACTAATAGTTACATTGTAGCTAGCTTAGGGTTTATTTTTATTTTACAGGCAACTTTGTATTTATTTTAACTAGGTACAATAGTTATTAAATAGTTGTTAACTATGTAATAACTACCTAGCTAAAATAAATACAAAAGTACCTGTAAAATAAACCCTAACCTAAGTTACAATTACACCTAACACTACACTATAATTAAATTAATTTACTAAATTACCTACAATTAACTACAATAAAATAAAATAAACTAAAGTACGAAAACCCCCCCACTAAATTACAGAAAAAAATAAAATTACAAGAATTTTAAACTAATTGCACCTAATCTAACCCCCTTAATAAAATAAAAAAGCCCCCCAAAATAATAAAAATCCCTACCCTATAGTAAATTACAAATAGCCCTTAAAAGGTCTTTTTGCGGGGCATTGCCCCAAAGTAATCAGCTCTTTTACCTGTAAAAAAAAAAAAATACAATTCCCCCCCCAACATTAAAACCCACCACCCACACACCCAACCCTACTCTAAAACCCACCCAATCCCCCCTTAATAAAACCTAACACTAACCCCTTGAAGATCCCCCTACCGTGAGACGTCTTCAGCCTTGAATTACGATTGGCTGATAGGATTCTATCAGCCAATCGGAATTAAGGTAGGAAAAATCCTATTGGCTGATTGGATCAGCCAAAAGAATGCGAGCTCAATCCTATTGGATTGTACTTATTTTAACTAGGAAGTTATTAAATAGTTAATAACTATTTAGTAACTATTGTACCTAGTTAAAATAAATACAAAGTTGCCTGTAAAATAAAAATAAATCCTAAAATGGCTACAATGTAACTATTAGTTATATTGTAGCTATCTTAGGGTTTATTTTATAGGTAAGTATTTAGCTTTAAATAGGAATAATTTAGTTAATAATAGTAATTTTATTTAGATGTATTTAAATTATATTTAAGTTAGTTGAGGTTAGGGTTAGATTTAGGGGTTAATAACTTTATTATAGTGGCAGCGACGTTGGCGGCGGCAGATTAGGGGTTAATAAGTGTAGTTAGGTGGCGGCGACATTGGGGGTGGCAGATTAGGGTTTAATAAATATAATGTAGGTGTCGGCGATTTTGGGGGCAGCAGATTAGGGGTTCATAGGGATAATGTAGGTGGCGGCGGTGTCCGGAGTGGCAGATTAGGGGTTAATAATATAATGCAGATGTCGGGGGCGGCAGATTAGGGGTTAATAAGTGTAATATTAGGGGTGTTTAGACTCCGTAAGCAACGCTGGTATTGAGGTGAGATGAGGAGCTAAATTTTGCTCTACGCTCACTTTTTTGTGGCTAACAGCGGGTTTAAAAAAAAACATAATACCAGCGTTGTCTTAAGTGAGCGGTGAGAAAAAACTGCTCGTTAGAAACGCACCCCTGTTACCGCAAAACTCGTAATCTCGGTGCATGTAAATAAAACATGAAAAAATATACCATTCCTTAGTGCTACTTTTGTGCTGTAAAAATGAACATATGTGCCGGTTTGGTTTCAGAGATATTGCACTTTATATTTAAGCCTGTGTGACCTCATCTCCACCCATCGCATGTAAATAAATCATGAAAAAAATATACCATTCCTTAGAGCTATTTTTGTGCTGATTTGTGCTGCAAAAATGAACATTTGTGCCAGTTTGTTTCTGAGATTTTGCACTTTATATTTCAGCCCATGTGACCTCATCTCCGCCCACTTATAATCCATGTAAATATTTCATGAAAAAAATATACCATTCGTTAGTGCTATATTTGTGTGCAGATTTATGCGGATTTGTGCTGCAAAAAAACAAAATTTATGCTTACCTGATAAATGTATTTATTTCCGGATATGGTGAGTCAACGGCTTAAGTAATTACTGTTGGATATATCACTCCTGGCCAGCAGGAGGCAAAGAGCACCACAGTAAAACTGCTAAGTATCACTCCCTTACCAACAACCTCCAGTCATTTAACTGAAGGGAAATAGAGAAAAAGGAGTAACACAAAAAGTGTAGAGGTCCCTGAGGTTATAGTAAAAAACCAACTGTTTTAAAATAAAGGGTGGGGCCGTGGAAATAAATTTATCCGGAAATAAATTTATCAGGTAAGCATACATTTTGTTTTTCTTTCCTAAGATATGGTGAGTCCACGGCTTGAGTAATTACTGTTGGGAACCAATACCCAAGCTAGCGGACACAGATAAATAGAGAGGGACAAGACAGGCAGTCCTAAACAGAAGGCACCACCGCTTGAAGAACCTTTCTCCCAAAAGAAGCCTCAGCCGAGGCAAAAGTATCAAATTTGTAAAATTTTGAAAAAAGTATGTAGAGAAGACCAAGTTGCAGCTTTGCAAATTTGTTCCACAGAAGCTTCATTTTTGAAAGCCCAAGAAGAGGAAACAGCTCTTGTGGAATGAACCGTAATTCTCTCAGGAGGCTGCTGTCCAGCAGTCTCATAAGCCAAACAAATTATACTTTGTAACCAAAAAGAAAGAGTAGTAGCTGTAGCTTTCTGACCTTTACGTTTCCCAGAGAAACAGACAAAGATGACAGAGGACTGGCGAAAATCCTTAGTCGCCTGTAAGTAGAATTTAAGAGTACAACATCCAAATTGGGCAACAAACGTTCTTTGGAAGAAGGATTAGGACACAGAAAGGGGAACAACAATTTCCTGATTGATATTTCTATTAGAAACAACCTTAGAAAGGAAACCTAACTTAGTTCGAAGAACCTCCTTATCGGTATGAAAAATAAGATAAGGGGAATCACACTGCAGAGCTGAGTTCCGAGACTTTTCGAGCAGAAGAAATAGCAACAAGAAACAAAACCTTCCAAGATAACAACTTAATGTCTATGGTTAAGGCTCCAAGGAGGAGCAAGAGACTTAAAGACAGACCTGATTTTGACCAAGGCCTGATAAAAAGATTGCACATCTGGCACATCCGCCAAACGTTTATGTAGTAAAAACTGATAAAGCAGAAATCTGACCCTTCAGGGTACTGACTGACAATCCCTTCTCCAGGCCTTCCTGAAGAAAAGATACAATTCTAGGAATTCTAATTCTACTCCAAGAGTATCCCTTGGATTCACACCAATAAAGATATTTAGGCTATATCTTACGGTAAATCTTTCTAGTAACAGGCTTGTGAGCCTGAATCATGGACTCAATTACCGATTTAGAAAAACCACGCTTAGACAGAATTAAGCATTCAATCCCCAAGCAGTCAGCTTCACAGAAACGAGATTTGGATGAAGGAAGGGACCCTGAATCAGGAGGTCCTTCCTCAGAGGTAGTCTCCAAGGTGGGAGAGATGACATTTCCACTAGGTTTGCAAACCAGATCCTGCGAGGCCACGCAGGGGCTATTAGAATCACTGATGCCCTCTCGTGAAAGGAGAGCAAACAGAGGAAACAGGTATGCCAACCTGAAAACCAAAGGAACCGCCAGTGCATCTATCAGAATGGCCTGCAGATCTCTTGACCTTGAACCGTACACCTTGGAAGCTTGGAGTTGTGACAGGACGCCATCAGATCTAACTCCAGCACCCCCCATTTGAGGACTAAGCTGGAAAACACCTCCAGATGAAAAAAAAGTCTGTCTGCTCAGAAAATCCGCTTCCCAGTTGTCTACTCCTGGAATGTGGATGGCAGATAGACAGCAATTGTGGGTCTCTGCCCACTAAAGAATCAGAGTAACCTCCTTCATGGCTAAGGAACTCTGAGTTCCTCCCTGGTGATTGATGTAAGCCACAGAGGTTAGGTTGTCTGACTGCACCTGATAAACTGGGCTGAGGACAACTGAGTCCAAGCCAAAAAAGCATTGTAAATTGCCCTCAACTCCAAGATGTTGATGGGAAGAGCAGACTCCCCCCCCGAGTCCAAATGCCTTGAGGTTTTAAGGAGTTCCAGACAGACGATCACCCAGGAAGGTCTCCGAAAGCATGTGCCCTGAGACAGATATTCCTGATAAATCCACCAGGGGAGAGAATCCCTTGACGACTGATCTAACTCTATTCTCTGAGATAGATCCGCATGGTCGCCATTCCATTAGCTGAGCATGCACAACTGGAGAGCTCTCAAATGGAATTGAGCAAAATGAATGATGTCCATGGAAGCCTCCATCAGACCGATTACCTCCATACATTGAGCCACTGAAGGATGAGTAGAAGCCTGAAGAGAGAGCCAAGAGGAAATGATTTTGTTTTTCCTGACCTCTGTCAGAAAAATCTTCATCAATAGAGAATCTATTATGGTCCCTAAGAACACTACTCTTGTAGAAGGGGAAAGGGAGCTTTTTTCCAGATTCACATTCCAACCGTGGGAACTAAGAAAAACATAATTTATGCTTACCTGATAAATTCCTTTCTTCTGTTGTGTGATCAGTCCACGGGTCATCATTACTTCTGGGATATTATCTGCTCCCCTACAGGAAGTGCAAGAGGATTCACCCAGCAGAGTTGCCATATAGCTCCTCCCCTCTACGTCACCTCCAGTCATTCGACCAAAGACCAACGAGAAAGGAGAAGCCAAGGGTGTAGTGGTGACTGAATTATAATTTAAAAATATGTACCTGCCTTAAAAAACAGGGCGGGCCGTGGACTGATCACACAACAGAAGAAAGGAATTTATCAGGTAAGCATAAATTATGTTTTCTTCTGTTATGTGTGATCAGTCCACGGGTCATCATTACTTCTGGGATACCAATACCAAAGCAAAAGTACACGGATGACGGGAGGGATAGGCAGGCTCATTATACAGAAGGAACCACTGCCTGAAGAACCTTTCTCCCAAAAATAGCCTCCGAAGAAGCAAAAGTGTCAAATTTGTAAAATTTGGAAAAAGTATGAAGCGAAGACCAAGTTGCAGCCTTGCAAATCTGTTCAACAGAGGCCTCATTCTTAAAGGCCCAAGTGGAAGCCACAGCTCTAGTGGAATGAGCTGTAATTCTTTCAGGAGGCTGCTGTCCAGCAGTCTCATAGGCTAAACGTATTATGCTACGAAGCCAAAAAGAGAGAGAGGTAGCAGAAGCTTTTTGACCTCTCCTCTGTCCAGAATAAACGACAAACAGGGAAGAAGTTTGGCGAAAATCTTTAGTTGCCTGCAAGTAGAACTTGAGGGCACGAACTACATCCAGATTGTGTAGAAGACGTTCCTTCTTTGAAGAAGGATTTGGACACAAGGATGGAACAACAATCTCTTGATTGATATTCCTGTTAGAGACAACCTTAGGTAAGAACCCAGGTTTAGTACGCAGAACTACCTTGTCTGAGTGAAAGATCAGATAAGGAGAATCACAATGTAGGGCTGATAACTCAGAGACTCTTCGAGCCGAGGAAATAGCCATTAAAAATAGAACTTTCCAAGATAACAATTTTATATCAATGGAATGAAGGGGTTCAAACGGAACACCCTGTAAAACGTTAAGAACTAAGTTTAAACTCCATGGCGGAGCAACAGTTTTAAACACAGGCTTGATCCTGGCTAAAGCCTGACAAAAGGCCTGGATGTCTGAATTTTCTGACAGACGCCTGTGTAACAAGATGGACAGAGCTGAGATCTGTCCCTTTAATGAGCTAGCCGATAAACCCTTTTCTAAACCTTCTTGTAGAAAAGACAATATCCTAGGAATCCTAACCTTACTCCAGGAGTAATCTTTGGATTCACACCAGTATAGGTATTTACGCCATATTTTATGGTAAATCTTTCTGGTAACAGGCTTCCTAGCCTGTATCAGGGTATCAATAACCGACTCAGAAAAACCACGTTTTGATAAAATCAAGCGTTCAATTTCCAAGCAGTCAGCTTCAGAGAAGTTAGACTTTGATGTTTGAATGGACCCTGAATCAGAAGGTCCTGTCTTAGAGGTAGAGACCAAGGCGGACAGGATGACATGTCCACTAGATCTGCATACCAAGTCCTGCGCGGCCATGCAGGCGCTATTAGAATCACTGATGCTCTCTCCTGTTTGATTTTGGCAATCAATCGAGGAAGCAGCGGGAAGGGTGGAAACACATAAGCCATCCTGAAGTTCCAAGGTGCTGTCAAAGCATCTATCAGAACCGCTCCCGGATCCCTGGATCTGGATCCGTAGCGAGGAAGTTTGGCGTTCTGGCGAGACGCCATGAGATCTATCTCTGGTTTGCCCCAACGTCGAAGTATTTGGGCAAAGACCTCCGGATGAAGTTCCCACTCCCCCGGATGAAGAGTCTGGCGACTCAAGAAATCCGCCTCCCAGTTCTCCACTCCCGGGATGTGGATTGCTGACAGATGGCAAGAGTGAGACTCTGCCCAGCGAATTATCTTTGATACTTCTATCATTGCTAGGGAGCTTCTTGTCCCTCCCTGATGGTTGATGTAAGCTACAGTCGTGATGTTGTCCGACTGAAACCTGATGAACCCCCGAGTCTTTAACTGGGGCCAAGCTAGAAGGGCATTGAGAACTGCTCTCAATTCCAGAATGTTTATTGGCAGGAGACTTTCCTCCTGACTCCATTGTCCCTGAGCCTTCAGAGGATTCCAGACAGCGCCCCAACCTAGAAGGCTGGCGTCTGTTGTTACAATTGTCCAGTCCGGCCTGCTGAACGGCATCCCCCTGGACAGATGTGGCCGAGAAAGCCACCATAGAAGAGAGTTTCTGGTCTCTTGATCCAGATTCAGAGTGGGGGACAAATCTGAGTAATCCCCATTCCACTGACTCAGCATGCACAATTGCAGCGGTCTGAGATGTAGGCGTGCAAAGGGTACTATGTCCATTGCTGCTACCATTAAGCCGATCACCTCCATGCATTGAGCTACTGACGGGAGTTGAATGGAATGAAGGACACGGCATGCATTTAGAAGCTTTGTTAATCTGTCTTCTGTCAGATAAATCTTCATTTCCACAGAATCTATAAGAGTCCCCAAGAATGGAACTCTTGTGAGAGGCAAGAGAGAACTCTTCTTTTCGTTCACTTTCCATCCATGCGACCTTAGAAATGCCAGAACTAACTCTGTATGAGACTTGGCAGTTTGAAAGCTTGAAGCTTGTATCAGAATGTCGTCTAGGTACGGAGCTACCGAAATTCCTCGCGGTCTCAGAACCGCTAGAAGGGCACCCAGAACCTTTGTGAAGATTCTTGGAGCCGTAGCCAATCCGAATGGAAGGGCTACAAACTGGTAATGCCTGTCTAAGAAGGCAAACCTTAGATACCGGTAATGATCTTTGTGAATCGGTATGTGAAGGTAAGCATCCTTTAAATCCACTGTGGTCATGTACTGACCCTTTTGGATCATGGGTAAGATTGTCCGAATAGTTTCCATTTTGAACGATGGAACTCTTAGGAATTTGTTTAGGATCTTTAAATCCAAGATTGGCCTGAAAGTTCCCTCTTTTTTGGGAACCACAAACAGGTTTGAGTAAAACCCTTGTCCTTGTTCCGACCGCGGAACCGGATGGATCACTCCCATTAATAATAGATCTTGTACACAGCGTAGAAACGCGTCTTTCTTTATTTGGTTTGTTGACAACCTTGACAGATGAAATCTCCCTCTTGGGGGAGATAATTTGAAGTCTAGAAGGTATCCCTGAGATATGATCTCTAGCGCCCAGGGATCCTGAACATCTCTTGCCCAAGCCTGGGCGAAGAGAGAGAGTCTGCCCCCCACTAGATCCGGTCCCGGATCGGGGGCCCCCGGTTCATGCTGTCTTAGGGGCAGCAGCAGGTTTTCTGGCCTGCTTGCCCTTATTCCAGGACTGGTTAGGTTTCCAGCCTTGTCTGTAACGGGCAACAGCTCCTTCCTGTTTTGGTGCAGTGGAAGTTGACGCTGCACCTGCTTTGAAATTCCGAAAGGGACGAAAATTAGACTGTCTAGCCTTAGCTTTGGCTTTGTCTTGAGGTAGAGCGTGGCCCTTACCTCCTGTAATGTCAGCGATAATTTCTTTCAAACCGGGCCCAAATAAAGTTTGCCCCTTGAAAGGTATATTAAGTAATTTGGACTTAGAAGTTACATCAGCCGACCAGGATTTTAGCCACAGCGCCCTACGTGCCTGAATGGCGAATCCTGAATTCTTAGCCGTAAGTTTGGTTAAATGTACTACGGCCTCCGAAATGAATGAATTAGCTAGTTTAAGGACTCTAAGCCTGTCCGTAATGTCGTCCAGCGTAGCGGAACTAAGGTTCTCTTCCAGAGACTCAATCCAAAATGCTGCCGCAGCCGTAATCGGCGCGATGCATGCAAGGGGTTGCAATATAAAACCTTGTTGAACAAACATTTTCTTAAGGTAACCCTCTAATTTTTTATCCATAGGATCTGAAAAGGCACAGCTATCCTCCACCGGGATAGTGGTGCGCTTAGCTAAAGTAGAAACTGCTCCCTCCACCTTAGGGACCGTTTGCCATAAGTCCCGTGTGGTGGCGTCTATTGGAAACATCTTTCTAAATATTGGAGGGGGTGAGAACGGCACACCGGGTCTATCCCACTCCTTAGTAACAATTTCAGTTAATCTCTTAGGTATAGGAAAAACGTCAGTACTCGCCGGTACCGCAAAGTATTTATCCAACCTACACATTTTCTCTGGTATTGCAACAGTGTTACAATCGTTAAGAGCCGCTAAGACCTCCCCTAGTAATACACGGAGGTTTTCCAATTTAACACACTAGCAATAAACATGCAACTTGGTTACAATCTATTTAACAAAAACGTACTGTGCCTCAAAGAAGCACTAAACGATTAAATGACAGTTGAAATAATGAACTGAAAAACAGTTATAGCATCACTCTTTAAAAACAACACAACTTGTTAGCAAAGGTTTGTTCCCATTAGTAAAGTAACACTAATTAAATTTTAAACATAAAAATCACAGAGCAACGTTTTAAAACACAGTCACTACATAAGTCTCACAGCTCTGCTGAGAGAATCTACCTCCCTTCAAAGAAGTTTGAAGACCCCTGAGTTCTGTTAGAGATGAACCGGATCATGCAGAAAATACAAGAGAAAGTGACTGGAAATTTTTGATGCGTAGCAAAGAGCGCCAAAAACGGCCCCTCCCCCTCACACACAGCAGTGAGAGAGAAACGAAACTGTCATAATCAAAACAAGCAAACTGCCAAGTGGAAAAATAATGCCCAAATATTTATTCACTCAGTACCTCAGAAATGCAAACGATTCTACATTCCAGCAAAAACGTTTAACATGAATTAAATACCTATTAAAAGGTTTAATGTACTTTTACAGAGTAATTCCGGTGAAATACCATCCCCAGAATACTGAAGTGTAGAGTATACATACATGTCATTATAACGGTATGGCAGGATTTTCTCATCAATTCCATTCAGAAAATAAAAACTGCTACATACCTCAATGCAGATTCAACTGCCCGCTGTCCCCTGATCTGAAGCTTTTACCTCCCTCAGATGGCCGAGAAACAGCAATATGATCTTAACTACTCCGGTTAAAATCATAAGAAAAACTCTGGTAGATTCTTCTTCAAACTCTGCCAGAGAAGTAATAACACGCTCCGGTGCTATTGTAAAATAACAAACTTTTGATTGAAGTTATAAAAACTAAGTATAATCACCATAGTCCTCTCACACCTCCTATCTAGTCTTTGGGTGCAAGAGAATGACTGGGGGTGACGTAGAGGGGAGGAGCTATATGGCAACTCTGCTGGGTGAATCCTCTTGCACTTCCTGTAGGGGAGCAGATAATATCCCAGAAGTAATGATGACCCGTGGACTGATCACACATAACAGAAGAAAGACAACAATATCTCTGTGTGAGATTTTGCTACTTGAACAGATGGCGCCTGAACCAATAAGTCGTCCAGGTAGGGTGCAACAGCAATTCCACGAGAATGGATCACTGCCAAAAGAGCCCACAGAACCCTTCAAAAAATTCGGGGAGCCATGGCTAGACCAAATGGAAGGGACATGAACTGGAAATGTTTGTCCAGAAAGGCAAATCTCAGGAATCTGTGATGGCCCCTGTGTAAAGGAACATGAAGATATGCATAATTTAGGTCTATGGTTGTCATGAACTGACCCTCTTGTACTATAGGAAGAATGGAGCGTATAGTCTCCGTCTTGAAGGATGGAACTTTGAGAAACTTGTTTATACACTTCAAGTCTAGAATGGGATGGAAAGTTCCCTCTTTTTTGGGAACCACAAATAGGTTGGAGTAGAACCAGAGACCCTGTTCCTGCACTGGAACTGGAACTATCACTCCCAGGGAGGAAAAAATGTTGTATACATTTCAAGAACGCCTCTCTCTTTATCTGGTCTGCAGATAATCTTGAGAGAAGGAATCTGCTTCTGGAAGGAAAAGTCTTGAATTCCAATTTGTAACCCTGGGATACTATGGCCACAGTCCAGGGATCTGGGACATCTCATATCCAGACTTGAGAGAAATGAGAAAGTCTGCCCCCCCACCTGATCCGATCCCTGGTCGGGGGCAAACCCTTCAAGCTGATTTGGAATCAGCTGCGGGTTTCTTTGATTGTTTCCCCTTGTTCCAAGAATGATTGGGTTTCCAAGAAGACTTGGATTGTTCCTGTTTGGAAGAAGAGGAAGGCTTTCCTCTGAAGTTACGAAAGGAACGGAAATTACTCTGAAGTCCTTTAGGCCTATTCTTCTTATCCTGAGGTAAAAAATACCCTTTTACATCCGTAATATCAGAGATAATTTCTGCCAAACCGGGTCCAAACAAGGTTTTACCCTTGTAAGGAATCGCCAGAAGCTTGACTTTACAGGAAACGCCCGCAGACCAGGATTTCAACCATAACGCCCTGCGAGCTAGGACAGCAAAACTAGAAGTTTTAGCTCCTAGTCTAACAACCTGTAAAATGGCATCTGCAATAAAGGAATTGGCCAACTTAAGAGCTTTAATCCTATCTTGAATTTCATCCAAGGAAGTCTCTACTTGATGAGAATCAGACAAGGCGTCGAACCAATAAGATGCCGAACTAGTCACGGTGGCAATAAACACCACAAGTTGCCATTGGAGACCTTGATTAACATAAATCTTTTTCAAAGAAGCTTCCAGCTTCTTGTCCATTGGATCCTGAAAAGAGCAGCTATCCACAATAGGAATAGTGGTTCTCTTAGCCAGAGTGGAAATGGCCCCTTCAACTTTGGGTACAGTATACCAAGGGTCTTTAATGGAGTCCTCGACAGGAAACATTTTCTTAAAAATGGGAGACGGGGAAAAAGACACCCCTGGTTTCTCCCATTCCTGTGAGATAATCTCCCTAGCATGGTCCGGCACAGGAAAAACCTCCGAAGTGGAAGGTTCATCAAAGAAACTATTAAGCTTACTAGATTTCATAGGAGTGACAATGACAGGGGTATTGGAGTCATCTAAAGTAGCTAAAATCTCCTTTAACAATACACAAAGGTGTTCAAGCTTAAATCTGAAGGATACCACCTCAGTCCGAAGATTTAACATTTAGAAAGTCCCGATATATCTTACTCATCAGAATTATGAGAAAGGGCAACTTGGGAAGCAGAACTGAGGACAGGCACCTTACTTTCTGAATTTCTAGATTTCTTCTTGTGTTTTCCCTGTAATCTGGGAATGCCAGATAATGCCGCAGATACCACTGAAGACACCTGGGCAGCAATTTCTGCTATTAAATAAACTCCATTAGGAGTTATAGAGGAACCGCAGGGCACTATATGTGACGCCATTGAGCAGGAGAAAGCTGAGGTATTATTTTAACAGCATCATCCTGAGAGACATTAGGCTCAAAAATGTTACCTTTATTTTGCAAGGTTTTCTTGACACATGAGCTGATTTGTGCATCTAAACATAATAAGCATGAACTTATGAGAGCAGGCACTTGCTCCATATCAGACATGTCGTGAAACAGTAAATAAACTTGCACAGATAAGTTTCAAAGATGTTAATATTCAATTAAAATAAGCCAAGGAAAAAATTTACTTTAAATTTTATCCCAAATTAGGATCGAACCCCAGCTAAAATTATGTGAGAAAAGTTAAGAAAAAACATTTAATAAACATCAAATAAACTTCTAAAATACCCCTCAGGCAACCCCACACCTCAATTACTGAGGTGCCTTAATGCTACCAATTAAGACCGGATCACCCAGAAATGGAGAAAAACTACTTTTTCCTCAGAAACGTTATGAAGTAAAGCCGGTCATGTGACCGCAACTGCCGAGCTCAAATTACTGCTGCGACACAGAGAGGCACTAAAAATAGCTTCCTGGTACATTGAGTACCAGAAATAACCGTTTTTTCAAACCTGACAGTTTAAAATGTTGCATCGCTTTATTTTAAAGCAAAGGGGAAATGAATAAGCTGCTGAAATAGAAAATTCAGCCTTACTTTCAGTTTAAACGTGTATTTTTTTATCAAGTAAATATGTGACAGAAAATAAAGCCTAATAAAAACATTTTACCCTTTCTTTTTAAAAGAGTTTAAATGTTAGTCTCACACATGCTACAGTGCCTGCTTCATGCCCAGTGTATCCCACACAACAGGATTATCTATGTCCAAATACAAAAAGCAGTGTCTTTTAATTTGTTAAGTGCATGGTCACCCCAACTAGAAGAAAAAGCACTTACCTGCTCCGCTGTCCGGCATGTAGACAGTTACAAGGTATGAGAAGACAGTTCTTCACAGAGACCTTTGAAAAAGAAAGAAGAGTAGCCAACTCTGGATTTCTAAACTAGGGCAGCAATTGTTAGGAAAACTCAGTAAGTACCTCTTTACAAGTTCCTAACTGCTTTAAAGCCACCACTACCACTTGCTTGTAGATTAAATAAAAAATATTCTTCAGACACCTAAACTTCACCTCCTCCATGCACCGAAGGCAAAGAGAATGACTGGGGGTTGTGGGTAAGGGAGTGATACTTAACAGTTTAACTGTGGTGCTCTTTCCCTCCTCCTGCTGGCCAGGAGTGATATTTCCAACAGTAATTACTTAAGCCGTGGACTCACCATATCTTAGGAAAGAAATGAACATTTGTGCCAGTTTAGTTTCTGAGATATTGCACTTTATATTTTAGCCCATGTGACTTCACCTCCACCCACTTTCCACCCCATGTAAATAAATCATGAAGAAAAAAAATTACCATTCGTTAGTGCTAAGTTAGTGCTGATTTGTGCCGGTTTAGTTTCTGAGGTATTGCACATTATATATCAGCCCATGTGACCTCATCTCCGCCCACTTTTCACCCCATGTAACTAAATCGTATTAAAAAAAAAATTACCATTCATTTGTGTTTGTCCTGAACATTTGACCCTGTTTGATTTCTTGAGACCTCATTCTTTGCCCACTTTCTACCCTATATACAGTAGTTAAACCATAAAAAACAGAATTTATGTTTACCTGATAAATTACTTTCTCCAACGGTGTGTCCGGTCCACGGCGTCATCCTTACTTGTGGGATATTCTCTTCCCCAACAGGAAATGGCAAAGAGCCCAGCAAAGCTGGTCACATGATCCCTCCTAGGCTCCGCCTTCCCCAGTCATTCGACCGACGTAAAGGAGGAATATTTGCATAGGAGAAATCATATGATACCGTGGTGACTGTAGTTAAAGAAAATAAAATATCAGACCTGATTAAAAAACCAGGGCGGGCCGTGGACCGGACACACCGTTGGAGAAAGTAATTTATCAGGTAAACATAAATTCTGTTTTCTCAAACATAGGTGTGTCCGGTCCACGGCGTCATCCTTACTTGTGGGAACCAATACCAAAGCTTTAGGACACGGATGATGGGAGGGAGCAAATCAGGTCACCTAGATGGAAGGCACCACGGCTTGCAAAACCTTTCTCCCAAAAATAGCCTCAGAAGAAGCAAAAGTATCAAATTTGTAAAATTTGGTAAAAGTGTGCAGTGAAGACCAAGTCGCTGCCTTACATATCTGATCAACAGAAGCCTCGTTCTTGAAGGCCCATGTGGAAGCCACGGCCCTAGTGGAATGAGCTGTGATTCTTTCAGGAGGCTGCCGTCCGGCAGTCTCATAAGCCAATCTGATGATGCTTTTAAGCCAAAAAGAGAGAGAGGTAGAAGTTGCTTTTTGACCTCTCCTTTTACCAGAATAAACAACAAACAAGGAAGATGTTTGTCTGAAATCCTTTGTAGCATCTAAATAGAATTTTAGAGCACGAACTACATCCAAATTGTACAACAAACGTTCCTTCTTTGAAACTGGATTCGGACACAAAGAAGGAATGACTATCTCCTGGTTAATGTTTTTGTTAGAAACAACTTTCGGAAGAAAACCAGGTTTAGTACGCAAAACCACCTTATCTGCATGAAACACCAGATAAGGAGGAGAACACTGCAGAGCAGATAACTCTGAAACTCTTCTAGCAGAAGAAATTGCAACCAAAAACAAAACTTTCCAAGATAATAACTTAATATCTACGGAATGTAAGGGTTCAAACGGAACCCCCTGAAGAACTGAAAGAACTAAATTGAGACTCCAAGGAGGAGTCAAAGGTTTGTAAACAGGCTTGATTCTAACCAGAGCCTGAACAAAAGCTTGAACATCTGGCACAGCCGCCAGCTTTTTGTGAAGTAAAACAGATAAAGCAGAAATCTGTCCCTTCAAAGAACTTGCAGATAATCCTTTCTCCAAACCTTCTTGAAGAAAGGATAGAATCTTAGGAATTTTTATCTTGTTCCATGGGAATCCTTTAGATTCACACCAACAGATATATTTTTTCCATATTTTATGGTAGATTTTTCTAGTTACAGGCTTTCTGGCCTGAACAAGAGTATCAATGACAGAATCTGAGAACCCTCGCTTTGATAAAATCAAGCGTTCAATCTCCAAGCAGTCAGTTGGAGTGAGGCCAGATTCGGATGTTCGAACGGACCTTGAACAAGAAGGTCCTGTCTCAAAGGTAGCTTCCATGGTGGAGCCGATGACATATTCACCAGGTCTGCATACCAAGTCCTGCGTGGCCACGCAGGAGCTATCAAGATCACCGATGCCCTCTCCTGATTGATCCTGGCTACCAGCCTGGGGATGAGAGGAAACGCTGGGAATACATAAGCTAGGTTGAAGGTCCAAGGTGCTACTAGTGCATCTACTAGAGTCGCCTTGGGATCCCTGGATCTGGACCCGTAGCAAGGAACCTTGAAGTTCTGACGAGAGGCCATCAGATCCATGTCTGGAATGCCCCACAATTGAGTAATTTGGGCAAAGATTTCCGGATGGAGTTCCCACTCCCCCGGATGAAATGTCTGACGACTCAGAAAATCCGCTTCCCAGTTTTCCACTCCTGGGATGTGGATTGCAGACAAGTGGCAGGAGTGAGTCTCCGCCCATTGAATGATTTTGGTCACTTCTTCCATCGCCAGGGAACTCCTTGTTCCCCCCTGATGGTTGATATACGCAACAGTCGTCATGTTGTCTGATTGAAACCGTATGAATTTGGCCTTTGCTAGCTGAGGCCAAGCCTTGAGAGCATTGAATATCGCTCTCAGTTCCAGAATATTTATCGGGAGAAGAGATTCTTCCCGAGACCAAAGACCCTGAGCTTTCAGGGGTTCCCAGACAGCGCCCCAGCCCACCAGACTGGCGTCGGTCGTGACAATGACCCACTCTGGTCTGCGGAAGCTCATCCCCTGTGACAGGTTGTCCAGGGTCAGCCACCAACGGAGTGAATCTCTGGTCCTCTGATCTACTTGTATCGTCGGAGACAAGTCTGTATAATCCCCATTCCACTGACTGAGCATGCACAGTTGTAATGGTCTCAGATGAATTCGCGCAAAAGGAACTATGTCCATTGCCGCGACCATCAAACCTATTACTTCCATGCACTGCGCTATGGAAGGAAGAGGAACAGAATGAAGTACTTGACAAGAGCTTAGAAGTTTTGATTTTCTGGCCTCTGTCAGAAAAATCCTCATTTCTAAGGAGTCTATTATTGTTCCCAAGAAGGGAACTCTTGTTGACGGAGATAGAGAACTTTTTTCTACGTTCACTTTCCACCCGTGAGATCTGAGAAAGGCCAGGACAATGTCCGTATGAGCCTTTGCTTGTGGTAGGGACGACGCTTGAATCAGTATGTCGTCCAAGTAAGGTACTACTGCAATGCCCCTTGGTCGTAGCACCGCTAGAAGGGACCCTAGTACCTTTGTGAAAATTCTTGGAGCAGTGGCTAATCCGAATGGAAGTGCCACAAACTGGTAATGCTTGTCCAGAAAGGCGAACCTTAGGAACCGATGATGTTCCTTGTGGATAGGAATATGTAGATACGCATCCTTTAAATCCACCGTGGTCATGAATTGACCTTCCTGGATGGAAGGAAGAATTGTCCGAATGGTTTCCATTTTGAACGATGGAACCTTGAGAAACTTGTTTAGGATCTTGAGATCTAAGATTGGTCTGAATGTTCCCTCTTTTTTGGGAACTATGAACAGATTGGAGTAGAATCCCATCCCTTGTTCTCCTAATGGAACAGGATGAATCACTCCCATTTTTAACAGGTCTTCTACACAATGTAAGAATGCCTGTCTTTTTATGTGGTCTGAAGACAATTGAGACCTGTGGAACCTCCCCCTTGGGGGTAGCTCCTTGAATTCCATAAGATAACCTTGGGAGACTATTTCTAGCGCCCAAGGATCCAGAACATCTCTTGCCCAAGCCTGAGCGAAGAGAGAAAGTCTGCCCCCCACCAGATCCGGTCCCGGATCGGGGGCCAACATCTCATGCTGTCTTGGTAGCAGTGGCAGGTTTCTTGGCCTGCTTACCTTTGTTCCAGCCTTGCATTGGCCTCCAGGCTGGCTTGGTTTGAGAAGTATTACCCTCTTGCTTAGAGGATGTAGCACTTGGGGCTGGTCCGTTTCTGCGAAAGGGACGAAAATTTGGTTTATTTTTAGCCTTGAAAGACCTATCCTGAGGAAGGGCGTGGCCCTTACCCCCAGTGATATCAGAAATAATCTCTTTCAAGTCAGGGCCAAACAGCGTTTTCCCCTTGAAAGGTATGTTAAGCAATTTGTTCTTGGAAGACGCATCCGCTGACCAAGATTTTAGCCAAAGCGCTCTGCGCGCCACAATAGCAAACCCTGAATTTTTCGCCGCTAATCTAGCCAATTGCAAAGTGGCGTCTAAAGTAAAAGAGTTAGCCAATTTGAGAGCATGAATTCTGTCCATAATCTCCTCATAAGAAGAATCTTTATTGAGCGACTTTTCTAGTTCATCGAACCAGAAACACGCTGCTGTAGTGACAGGAACCATGCATGAAATTGGTTGTAGAAGGTAACCTTGCTGAACAAACATCTTTTTAAGCAAACCCTCTAATTTTTTATCCATAGGATCTTTGAAAGCACAACTATCTTCTATAGGGATAGTAGTGCGTTTGTTTAGAGTAGAAACCGCCCCCTCGACCTTGGGGACTGTCTGCCATAAGTCCTTTCTGGGGTCGACCATAGGAAACAATTTCTTAAATATAGGGGGAGGGACAAAAGGTATGCCGGGCCTTTCCCATTCTTTGTTTACAATGTCCGCCACCCGCTTGGGTATAGGAAAAGCTTCGGGGGGCCCCGGGACCTCTAGGAACTTGTCCATCTTACATAATTTCTCTGGAATGACCAAATTCTCACAATCATCCAGAGTAGATAACACCTCCTTAAGCAGAGCGCGGAGATGTTCCAATTTAAATTTGAATGTAATCACATCAGGTTCAGCTTGTTGAGAAATTTTCCCTGAATCTGAAATTTCTCCCTCAGACAAAACCTCCCTGGCCCCCTCAGACTGGTGTAGGGGCACTTCAGAACCAATATCATCAGCGTCCTCATGCTCTTCAGTATTTTCTAAAACAGAGCAGTCGCGCTTTCGCTGATAAGTGGGCATTTTGGCTAAAATGTTTTTGATAGAATTATCCATTACAGCCGTTAATTGTTGCATAGTAAGGAGTATTGGCGCACTAGATGTACTAGGGGCCTCCTGTGTGGGCAAGACTGGCGTAGACGAAGGAGGGGATGATGCAGTACCATGCTTACTCCCCTCACTTGAGGAATCATCTTGGGCATCATTTTCTCTAAATTTTGTGTCACATAAATCACATCTATTTAAATGAGAAGGAACCTTGGCTTCCCCACATACAGAACATAGTCTATCTGATAGTTCAGACATGTTAAACAGGCATAAACTTGATAACAAAGTACAAAAAACGTTTTAAAATAAAACCGTTACTGTCACTTTAAATTTTAAACTGAACACACTTTATTACTGAAAATGTGAAAAAGTATGAAGGAATTGTTCAAAATTCACCACAGTGTCTTAAAGCCTTAAAAGTATTGCACACCAAATTTGAAAGCTTTAACTCTTAAAATAACGGAACCGGAGCCGTTTTTATATTTAACCCCTATACAGTCCCTGGTATCTGCTTTGCTGAGACCCAACCAAGCCCAAAGGGGAATACGATACCAAATGACGCCTTCAGTAAGCTTTTTCTATGTATCTGAGCTCCTCACACATGCATCTGCATGTCTTGCTTCCCAAAAACAACTGCGCAATAGAGGCGCGAAAATGAGGCTCTGCCTATGATTAGAGAAGGCCCCCAGTGAAAAAGGTGTCCAATACAGTGCCTGCCGGTTATTTTACATAATTCCCAAGAATAAAATAACACCTCAAAACTATGAAGTATTAAAAATGCTTATATATCAATCGTTTTAGCCCAGAAAAATGTCTACCAGTCTTTAAAGCCCTTGTGAAGCCCTTTATTCTTATTTAATAAAAATGGCTTACCGGATCCCATAGGGAAAATGACAGCTTCCAGCATTACCAAGTCTTGTTAGAAATGTGTCATACCTCAAGCAGCAAAAGTCTGCTCACTGTTTCCCCCAACTGAAGTTAATTCCTCTCAACAGTCCTGTGTGGAAACAGGCATCGATTTTAGTAACGGTTGCTAAAATCATTTTCCTCTTACAAACAGAAATCTTCATCTCTTTTCTGTTTCAGAGTAAATAGTACATACCAGCACTATTTTAAAATAACAAACTCTTGATTGAAGAATAAAAACTACATTTAAACACCAAAAAACTCTAAGCCATCTCCGTGGAGATGTTGCCTGTACAACGGCAAAGAGAATGACTGGGGAAGGCGGAGCCTAGGAGGGATCATGTGACCAGCTTTGCTGGGCTCTTTGCCATTTCCTGTTGGGGAAGAGAATATCCCACAAGTAAGGATGACGCCGTGGACCGGACACACCTATGTTGGAGAAATAATATATATACAGTTGTGCTCATAAGTTTACATACCCTGGCAGAATTTATGATTTCTTGGCCATTTTTCAGAGACTATGAATGATAACACAAAAACTTTTCTTTCACTCATGGTTAGCGTTTGGCTGAAGCCATTTATTATCAATCAACTGTGTTTACTTTTTTTAAATCATAATGACAACAGAAACTACCCAAATGACCCTGATCAAAAGTTTACCCTGGTGATTTTGCCCTGATAAATTGAGGTCAGATGAGCTAAAATAGAATGTGCAATATCTAAGAAACGAAACCGGCACAAACATTCGTTTTTGCAGCACAAATCAGCACTAACAAATGGTATATTTGTATTTACAATTTCATTACATGGGGTGCCAACTTCACACAGCTAAATCTTTAGGATTTTTTTAGACACTACATAGCAACATAACATACATTTTTTTAGGGTTCTCGTCATATTAATGAGACTTCTTGGATCATATTGTCTGAGCTGAGATCTTTAGATCATCAGACCCTAAGTGAGAATATTACAGTCACTGATCCTTTAATATTCATAATAAAAAAATGACATTCTGTGTTTCATTAGAGCAGGTCATTTTACAATAATCGACCCTGCACCACTGTGTGCTTAACCACTGCAATGGGTTTAAAACACACAGTGCCGCTCGGGACCCGCAGAGCAGTGATCATCCCAAGCGGAAACCACTGCTCATCTGAGTTGTGAGAGTAGTGCTGCTGACTGGATCATCGGCGGGTTCTGCTTGGGACCTGCAGTGCTCTGCAGGTTTGAGTGCCAATTCTATTGTGTGTTCAACCCTTTGTAGGGGTTAAACAGACAGTAGTGTAGGATCGATAGTCAGAAAATTACATGCTCTAATGAATTAGAGAATTACATTTTTCAACTATTGTGGCCATTTAATAATCAAACCTCTATGTTAGCTGCTTAGTATGGTTAATATTAGAGGTAGAATGAGAATATCTTTTCAGGTGAAATAGCACAGTGAGCGCTACAGCAACATTTCAATTTAATTCAGGAGACCAGTAATCTGCATGCAAGCTGTTTCCCCCACCCCACAAAGACCCACACTGAGCCATAAGGAGTGGTTCTGAGAATACTTAAAGGGACAGTATACACTCATTTTCATATAACTGCATGTAATAGACACTACTATAAAGAATAAGATGCACAGATACCGATACAAAAATCCAGTATAAAATGGTTTAAAAACGTACTTAGAAGCTTTCAGTTTAGCTCTGTTGAAAAAGCAGTTGGAAAGCCCACTGCAAGTGGGAAATAAGACACTCCCCCCTCCCCCTTCTTTTGCATATGAAAAGATCCTTTACACAAACAGGAGCAAGCTGGAGAAGGTAGCTGACGGTATTCAAATAAAACTTTGGGGCTTGGTTAGGAGTCTGAAAATCAGAGCAATGTTATTTAAAAATAAGCAAAATTATACATTTTTTTAAAAAACAAACTTTATGGGCTTTATAAATAGATCATCTACAAAACATTTATGCAAAGAAAAAAATCAGTGTATAATGGCCCTTTAAGAAGGTATGAGTACATTTATATTAAATAAGCCAACATTTCCTAAAGATTTACATTCCAGTAGAACCTGATGCTCGCTATGTGCATGATATCTGATGCATGCATTTAGTCTCAGTATACATAGCTAGAAGAGGCATTAATATGGGTAGCCATTAACAAGAGAGATACTCCAGGCTGCTCATTTGTGTTACTACAGAATGCATTTGTTAGATCATCAGTCAGATACTGTGTATTGTATGAGCTAGTTCTTTCCAATACATGGCACATAGATTCAGCACAGAGCACCCCTTTATACAAACACAATCATCTTGCAGCATAAAGAAGAAAGTGCCGGCCAAGTTTATGTATTAGGATACTTTTTCTATTCACGTATGGTCTTCAATGTGCTTCTGATTCATTTTAATATTTTCTTAAACATCCCTAATGATTATTCCATTACCAATACAGTGTAAATGTAACAGTGTTCATATTTATTGACTTTGGATGCTATGCACTAAACAGATTTATTGAAATCTATTTTATACTGAAGAATGAATTTCTAAAACCTATTACATTATTATTAGTAATAAAAACACCCAGATTTTATAGTCCAGAATAAAACGTGCCTATCATATTCTTGAAAGAACAGCTATTAAACATTTTTAGATTTTTATGTATCTTTGTATAAATTTGCTAGACTGATTTAGTTTTTTTGTAGCAGCAATTATGTCTGTAACTTAAATATTCCAACAGGAGACATATACTGCATCCATATAAAGATAATACATTTGCTAGTCTATATATTATGACTGGCGCTAGAAGGTACCAGATACTTAAAGGAACAGCCTTCACCAGAATTGTTATTGCTTAAAAATATAGATAATCCCTTTATTACCCATTCCCCTGTTTTGCATAACCAACACTGTTATATTAATACTAGGCGATAAGCCTGCCCAGAGGGCAGTCTATGTTTAAAAAATACAAACCCCCAAGCTAAAGTTACAAAAAATAAAAAAAGTAAAATTAAAGAAAAAAATAAACAAAGCTATCAAAAATAAAAAATTAACTAATACCCCTATAAAATTAAAAAATCCTCCCCAAATACAAACACCCCCTAATCTAATACTAAACTACCAATAGCCCTTAAAAGAGCCTTTTGTAGGGCATTGCCCTAAGTTAAACAGCTCATTTACTTACAAAAATGACCAATTACCCCCAACAGTAAAACCCCCACCCAACCAACCCCCCAAAATAAAAAAACCTAACACTAAAAAAACCTACCTACCCATTGCCCCTAAAGGGGCATTTGTATGGACATTTTCTTTAAAAGTGCATTCAGCTCTTTTACTTCCCTTAAAAGGGCAATCAGCTCTTTTACAGCCCATTAAATCCCTAATCTTAAAAAATAAACCCCTCCCCAAAAATAAAAAATAAATCCTAAAACTAAGCCCCAAATAGGTACTCACTGTTCCTGAAGTCCGGCGGAGAAGGTCTTCTTCCAGGTGGCTCCTTCATCTTCTATCTTCATCCTGTGCGAAGGCAGCACAAAGCGGTCTTCCCTGATGCGTGGATCCGGATCGGCAGTCTTTAGCGGCAGCGATCCTCAGCAGCGTGGAGGCTCCTCTTCATCCGATGTCCATTGCACACTAAAAATTGAATGCAAGGTACCGCATTCAATTTGGGGTACCTTGCATTTTTATTGGCTGAAATTTTGAAATCAGCCAATAGGATTAGAGCTACTGAAATCTTATTGGCTGTTCAACTCAGCCAATAAGATTTCAGTAGCTCTCATCCTATTGGCTGATTTCAAAATTTCAGCCAATAAAAATGCAAGGTACCCCAATAAATATGGGGTACCTTGCATTCAATCTTCAGTGTGTGACGGACGATCGCATGAAAAAGGGGCCTCCACGCCGCTGAGGACCGCCACCTCTGGGGACCAGCTCAAGATAGAAGATGATGGAGCCACCTGGAAGAAGACCTTCTCCGCCGGACTTCAGGAACGTTGAGTACCTATTTGGGGCTTAGTTTTAGGATTTTTTTTTATTTTTAAGATTAGGGATTTAATGGGCTGTAAAAGAGCTTAAAGGGCCATTAAACCCAAATTTTCTCTTTAATGATTCAGATAGAGAATACAATTTTAAACATCATTCCAATTTACTTCTATTATCAATTTGCTGCAATCTTTAGATATCCTTTGTTAAAGAAATAGCAATGCACATAGGTGAGACAATCACATGAGGCATCTATGTGCAGCCACCAATCAGAAGCTACTGAGCCTATCTAGATATGCTTTTCAGGAAAGAATATCAAGAGAATGAAGCAAATTAGATAAAAGAAGTAAATTAGAAAGTTGTTTAAAATGGTATTATCTATCTGAATCATGAAAGAAAAAAATGTAGGTTTAATGTGCCTTTAATGCCCTTTTAACCCCTTAACGACCGACGACGTATGCCATACGTCCTCAAAAAAAAAGCACTTAACGACCGAGGACGTATGGCATACGTCGTCGGTTTAACAGAGCACTGGAAGCGATCGGAATCGCTTCCAGCTGCTCTAACAGTATTGCAGGCTTGCCTTGAGGTCTAGGCATCCTGCAATACTGTTCCCGAGTGCCGGGACCGGATTGATCACTCCCCCACGAGTGATCACTTCCGGTTTCGCTCCACGTGGAGCCCGGCAGTGTTTCAGAGCATCGGAAGCGATCGGACACGCTTCCGATGCTCTGCTTGTGTGCTAAGTGCCTCGGTGGGTCGAGGCACTTAGTTAGTTATAAAATAAAAGTAATAAATTAAAAAAAAAAAAAAAACAGAATTTATGTTTACCTGATAAATTACTTTCTCCAACGGTGTGTCCGGTCCACGGCGTCATCCTTACTTGTGGGATATTCTCTTCCCCAACAGGAAATGGCAAAGAGCCCAGCAAAGCTGGTTACATGATCCCTCCTAGGCTCCGCCTACCCCAGTCATTCGACCGACGTTAAGGAGGAATATTTGCATAGGAGAAACCATATGATACCGTGGTGACTGTAGTTAAAGAAAATAAATTATCAGACCTGATTAAAAAACCAGGGCGGGCCGTGGACCGGACACACCGTTGGAGAAAGTAATTTATCAGGTAAACATAAATTCTGTTTTCTCCAACATAGGTGTGTCCGGTCCACGGCGTCATCCTTACTTGTGGGAACCAATACCAAAGCTTTAGGACACGGATGATGGGAGGGAGCAAATCAGGTCACCTAGATGGAAGGCACCACGGCTTGCAAAACCTTTCTCCCAAAAATAGCCTCAGAAGAAGCAAAAGTATCAAACTTGTAAAATTTGGTAAAAGTGTGCAGTGAAGACCAAGTCGCTGCCCTACATATCTGATCAACAGAAGCCTCGTTCTTGAAGGCCCATGTGGAAGCCACAGCCCTAGTGGAATGAGCTGTGATTCTTTCGGGAGGCTGCCGTCCGGCAGTCTCGTAAGCCAATCTGATGATGCTTTTAATCCAAAAAGAGAGAGAGGAAGAAGTTGCTTTTTGACCTCTCCTTTTACCGGAATAAACAACAAACAAGGAAGATGTTTGTCTAAAATCCTTTGTAGCGTCTAAATAGAATTTTAGAGCGCGAACAACATCCAAATTGTGCAACAAACGTTCCTTCTTTGAAACTGGTTTCGGGCACAGAGAAGGTACGATAATCTCCTGGTTAATGTTCTTGTTAGAAACAACTTTTGGAAGAAAACCAGGTTTAGTACGTAAAACCACCTTATCTGCATGGAACACCAGATAAGGAGGAGAACACTGCAGAGCAGATAATTCTGAAACTCTTCTAGCAGAAGAAATTGCAACCAAAAACAAAACTTTCCAAGATAATAACTTAATATCAACGGAATGTAAGGGTTCAAACGGAACCCCCTGAAGAACTGAAAGAACTAAGTTGAGACTCCAAGGAGGAGTCAAAGGTTTGTAAACAGGCTTGATTCTAACCAGAGCCTGAACAAAGGCTTGAACATCTGGCACAGCTGCCAGCTTTTTGTGAAGTAACACAGACAAGGCAGAAATCTTTCCCTTCAGGGAACTTGCAGATAATCCTTTTTCCAATCCTTCTTGAAGGAAGGATAGAATCTTAGGAATCTTAACCTTGTCCCAAGGGAATCCTTTAGATTCACACCAACAGATATATTTTTTCCAAATTTTGTGGTAAATCTTTCTAGTTACAGGCTTTCTGGCCTGAACAAGAGTATCGATAACAGAATCTGAGAACCCTCGCTTCGATAAGATCAAGCGTTCAATCTCCAAGCAGTCAGCTGGAGTGAGACCAGATTCGGATGTTCAAACGGACCTTGAACAAGAAGGTCTCGTCTCAAAGGTAGCTTCCATGGTGGAGCCGATGACATATTCACCAGATCTGCATACCAAGTCCTGCGTGGCCACGCAGGAGCTATCAAGATCACCGACGCCCTCTCCTGATTGATCCTGGCTACCAGCCTGGGGATGAGAGGAAACGGCGGGAATACATAAGCTAGTTTGAAGGTCCAAGGTGCTACTAGTGCATCCACTAGAGCCGCCTTGGGATCCCTGGATCTGGACCCGTAGCAAGGAACTTTGCAGTTCTGACGAGAGGCCATCAGATCCATGTCTGGAATGCCCCACAGTTGAGTGATTTGGACAAAGATTTCCGGATGGAGTTCCCACTCCCCCGGATGCAATGTCTGACGACTCAGAAAATCCGCTTCCCAATTTTCCACTCCTGGGATGTGGATTGCAGACAGGTGGCAGGAGTGAGACTCCGCCCATTGAATGATTTTGGTCACTTCTTCCATCGCCAGGGAACTCCTTGTTCCCCCCTGATGGTTGATGTACGCAACAGTTGTCATGTTGTCTGATTGAAACCGTATGAACTTGGCCCTCGCTAGCTGAGGCCAAGCCTTGAGAGCATTGAATATCGCTCTCAGTTCCAGAATATTTATCGGTAGAAGAGATTCTTCCCGAGACCAAAGACCCTGAGCTTTCAGGGATCCCCAGACCGCGCCCCAGCCCATCAGACTGGCGTCGGTCGTGACAATGACCCACTCTGGTCTGCGGAAGGTCATCCCTTGTGACAGGTTGTCCAGGGACAGCCACCAACGGAGTGAGTCTCTGGTCCTCTGATTTACTTGTATCCTCGGAGACAAGTCTGTATAGTCCCCATTCCACTGACTGAGCATGCACAGTTGTAATGGTCTTAGATGAATGCGCGCAAAAGGAACTATGTCCATTGCCGCTACCATCAAACCTATCACTTCCATGCACTGCGCTATGGAAGGAAGAGGAACGGAATGAAGTATCCGACAAGAGTCTAGAAGTCTTGTTTTTCTGGCCTCTGTCAGAAAAATCCTCATTTCTAAGGAGTCTATTATTGTTCCCAAGAAGGGAACCCTTGTCGACGGAGATAGAGAACTCTTTTCCACGTTCACTTTCCATCCGTGAGATCTGAGAAAGGCCAGGACGATGTCCGTGTGAGCCTTTGCTTGAGGAAGGGACGACGCTTGAATCAGAATGTCGTCCAAGTAAGGTACTACAGCAATGCCCCTTGGTCTTAGCACAGCTAGAAGGGACCCTAGTACCTTTGTGAAAATCCTTGGAGCAGTGGCTAACCCGAAAGGAAGCGCCACGAACTGGTAATGCTTGTCCAGGAATGCGAACCTTAGGAACCGATGATGTTCCTTGTGGATAGGAATATGTAGATACGCATCCATTAAATCCACCGTGGTCATGAATTGACCTTCCTGGATGGAAGGAAGAATTGTTCGAATGGTTTCCATCTTGAACGATGGAACCTTGAGAAACTTGTTTAAGATCTTGAGATCTAAGATTGGTCTGAACGTTCCCTCTTTTTTGGGAACTATGAACAGGTTGGAGTAGAACCCCATCCCTTGTTCTCCTAATGGAACAGGATGAATCACTCCCATTGTTAACAGGTCTTCTACACAATGTAAGAATGCCTGTTTTTTTATGTGGTCTGAAGACAACTGAGACCTGTGGAACCTCCCCCTTGGGGGAAGCCCCTTGAATTCCAGAAGATAACCTTGGGAGACTATTTCTAGTGTCCAAGGATCCAGAACATCTCTTGCCCAAGCCTGAGCGAAGAGAGAGAGTCTGCCCCCCACCAGATCCGGTCCCGGATCGGGGGCCAACATTTCATGCTGTCTTGGTAGCAGTGGCAGGTTTCTTGGCCTGCTTTCCCTTGTTCCAGCCTTGCATTGGTCTCCAAGCTTGCTTGGCTTGAGAAGTATTACCTTCTTGCTTAGAGGACGTAGCACTTTGGGCTGGTCCGTTTCTACGAAAGGGACGAAAATTAGGTTTATTTTTGGCCTTGAAAGGCCGATCCTGAGGAAGGGCATGGCCCTTACCCCCAGTGATATCAGAGATAATCTCTTTCAAGTCAGGGCCAAACAGCGTTTTCCCCTTGAAAGGAATGTTAAGTAGCTTGTTCTTGGAAGACGCATCAGCTGACCAAGATTTCAACCAAAGCGCTCTGCGCGCCACAATAGCAAACCCAGAATTCTTAGCCGCTAACCTAGCCAATTGCAAAGTGGCGTCTAGGGTGAAAGAATTAGCCAATTTGAGAGCATTGATTCTGTCCATAATCTCCTCATAAGGAGGAGAATCACTATCGACCGCCTTTACCAGCTCATCGAACCAGAAACATGCGGCTGTAGCGACAGGGACAATGCATGAAATTGGTTGTAGAAGGTAACCCTGCTGAACAAACATCTTTTTAAGTAAACCTTCTAATTTTTTATCCATAGGATCTTTGAAAGCACAACTATCTTCTATGGGTATAGTGGTGCGTTTGTTTAAAGTCGACCTTGGGGACTGTCTGCCATAAGTCCTTTCTGGGGTCGACCATAGGAAACAATTTTTTAAATATGGGGGGAGGGACGAAAGGAATACCGGGCCTTTCCCATTCTTTATTTACAATGTCCGCCACCCGCTTGGGTATAGGAAAAGCTTCTGGGAGCCCCGGGACCTCTAGGAACTTGTCCATTTTACATAGCTTCTCTGGGATGACCAAATTGTCACAATCATCCAGAGTGGATAATACCTCCTTAAGCAGAGCGCGGAGATGTTCCAACTTAAATTTAAACGTAATCACATCAGGTTCAGCTTGTTGAGAAATGTTCCCTGAATCTGTAATTTCTCCCTCAGACAAAACCTCCCTGGCCCCATCAGACTGGTTTAGGGGCCCTTCAGAACCATTATTATCAGCGTCGTCATGCTCTTCAGTATCTAAAACAGAGCAGTCGCGCTTACGCTGATAAGAGTGCATTTTGGCTAAAATGTTTTTGACAGAATTATCCATTACAGCCGTTAATTGTTGCATAGTAAGGAGTATTGGCGCGCTAGATGTACTAGGGGCCTCCTGAGTGGGCAAGACTCGTGTAGACGAAGGAGGGAATGATGCAGTACCATGCTTACTCCCCTCACTTGAGGAATCATCTTGGGCATCATTGTCATTGTCACATAAATCACATTTATTTAAATGAGAAGGAACTCTGGCTTCCCCACATTCAGAACACAGTCTATCTGGTAGTTCAGACATGTTAAACAGGCATAAACTTGATAACAAAGTACAAAAAACGTTTTAAAATAAAACCGTTACTGTCACTTTAAATTTTAAACTGAACACACTTTATTACTGCAATTGCGAAAAAATATGAAGGAATTGTTCAAAATTCACCAAAATTTCACCACAGTGTCTTACAGCCTTAAAAGTATTGCACACCAAATTTGGAAGCTTAATAAACATGGCTTACCGGATCCCATAGGGAAAATGACAGCTTCCAGCATTACATCGTCTTGTTAGAATGTGTCATACCTCAAGCAGCAAGAGACTGCTCACTGTTCCCCCAACTGAAGTTAATTCCTCTCAACAGTCCTGTGTGGAACAGCCATGGATTTTAGTAACGGTTGCTAAAATCATTTTCCTCATACAAACAGAAATCTTCTTCTCTTTTCTGTTTCTGAGTAAATAGTACATACCAGCACTATTTTAAAATAACAAACTCTTGATTGAATAATAAAAACTACAGTTAAACACTAAAAAACTCTAAGCCATCTCCGTGGAGATGTTGCCTGTACAACGGCAAAGAGAATGACTGGGGTAGGCGGAGCCTAGGAGGGATCATGTGACCAGCTTTGCTGGGCTCTTTGCCATTTCCTGTTGGGGAAGAGAATATCCCACAAGTAAGGATGACGCCGTGGACCGGACACACCTATGTTGGAGAAAAAACGTATATTAAAAAAAAAGCCCTAAATAGCCCCCCCCTCCCCCTTCACTAGGCATCCAAGATGGCGATGCCCAGTGCATCATGGGGCCTCTGGGGGTGTCCCTAGCCTGCCTCATCATAGGGGCAAGCTAGGGTCACCCAATCTGAGCCTCCCACCCAAAAAAAAAAAATAATAATAAAATACCCCATTTGTCTGATCATGTCAATATTTGTAAATATTGACACTGATCAGTGTGGATCTCCCTCCCTCTCCTCACTTGCGATTTTGTTGGAGAGAGAGAGAGACCTGTTTTTTTGCAGAGAGAGATTTAATTCTTTTATTTGTTAAAAAATATAGAACCAAAGGCTCTTTTCAGAGCCATTAACCCCTAGCTTGCCAGTGATCACTATAAATCACTGGCATTAGCATAGCTGCACTTTTTTTTTGCTGTCTGTGCATTTTTTTAGGGGTTAATTTTTTTTGTTGTAATTTTTTTAAAAATCCAGAGGCTCTTTTCAGAACCATTTAGTTAATTTAATTTAATTTTCAGAGCCATTAACCCCTAGCTTGCCAGTGATCGCTATAAATCACTGGCAGTAGCATAGCAGTACTTTTTTGCTAGTTTATTTAGTTAATTAATTTAGTTAATTAATTTAATTTAAAAAAAATTAGTACATTTTTTCTGTGACAGATACAAAAATGTCACAGAAAATATATAGTGCTGAGGAGGCGTATGCCATCCTTGCGTCAGAGTCAGATGCCTCTATGTCTGACTCAGACCCCAATTTTGACCCTGCCATATGCTCAGATACATCACTAGATGCAGTCTCAACTGATAGTGATGTATCTGTGGCTGCTAGACCCCCTACCAGCCCCCCTGCTAGCCCCCCTGCCAGAAGGAGGCGTGTTGCTGCCATTGCTGCTGAAGAGTGGGTAACACCTCATCTCCAGAGGCCAGATATCCCACCCTTCACAGCAAATGCTGGCATAAATATAGATGTGGCAGGTTTTAGCCCCCAGCAGTTTCTGGAAGTGTTTCTGGGCGATGATGTATTGGGGAACATTGTCGCCCAAACTAGTTTATATGCCCATCAGTTCCGTGCTGCAAAGCCTGGAACATATTTGGCAAAGCAGCAATGGGCCCCCATCAATGTGCCAGAATTCAAAAAATTCTGGGCATTGACCATGCTGATGGGCATCATAAAGAAACCCTCCATTCGCTCCTACTGGAGTACTAGCCCCATCTGCTCTACCCCCCATTTTCTCCCAGATTATGTCGAGGAAGAGGTATGAAATGATTCTGCATTTCATGCACTTCAGCGACAACAGCCTGTGCCCCCCTAGGGAGCATCCCCAATTTGACAGGCTGTATAAAATCCGCCCCCTGATATCCCACTTTTCTGCCAGGTTTGCAGAGGCTTATACACCTGGAAGGAATATATGTGTTGATGAATCCCTAATGAAGTATAAGGGAAGGCTGGGATTCAAGCAGTTTATTCCTTCCAAGCGCTCCAGATATGGGGTAAAGGTGTATAAGCTCTGTGACAGCGAGAATGGGTATACTCAGGCCTTCCGGGTGTATGAGGGAAAGGATAGCCAACTTGACCCTCCAGGTTGCCCAGAACATATGGGAACCACTGGCAAGATTGTCTGGGACCTGATATTACCCCTAATGAACAAAGGGTATCACTTGTACTTAGACAATTTTTATACAAGTGTCCTTTTGTTCAAGCTACTGTATTGCTTTGATACAGTAGCTTGCGGTACAATTAAAAAGAACCGCACAGGTTTCCCAGGACAGCTTGTACGCACCCGGCTACGAAGGGGGGAGACCTCAGCTCTGCGCCAAGAGGAGCTGTTGGCACTGAAGTACAGAGACAAGAAGGATGTATACCTTCTTACCACCATCCACACAGAGAGGACGGTGGCGGTTTCTGTACGTGGCAGAGCTGAGATCATAAGGAAGCCAGTGTGCATCAAGTCTTATAACCAGCATATGGGTGGGGTTGATCTGGCTGATCAGCTGCTGCAGCCCTACCTAATTATGCGGAAGACAAGGGCCTGGTACAAAAAGGTTGCAATTTACCTAATGCAGATTGCAACCCACAACGCTTTTTTGTTGTTCAAAAAAGCAAACCCCAGAGTTAAAAAGACTTTTTTACAGTTTCAGCTCCAGATTATTACGGGGATTTTGTACCATGATGCACCTGCTCCCCGGGCGGTGATGGGAGAGAGCAGAGTTGGGGCTACCCATTTTATTTTTAAAATCCCCCCTACTGCCACAAAGCAGAAACCACAAAAAAAATGCAGAGTCTGTACCAAGAGGGGGAAGAGAAGGGACACCATATATCACTGTCCTGATTGCCCTGGACAGCCTGCACTCTGCATTGGGGACTGCTTCAAGCGGTACCATACAATGGTCAATTTTTAAAAAAATAAATACATTTGCTGTTATATATATATATATTTTTTTTTTTTGGTTATGTTTACAGTTAGATGTTTTTTGTTTTTTTTACTTTTACTGTGCCAGATTTTTACATTTCACTACTCTATTTTTTTCTAAAATTGGGCCTGTTTTTTTTTAACCAAAACCCCTGTCAAACCTATGCATGGGGGACATAGGTGTTCTCAGGGTGCCTTGCAGAAAACAACCTGAAGTATGTTTTTGTAATAACTTACAACAGTCTCTCCTAAATCATAGTCAAAAAGCAATGTGTCTGTAAAAATGAAAATTGAAAAATTACCACCATACACTTTCTCCAATTTTTTGGGCTAAAACGGTTGCTTCAAAGGCATCAAAGCACACCATATACAATACCTTGGGGTGTCAACATTTAAAAAATATACACTTTGAATGCAATAAATAAAAGTGGGGTATGCGATAGGCCCCAAACTAAAGATAGGCCTATCAGAAGTAATACTTTCATTTTTAATAACTAAAATCACAAGTCATAAAATTGTAACATAACCTTCCCAAAATCCTGGCAAACATATGCATGGGGGGCATAGGTGTACTCAGGGTGCCTTGCAGAAAACAACCTGAAGTATTCTTTTGCAATAACTTACAACAATCTCTCCTAAATCATAGTCAAAAAGCAATGTGTCTGTAAAAATTCAAATTGAAAAATTACCACCATACACTTTCTCCAATTTTTTGGGCTAAAACGGTTGCTTCAAAGGCATCAAAGCACACCATATACAATACCTTGGGGTGTCAACATTTTAAAAATATACACTTTGAATGCAATAAATAAAAGTGGGGTATGCGATAGGCCCCAGACTAAAGATAGGCCTATCAGAAGTAATACTCTCATTTTTAATAACTAAAATCACAAGTCATAAAATTGTAACATAACCTTCCCAAAATCCTGGCAAACCTATGCATGGGGGGCATAGGTGTACTCAGGGTGCCTTGCAGAAAACAACCTGAAGTATTCTTTTGCAATAACTTACAACAATCTCTCCTAAATCATAGTCAAAAAGCAATGTGTCTGTAAAAATGAAAATTGAAAAATTACCACCATACACTTTCTCCAATTTCTTGGGCTAAAACGGTTGCTTCAAAGGCATCAAAGCACACCATATACAATACTTGGGGTGTCAACATTTAAAAAATATACACTTTGAATGCAATAAATAAAAGTGGGGTACAGGTATACCCCGCTCATACAGCGGGTTAGGGACCGAAGCCCTGCTGTAAAGTGAAAACCGCCTTAAAGTGAAACAAGGCAGTTTTAGCTTTCTTTTAACTTGCCAGTGTTTAACAACTTGAAAACAAGTTTGAACTAGCATATATTAGGGGTGCAATGGTGCTACAATTAGTTTAACACTAGCACAGCACAGTATTCAATAAATACTGTACCTGTAAAGTAGTGACAATTACTGTAGTAAAATGTGCCAGACTACAACACTGAGACACAGATTGCACTGTAATGCTGTAAACAGAGTGAAATGTGCATTACAAAATTGTGCCAGTCACTTTTCTCGCAATCTCACGATGATTACAGCAATGTTTCAAAATCCTTGGAGGTTGCACTTCAGCTCCACAAAGCGCTGTATTAGCGAAGCGCTGTAAAGTGAAGCGCTGTAAAGTGAGGTATACCTGTATGTGATAGGCCCCAAACTAAAGATAGGCCTATCAGAAGAAATACTCTCATTTTTAATAAGTAAAATCATGTAACATAACCTTCCCAAAATCCTGGCAAACCTATGCATGGGGGGCATAGGTGTACTCAGGGTGCCTTGCAGAAAACAACCTGAAGTATTCTTTTGCAATAACTTACAACAGTCTCTCCTAAATCATAGTAAAAAAGCAATGTGTCTGTAACAATGAAAATTGAAAAATTACCACCATATACTTTCTCCAATTTTTTGGGCTAAAACGGTTGCATCAAAGTCATCAAACCACTCCATGTATAATACCTTGGGGTGTCAACTTTTTAAATATAATCACATTTATGGAAAACAAATAAATTGGGGTATGTTAAAAGACCCCCAAAAAAGACGATAGGCAAAGAAAATATGTTAAATGTGAAAAAAAATCACAAACACATATCAGACATTTGGCATTGCACCGCCCAAACAAGCCACCAAACCTATGCATAGGTGGTATCACTGAACTCAGGAGATGTTGGTGACCACATATTGGTGTCTTCTTTGGTAGTAACACATAACAGGAGCTGTGAATCCATGTCTAAAGTACAATGTATGTGAAAAATAACACAAAGAAATGAATGCGCAATAGTTTGACAAAGACTAGTGGTTGAATTAGTGTATGGAAAGTGTTAAAATACCTGCATTTGAAATACCCTAGGATGTCTACTTTTCAAAAATATATGGTTTTATGGGGGTAAATTACATTGGCCGGCTTCAGAAATGTCTTAAATAGAACATGGGTGCATGGGATGTGAAAATGGGAAGTGTAAAAAATGGAATGCGCTTCCTAAAAATAAGGCCTTCTAGCCCCCAGAGAACCCAACACACGTATACATGGGTGGTATCACTGTACTCAGGAGATGTTGTTGAACACATATTGAGGTGTTTTTTGGCAGTAACACATAACAGGAACTGAGAATCCATGCCTAAAGTACAATGTGTGTGAAAAATAACACAAAAAAATGACTACCCAAAAGTTTGACAAAGACTGGTGGTTAAATAAGTTCATGGAAAGTGTGAAAATACCAGCATTTCAAATACCCTAGGGGGTCTACTTCTCAAAAATATATGGTTTTATGGGGGTAAATTTCATTGGCCGGCTTCAGAAATGTCCCAAATAGGACATGGGTGCATGATGACCGATGTGAAAATTCCAAGTTGAAAAACTGGAATGCGCTTCCTAAAAATAAGGTCTTCTAGCCCCCAGAGAACCCAACACACCTATACATGGGTGGTATCACTGTACTCAGGAGATGTTGTTGAACACATATTGAGGTGTTTTTTGGCAGTAACACATAACAGGAACTGAGAATACATGCCTAAAGTACAATGTGTGTGAAAAATAACACAAAAAAATGACTACCCAAAAGTTTGACAAAGACTGGTGGTTAAATAAGTTCATGGAACGTGTGAAAATACCAGCATTTCAAATACCCTAGGGGGTCTACTTCTCAAAAATATATGGTTTTATGGGGGTAAATTTCATTGACCGGCTTCAGAAATGTCCCAAATAGGACATGGGTGCATGATGACCGATGTGAAAATTCCAAGTTGAAAAACTGGAATGCGCTTCCTAAAAATAAGGCCTTCTAGCCCCCAGAGAACCCAACACACCTATACATGGGTGGTATCAGTGTACTCAGGAGATGTTGTTGAACACATATTGAGGTGTTTTTTGGCAGTAACACATAACAGGAACTGAGAATCCATGCCTAAAGTACAATGTGTGTGAAAAATAACACAAAAAAATGACTACCCAAAAGTTTGACAAAGACTGGTGGTTAAATAAGTTCATGGAAAGTGTGAAAATACCAGCATTTCAAATACCCTAGGGGGTCTACTTCTCAAAAATATATGGTTTTATGGGGGTAAATTTCATTGGCTGGCTTCAGAAATGTCCCAAATAGGACATGGGTGCATGATGACCGATGTGAAAATTCCAAGTTGAAAAACTGGAATGCGCTTCCTAAAAATAAGGCCTTCTAGCCCCCAGAGAACCCAACACACCTATACATGGGTGGCATCACTGTACTTAGGAGATGTTGTTGAACACATATTGAGGTGTTTTTTGGCAGTAACACATAACAGGAACTGAGAATCCATGCCTAAAGTACAATGTGTGTGAAAAATAACACAAAAAAATGACTACCCAAAAGTTTGACAAAGACTGGTGGTTGAATTAGTGCATGGAAAGTGTTAAAATACCAGCATTTGAAATACCCTAGGGTGTCTACTTTTCAAAAATATATGGTTTGATGGGGGTAAATTCCATTGGCCAGCTTCAGAAATGTCCCAAATAGGACATGGGTGCATGATGACCGATGTGAAAATTCCAAGTTGAAAAACTGGAATGCGCTTCCTAAAATTAAGGCCTTTTAGCCCCCAGAGAACCCGACACACCTATACATGGGTGGTATCACTGTACTTAGGAGATGTTGTTGAACACATATTGAGGTGTTTTTTGGCAGTAACACATAACAGGAACTGAGAATCCATGCCTAAAGTACAATGTGTGTGAAAAATAACACAAAATAATGACTACCCAAAAGTTTGACAAAGACTGGTGGTTGAATTAGTGCATGGAAAGTGTTAAAATACAAGCATTTGAAATACCCTAGGGTGTCTACTTTTCAAAAATATATGGTTTGATGGGGGTAAATTCCATTGACCAGCTTCAGAAATGTCCCAAATAGGACATGGGTGCATGATGACCGATGTGAAAATTCCAAGTTGAAAAACTGGAATGCGCTTCCTAAAATTAAGGCTTTTTAGCCCCCAGAGAACCCGACACACCTATACATGGGTGGTATCACTATACTCAGGAGATGTTGTTGAACACATATTGAGGTGTTTTTTGGCAGTAACACATAACAGGAACTGAGAATCCATGCCTAAAGTACAATGTGTGTGAAAAATAACACAAAAAAATGACTACCCAAAAGTTTGACAAAGACTGGTGGTTGGATTAGTGCATGGAAATTGTTAAAATACCAGCATTTGAAATACCCTAGGGTGTCTACTTTTCAAAAATATATGGTTTTATGGGGGTAAATTCCATTGGCCAGCTTCAGAAATGTCCCAAATAGGACATGGGTGCATGATGACCGATGTGAAAATTCAAAGTTGAAAAACTGGAATGCGCTCTCTAAAAATAAGAGCTTTTAGCCCCCCGAGAACCCGACACACCTATACATGGGTGGTATCACTGTACCCAGGAGATGCTGCTGAAGACATATTAGGGTGTTATTTGGCAGTAACCCTTAATATTATCAGTAAATGTATTCTTAAATTGCTATTTTGTCAAAAAATCCAATTATTTTTTTTTTCCCCCCAAACTTTGACATAGATTGGTGGTAAAATGGTTGCATGAAAAAAGTCAAAATACCCCAAGTTTAATACCTTAGGTTGTCTTCTTTTAAAAAAACATAATTTATGCTTACCTGATAAATTCCTTTCTTCTGTTGTGTGATCAGTCCACGGGTCATCATTACTTCTGGGATATAACTCCTCCCCAACAGGAAATGCAAGAGGATTCACCCAGCAGAGCTGCATATAGCTCCTCCCCTCTACGTCACTCCCAGTCATTCGACCAAGAATCAACGAGAAAGGAGAAACCAAGGGTGAAGTGGTGACTGGAGTATAATTTAAAAGATATTTACCTGCCTTAAAACAGGGCGGGCCGTGGACTGATCACACAACAGAAGAAAGGAATTTATCAGGTAAGCATAAATTATGTTTTCTTCTGTTATGTGTGATCAGTCCACGGGTCATCATTACTTCTGGGATACCAATACCAAAGCAAAAGTACACGGATGACGGGAGGGATAGGCAGGCTCATTATACAGAAGGAACCACTGCCTGAAGAACCTTTCTCCCAAAAATAGCCTCCGAAGAAGCAAAAGTGTCAAATTTGTAAAATTTGGAAAAAGTATGAAGCGAAGACCAAGTTGCAGCCTTGCAAATCTGTTCAACAGAGGCCTCATTCTTAAAGGCCCAAGTGGAAGCCACAGCTCTAGTAGAATGAGCTGTAATTCTTTCAGGAGGCTGCTGTCCAGCAGTCTCATAGGCTAAACGAATTATGCTACGAAGCCAGAAGGAGAGAGAGGTAGCCGAAGCCTTATGACCTCTCCTCTGACCAGAGTACACGACAAACAGGGAAGATGTTTGTCGAAAATCCTTAGTTGCCTGCAAGTAGAACTTGAGGGCACGAACTACATCCAGATTGTGTAGAAGACGTTCCTTCTTTGAAGAAGGATTTGGACACAAGGATGGAACAACAATCTCTTGATTGATATTCCTGTTAGTGACTACCTTAGGTAAGAACCCAGGTTTAGTACGCAGAACTACCTTGTCTGAGTGAAAAATCAGATAAGGAGAATCACAATGTAAGGCTGATAACTCAGAGACTCTTCGAGCCGAGGAAATAGCCATTAAAAACAGAACTTTCCAAGATAACAATTTTATATCAATGGAATAAAGGGGTTCAAACGGAACACCCTGTAAAACGTTAAGAACTAAGTTTAAACTCCATGGCGGAGCAACAGTTTTAAACACAGGCTTGATCCTAGCTAAAGCCTGACAAAAGGCCTGGACGTCTGGATTTTCTGACAGACGCCTGTGTAACAAGATGGACAGAGCTGAGATCTGTCCCTTTAATGAGCTAGCCGATAAACCCTTTTCTAAACCTTCTTGTAGAAAGGACAATATCCTAGGAATCCTAACCTTACTCCATGAGTAACCTTTGGATTCGCACCAGTATAGGTATTTACGCCATATCTTATGGTAAATCCTTCTGGTAACAGGCTTCCTAGCCTGTATCAGGGTATCAATAACCGACTCAGAAAAACCACGTTTTGATAAAATCAAGCGTTCAATTTCCAAGCAGTCAGCTTCAGAGAAGTTAGATTTTGATGTTTGAATGGACCCTGTATCAGAAGGTCCTGTCTTAGAGGTAGAGACCAAGGCGGACAGGATGACATGTCCACTAGATCTGCATACCAAGTCCTGCGCGGCCATGCAGGCGCTATTAGAATCACTGATGCTCTCTCCTGTTTGATTTTGGCAATCAATCGAGGAAGTAGCGGGAAGGGTGGAAACACATAAGCCATCCCGAAGTTCCAAGGTGCTGTCAAGGCATCTATCAGAACCGCTCCCGGATCCCTGGATCTGGACCCGTAGCGAGGAAGTTTGGCGTTCTGGCGAGACGCCATGAGATCTATCTCTGGTTTGCCCCAACGTCGAAGTATTTGGGCAAAGACCTCCGGATGAAGTTCCCACTCCCCCGGATGAAAAGTCTGGCGACTCAAGAAATCCGCCTCCCAGTTCTCCACTCCCGGGATGTGGATTGCTGACAGGTGGCAAGAGTGAGACTCTGCCCAGCGAATTATCTTTGATACTTCCATCATTGCTAGGGAGCTTCTTGTCCCTCCTTGATGGTTGATGTAAGCTACAGTCGTGATGTTGTCCGACTGAAACCTGATGAACCCCCGAGTTTTTAACTGGGGCCAAGCCAGAAGAGCATGGAGAACTGCTCTTAATTCCAGAATGTTTATTGGCAGGAGACTTTCCTCCTGATTCCATTGTCCCTGAGCCTTCAGAGAATTCCAGACAGCGCCCCAACCTAGTAGGCTGGCGTCTGTTGTTACAATTGTCCAGTCCGGCCTGCTGAATGGCATCCCCCTGGACAGATGTGGCCGAGAAAGCCACCATAGAAGAGAGTTTCTGGTCTCTTGATCCAGATTCAGAGTAGGGGACAAGTCTGAGTAATCCCCATTCCACTGACTCAGCATGCACAATTGCAGCGGTCTGAGATGTAGACGTGCAAAGGGTACTATGTCCATTGCTGCTACCATTAAGCCGATCACCTCCATGCATTGAGCTACTGACGGGAGTTGAATGGAATGAAGGACACGGCATGCATTTAGAAGCTTTGTTAATCTGTCTTCTGTCAGATAAATCTTCATTTCTACAGAATCTATAAGAGTCCCCAAGAATGGAACTCTTGTGAGAGGAAAAAGAGAACTCTTCTTTTCGTTCACTTTCCATCCATGCGACCTTAGAAATGCCAGAACTAACTCTGTATGAGACTTGGCAGTTTGAAAGCTTGAAGCTTGTATCAGAATGTCGTCTAGGTACGGAGCTACCGAAATTCCTCGCGGTCTTAGTACCGCCAGAAGGGCACCCAGAACCTTTGTGAAGATTCTTGGAGCCGTAGCCAATCCGAATGGAAGAGCTACAAACTGGTAATGCCTGTCTAAGAAGGCAAACCTTAGATACCGGTAATGATCTTTGTGAATCGGTATGTGGAGGTAAGCATCCTTTAAATCCACTGTGGTCATGTACTGACCCTTTTGGATCATGGGTAAGATTGTCCGAATAGTTTCCATTTTGAACGATGGAACTCTTAGGAATTTGTTTAGGATCTTTAAATCCAAGATTGGCCTGAAAGTTCCCTCTTTTTTGGGAACCACAAACAGGTTTGAGTAAAACCCTTGTCCTTGTTCCGACCGCGGAACCGGATGGATCACTCCCATTAATAACAGATCTTGTACACAGCGTAGAAACGCTTCTTTCTTTATCTGGTTTGTTGACAACCTTGACAGATGAAATCTCCCTCTTGGGGGAGAGAATTTGAAGTCTAGAAGGTATCCCTGAGATATGATCTCTAGCGCCCAGGGATCCTGAACATCTCTTGCCCAAGCCTGGGCGAAGAAAGAGAGTCTGCCCCCCACTAGATCCGGTCCCGGATCGGGGGCCCTCGGTTCATGCTGTCTTTGGGGCAGCAGCAGGTTTCCTGGCCTGCTTGCCCTTGTTCCAGGACTGGTTAGGTTGCCAGCCTTGTCTGTAACGAGCAACAGCTCCTTCCTGTTTTGGTGCAGTGGAAGTTGATGCTGCTCCTGCTTTGAAATTCCGAAAGGGACGAAAATTAGACTGTCTAGCCTTAGCTTTGGCTTTGTCTTGAGGCAGGGCGTGGCCCTTACCTCCTGTAATGTCAGCGATAATTTCTTTCAAACCGGGCCCAAATAAAGTTTGCCCCTTGAAAGGTATATTAAGTAATTTGGACTTAGAAGTTACATCAGCTGACCAGGATTTTAGCCACAGCGCTCTACGTGCCTGAATGGCGAATCCTGAGTTCTTAGCCGTAAGTTTGGTTAAATGTACTACGGCCTCCGAAATGAATGAATTAGCTAGTTTAAGGACTCTAAGCCTGTCCGTAATGTCGTCCAGCGTAGCTGAACTAAGGTTCTCTTCCAGAGACTCAATCCAAAATGCTGCCGCAGCCGTAATCGGCGCGATGCATGCAAGGGGTTGCAATATAAAACCTTGTTGAACAAACATTTTCTTAAGGTAACCCTCTAATTTTTTATCCATTGGATCTGAAAAAGCACAGCTATCCTCCACCGGGATAGTGGTACGCTTAGCTAAAGTAGAAACTGCTCCCTCCACCTTAGGGACCGTTTGCCATAAGTCCCGTGTGGTGGCGTCTATTGGAACATCTTTCTAAATATTGGAGGGGGTGAGAACGGCACACCGGGTCTATCCCACTCCTTAGTAACAATTTCAGTTAGTCTCTTAGGTATAGGAAAAACGTCAGTACTCGCCGGTACCGCAAAGTATTTATCCAACCTACACAATTTTTCTGGTATTGCAACAGTGTTACAATCATTAAGAGCCGCTAAAACCTCCCCTAGTAATACACGGAGGTTCTCCAATTTAAATTTAAAATTTGAAATATCTGAATCCAATCTGTTTGGATCAGAACCATCACCCACAGAATGAAGCTCTCCGTCCTCATGTTCTGCAAGCTGTGACGCAGTATCAGACATGGCCCTAGTATTATCAGCGCACTCTGTTCTCACCCCAGAGTGATCACGCTTGCCTCTTAGTTCTGGTAATTTAGCCAAAACTTCAGTCATAACAGTAGCCATATCTTGTAATGTTATCTGTAATGGCCGCCCAGATGTACTAGGCGCCATAATATCACGCACCTCCCGGGCGGGAGATGCAGGTACTGACACGTGAGGCGAGTTAGTCGGCATAACTCTCCCCTCGCTGTTTGGTGAAATTTGTTCAATTTGTACAGATTGGCTTTTATTTAAAGTAGCATCAATACAGTTAGTACATAAATTTCTATTGGGCTCCACCTTGGCATTGGAACAAATGACACAGATATCTTCCTCTGAATCAGACATGTTTAACACACTAGCAATAAACTTGCAACTTGGTTACAATCTTATTTAACAAAAACGTACTGTGCCTCAAAGAGCACTAAACGATTAAATGACAGTTGAAATAATGAACTGAAAGACAGTTATAGCATCAATCCTTAAAAACAACACAACTTTTAGCAAAGGTTTGTTCCCATTAGTAAAGTAACAATAATTAAGTTTGAAACATAAAAATTACAGAGCAACGTTTTTTAATCACAGTCAATATATAAGTCTCACAGCTCTGCTGAGAGAATCTACCTCCCTCCAAAGAAGTTTGAAGACCCCTGAGATCTGTTAGAGATGAACCGGATCATGCAGGAAATACAAGAGTAACTGACTGGAATTTTTTGATGCGTAGCAAAGAGCGCCAAAAACGGCCCCTCCCCCTCACACACAGTAGTGAGAGAGAAACGAAACTGTCACAATTAAAACAAGCAACTGCCAAGTGGAAAAATAATGCCCAATATTTATTCACTCAGTACCTCAGAAAATGCAAACGATTCTACTTCCAGCAAAAACGTTTAACATAATAAATACCTATTAAAAGGTTTAATGTACTTTTAACAGAGTAATTCCGGTGAAATACCATCCCCAGAATACTGAAGTGTAGAGTATACATACATGTCATTATAACGGTATGGCAGGATTTTCTCATCAATTCCATTCAGAAAATAAAAACTGCTACATACCTCAATGCAGATTCATCTGCCCGCTGTCCCCTGATCTGAAGCTTTTACCTCCCTCAGATGGCCGAGAAACAGCAATATGATCTTAACTACTCCGGTTAAAATCATAGTAAAAACTCTGGTAGATTCTTCTTCAAACTCTGCCAGAGAGGCAATAACACGCTCCGGTGCTATTGTAAAATAACAAACTTTTGATTGAAGTTATAAAAACTAAGTATAATCACCATAGTCCTCTCACACATCCTATCTAGTTGCTGGGTGCAAGAGAATGACTGGGAGTGACGTAGAGGGGAGGAGCTATATGCAGCTCTGCTGGGTGAATCCTCTTGCATTTCCTGTTGGGGAGGAGTTATATCCCAGAAGTAATGATGACCCGTGGACTGATCACACATAACAGAAGAAATATATACATTTGAAGGGTTATTCAGGGATTCCTGACAGATAACAGAATTTATGTTTACCTGATAAATTACTTTCTCCAACGGTGTGTCCGGTCCACGGCGTCATCCTTACTTGTGGGATATTCTCCTCCCCAACAGGAAATGGCAAAGAGCCCAGCAAAGCTGGTCACATGATCCCTCCTAGGCTCCGCCTACCCCAGTCATTCGACCGACGTTAAGGAGGAATATTTGCATAGGAGAAACCATATGTTACCGTGGTGACTGTAGTTAAAGAAAATAAATTATCAGACCTGATTAAAAAAACCAGGGCGGGCCGTGGACCGGACACACCGTTGGAGAAAGTAATTTATCAGGTAAACATAAATTCTGTTTTCTCCAACATAGGTGTGTCCGGTCCACGGCGTCATCCTTACTTGTGGGAACCAATACCAAAGCTTTAGGACACGGATGAAGGGAGGGAGCAAATCAGGTCACCTAAATGGAAGGCACCACGGCTTGCAAAACCTTTCTCCCAAAAATAGCCTCAGAAGAAGCAAAAGTATCAAATTTGTAAAATTTAGAAAAAGTGTGCAGTGAAGACCAAGTCACTGCCTTACATATCTGATCAACAGAAGCCTCGTTCTTGAAGGCCCATGTGGAAGCCACAGCCCTAGTGGAGTGAGCTGTGATTCTTTCAGGAGGCTGCCGTCCGGCAGTCTCATAAGCCAATCGGATAATGCTTTTAATCCAGAAGGAGAGAGAGGTAGAAGTTGCTTTTTGACCTCTCCGTTTACCAGAATAAACAACAAACAAAGACAAAGTTTGTCTGAAATCCTTAGTAGCTGCTAAGTAAAATTTGAGAGCACGAACTACATCCAAGTTGTGCAACAAACGTTCCTTCTTTGAAACTGGATTAGGACACAAAGAAGGCACAACTATCTCCTGGTTAATGTTTTTGTTAGAAACAACTTTTGGAAGAAAACCAGGTTTAGTACGCAAAACCACCTTATCTGCATGGAACACCAGATAAGGAGAAGAACACTGCAGAGCAGATAATTCTGAAACTCTTCTAGCAGAAGAAATTGCAACCAAAAACAAAACTTTCCAAGATAATAACTTAATATCAACGGAATGTAAGGGTTCAAACGGAACCCCCTAAAGAACTGAAAGAACTAGGTTGAGACTCCAAGGAGGAGTCAAAATTTTGTAAACAGGCTTGATTCTAACCAGAGCCTGAACAAAGGCTAGAACATCTGGCACAGCTGCCAGCTTTTTGTGAAGTAACACAGACAAGGCAGAAATCTGTCCCATCAAGGAACTTGCAGATAATCCTTTTTCCAATCCTTCTCGAAGGAAGGATAGACTCTTAGGAATCTTAACCTTGTCCCAAGGGAATCCTGCAGATTCACACCAACAGATATACCAAATTATGTGGTAATTTTTCTGGTTACAGGCTTTCAGGCCTGAACAAGAGTATTAATAACAGAATCTGAGAACCCTCGCTTTGATAAGATCAAGCGTTCAATCTCCAAGCAGTCAGCTGGAGTGGGTCGAACGGACCTAGAACAAGAAGGTCTCGTCTCAAAGGTAGCTTCCATGGTGGAGCCGATGACATATTCACCAGATCTGCATACCAAGTCCTGCGTGGCCACGCAGGAGCTATCAAAATCACCGACGCCCTCTCCTGATTGATCCTGGCTACCAGCCTGGGGATGAGAGGAAACGGCGGGAACACATAAGCTAGTTTGAAGGTCCAAGGTGCTACTAGTGCATCCACTAGAGCCGCCTTGGGATCCCTGGATCTGTACCCGTAGTAAGGAACTCTGAAGTTCTGACGAGAGGCCATCAGATCCATGTCTGGAATGCCCCACGGTTGAGTGACTTGGGCAAAGATTTCCGGATGGAGTTCCCACTCCCCCGGATGCAATGTCTGACGACTCAGAAAATCCGCTTCCCAATTTTCCACTCCTGGGATGTGGATAGCAGACAGGTGGCAGGAGTGAGACTCCGCCCATAGAATGATTTTGGTCACTTCTTCCATCGCTAGGGAATTCCTTGTTCCCCCCTGATGGTTGATGTATGAACTTGGCCCTCGCTAGCTGAGGCCAAGCTTTGAGAGCATTGAATATCGCTCTCAGTTCCAGAATATTTATCGGTAGAAGAGATTCTACCCGAGACCAAAGACCCTGAGCTTTCAGGGATCCCCAGACCGCGCCCCAGCCCATCAGACTGGCGTCGGTCGTGACAAGGACCCACTCTGGACTGCGGAAGGTCATCCCTTGTGACAGGTTGTCCAGGGACAGCCACCAACGGAATGAGTCTCTGGTCCTCTGATTTACTTGTATCTTCGGAGACAAGTCTGAATAGTCCCCATTCCACTGACTGAGCATGAACAGTTGTAATGGTCTTAGATGAATGCGCACAAAAGGAACTATGTCCATTGCCGCAACCATCAAACCTATCACTTCCATGCACTGCGCTATGGAAGGAAGAGGAACGGAATGAAGTATCCGACAAGAGTCTAGAAGTTTTGTTTTTCTGGCTTCTGTCAGAAAAATCCTCATTTCTAAGGAGTCTATTATAGTTCCCAAGAAGGGAACCCTCGTTGACGGAGATAGAGAACTCTTTTCCACGTTCACTTTCCATCCGTGAGATCTGAGAAAGGCCAGGACAATGTCCGTGTGAGCCTTTACTTGAGGAAGGGACGACACTAGAATCAGAATGTCGTCCAAGTAAGGTACTACAGCAATGCCCCTTGGTCTTAGCACCGCCAGAAGGGACCCTAGTACCTATGAGAAAATCCTAGGAGCAGTGGCTAATCCGAAAGAAAACGCCACGAACTGGAAATGCTTGTCCAGGAATTCAAACCTTAGGAACCGATGATGTTCCTTGTGGATAGGAATATGTAGATACGCATCCTTGAAATCCACCTTGGTCATGAATTGACCTTCCTGGATGAAAGGAAGGAGTGTTCGAATGGTTTCCATCTTGAACGATGGAACCTTGAGAAACTTGTTCAAGATCTTGAGATCTAAGATTGGTCTGAACGTTCCCTCTTTTTTGGGAACTATGAACAGATTGGAGTAGGACCCCATCCCTTGTTCTCCTAATGGAACAGGATGAATCACTCCCATTTTTAGCAGGTCTTCTACCCAATGTAAGAATGCCTGTCTTCTTATGTGATCTGAAGACAACTGAGACCTGTGGAACCTCCCCCTTGGAGGAAGCCCCTTGAACTCCAGAGAATAACCTTGGGAGACTATTTCTAGCGCCCAAGGATCCAGAACATCTCTTGCCCCAGCCTGAGCGAAGAGAGAGAGTCTGCCCCCCACCAGATCCGGTCCCGGATCGGGGGCCCGCATATCATGCTGTCTTGGTAGCAGTGGCAGGTTTCCTGGCCTGCTCTCTTTTGTTCCAGCCTTGCATAGGTCTCCAGGCTGGATTGGCTTGAGAAGTATTACCTTCCTGCTTAAAGGACATAGCCCTTGGGGCTGATCCGTTTCTGCGAAAGGGACGAAACTTAGGTTTATTTTTGGTCTTGAAAAGACCTATCCTGAGGAAGGGCGTGGCCCTTGCCCCCAGTGATATCAGAGATAATCTCTTTCAAGTCAGGGCCAAAGAGTGTTTTCCCCTTGAAAGGAATGTCAAGCAATTTGTTCTTGGAAGACGCATCCGCTGCCCAAGATTTTAACCAAAGCGCTCTGCGCCACAATAGCAAACCCAGAATTTTTTCGCCGCTAACCTAGCCTATTGCAAGGTGGCGTCTAGGGTGAAAGAATTAGCCAATTTAAGAGCACGAATTCTGTCCATAATCTCCTCATAAGAAGAAGAATTACTAATAATCGCCTTTCCTAGCTCATCAAACTAGAAACACGCGGCTGCAGTGACAGGGACAATGCATGCAATTGGTTGTAGAAGGGAACCTTGCTGAACAAACATCTTTAGCAGACCTTCTAATTTTTTATCCATAGGATCTTGGAAAGCACAACTATCTTCTATGGGTATAGTGGCGCGCTTGTGTAGAGTAGAAACCGCCCCCTCGACCTTGGGGACTGTCTGCCATCAGTCCTTTCTGGGGTCGACTATAGGAAAACAATTTTATAAATATGGGGGGAGGTACTAAAGGTATACCGGGCCTGTCCCATTCTTTACTAACAATGTACGCCACCCGCTTGGATATAGGAAAAGCTTCGGGGGGCCCCGGGGCCTCTAAGAACTTTTCCATTTTACATAGTGGTTCTGGAATGACCAGATAATCACAATCATCCAAATTGGATAACACCTCCTTAAGCAGAGCGCGGAGATGTTCCAACTTAAATTTAAAAGTAATCACATCAGGTTCAGCTTATTGAGAAATGTTTCCTGAATCTGAAATTTCTCCCTCAGACAAAACCTCCCTGGCCCCCTCAGACTGGTGTAGGGGCCCTTCAGAAACCATATCATCAGCGTTCTCATGCTCTACAGAATTTTCTAAAACAGAGCAGTCGCGCTTTCACTGATAAGTGGGCATATTGGCTAAAATGTTTTTGATAGAATTATCCATTACAGCCGTTAAATGTTGCATAGTAAGGAGTATTGGCGCACTAGATGTACTAGGGGCCTCCTGTATGGGCAAGACTGGTGTAGACGAAGGAGGGGATGATGCAGTACCATGCTTACTCCCCTCACTTGAGGAATCATCTTGGGCATCATTTTTACTAAATTTTTTTTTTTTTTTTTTTTTTTTTTTTTTTATGACATAAAATACATATAGTTAAATGAGAAGGAACCTTGGTTTCCCCACAGTCAGAACACAATCTATCTGGTAGTTCAGACATTGTAAACAGGCATAAACTTGATAACAAAGCACAAAAAACGTTTTAAAATAAAACCGTTACTGTCACTTTAAATTTTAAACTAAACACACTTTATTACTGCAATTGCGAAAAAGTATGAAGGAATTGTTCAAAATTCACCAAAATTTCACCACAGTGTCTTAAAGCCTTAAAAGTATTGCACACCAAATTTGGAAGCTTTAACCCTTAAAATAACGGAACCGGAGCCGTTTTTATATTTAACCCCTTTACAGTCCCTGGAATCTGCTTTGCTGAGACCCAACCAAGCCCAAAGGGGAATACGATACCAAATGATGCCTTCAGAAAGACTTTTCTGTGTATCAGAGCTCCACACACATGCAGCTGCATGCCATGCTGTCCTCAAAAACAAGTGCGCCATACCGGCGCGAAAATGAGGCTCTGACTATGATTAGGGAAAGCCCCTAAAGAATAAGGTGTCAAAAACAGTGCCTGCCGATATAATCATATCAAAATACCCAGAATAAATGATTCCTCAAGGCTAAATATGTATTAATAATGAATCGATTTAGCCCAGAAAAAGTCTACAGTCTTAATAAGCCCTTGTGAAGCCCTTATTTACTATCTTAATAAACATGGCTTACCGGATCCCATAGGGAAAATGACAGCTTCCAGCATTACATCGTCTTGTTAGAATGTGTCATACCTCAAGCAGTAAGAGACTGCACACTGTTCCCCCAACTGAAGTTAATTGCTCTCAACAGTCCTGTGTGGAACAGCCATGGATTTTAGTTACGGTGCTAAAATCATTTTCCTCATACAAACAGAAATCTTCATCTCTTTTCTGTTTCTGAGTAAATAGTACATACCAGCACTATTTTAAAATAACAAACTCTTGATTGAATAATAAAAACTACAGTTAAACACTAAAAAACTCTAAGCCATCTCCGTGGAGATGTTGCCTGTACAACGGCAAAGAGAATGACTGGGGTAGGCGGAGCCTAGGAGGGATCATGTGACCAGCTTTGCTGGGCTCTTTGCCATTTCCTGTTGGGGAGGAGAATATCCCACAAGTAAGGATGACGCCGTGGACCGGACACACCTATGTTGGAGAAATTGGTGTTACAATGTAACTATCGCCAATTTTGAAAAAACATGGTTTTGAAATAGCAAAGTGCTACTTGTACTTATTGCCCTATAACTTGCAAAAAAAGCAAAGAACATGTAAACATTGGGTATTTATAAACTCAGGACAAAATTTAGAAACTGTTTAGCATTGGTATTTTATGGTGGTTGTAGATGTGTAAGAGATTTTGGGGCTCAAAGTTAGAAAAAGTGAATTTTTTCCTCATATTTTATATTTTTTTTTATAGTAAATTATAAGATATGATGAAAATAATCATATCTTTAGAAAGTCCATTTAATGGCGAGAAAAACAGTATATAATATGTGTGGGTACAGTAAATGAGTAAGAGGAAAATTACAGTTAAACACAAACATCGCAGAAATGCAAAAATAGCCTTGGTCCCAGATGGTCAACAAATTGAAAAGTGGTCTGGTCACTAAGGGGTTAAGGACAATGCCCATATAAATGCCCCTTAAGGTTTAATTTTTTTTATTTTTTATAATTTTGTTTATTTTTTTCTGTAATTTAAGAGTTTTTTATTTTTTGTAATTTATAAAAAAAAAATTGTAATTTAATGTTAGGTTTTATTTAAGTGTAACTTAGTATTGGGGTTAATTTAGGGGGTGTTAGGTTAGGAGGCTTAGTAATTAAATTATTTTTTGCGTTGTAGGGGGTTGGCGGTTTAGGGGGTAATAGGTTAATTAGGTTTATTGTGATGTGGGGTTTTGGCGGTTTAGGGGTTAATAGGTTAATTGGGTTTACTGTGATGTGGGGTTTTGGAGGTTTAGGGGTTAATAGGTTTATTAGGTTAATTGCGATGTGGGGGTTTGTCAGTTTAGGGGGTAATAGGTTAATTAGGTTTATTGTGATGTGGGGTTTTGGCGGTTTAGGGGTTAATATGTTAATTTGGTTTATTGTGATGTGGGGGTTTGTCAGTTTAGGGGTTAATAGGTTAATTGGGTTTGTGATAAGGGGATTTGGCGGTTCAGGGGTTAATTAGGTTTATTGCAATGTAGGGATTGACGGTTCAGGGGTTAATATTTTAATTATGTTATTTGCAGATTAGGGGTTAATTACTTTATTATTTTGTGATGTGGGTGTTTTTTTGTTATTTCGTGTGGGCGGTTGCGTCGTCTTTTTTTTTTTTAAGGCTTCGGATTTGCCTACTCTGCATCCAGGTGGATTCCGAAAATGGCAAGTTGGTCAAAGATTCCACCTGCGGAGGATTCTTTCACAACCCTGCCATTTTCAGAATCCACCGGGATGCAGCTTTGCTACATCCTGGTAGATTCTTTTGGCTGCGTGCAGCCAACATTCCTTTGAGGATGCGTGCGCAACTGGCGACACCAACGGACGCATTACAAATGCGATTATAGTATAGATATCTTTTACCTCTGTGATTACCTTGTATCTAAGCCTTTGCAGACTGTCCACTTATTTCAGTTCTTTTGACAGACTTGCATTTACCCAATCAGTGCCCTCTCACTTGTAAATCCACGGGCGTGGTCACAATGTTATCTGTATGGCACACATGAACTTATGCCCTCCAGTTGTGAAAAACTGCCAAATGCATTGAAATGAGGGGCGGCCTTCAAGGTTTTATAAATTAGCATATGAGCCTACCTAGGTTTATCTTTCAACAAAGAATACCAAGAGAACAAAGCAAATTTGATGATGAAAGTGAATTGGAAAGTTAACATTGCATTCCCTATCTGAATCATGAAAGTTTAATTTTGACTTGACTGTCCCTTTAAAGGGATACTAAACCCAAAAAATGTATTTCATGATTCAGATAGAGCATGCAATTTTAACCAACTTTATAATTTACTCCTAATTTAAATTTTTATTCGTTCTCTTGCTATCTTTATTCAAAAAGCAGGAATGTAAACCTTAGTTGCCAGCCCATTTTAGGTTCAGCACCCTGGATAGCGCTTGCTTATTGGTATACTACATTTAGCCACCAATCAGCAAGTGCAACCCAGGTTCTGAACCAAAAATGGGCCAGCTCCTAAGCTTTGCATTCCTGCTTTTCTAATAAAGATAGCAAGTAAATGAAAACAATTGATACAAAGAGTAAATTAGAAAGTTGCTTAAAATTGCCTGCTCTATCTGAATCACTAAAGAAAAAAAATGGGTTTAGTGTTTTTTTAAGGGTACCACAGACTCACTAAAATATATATATAATTTACTTGTAAGAGCATTATTTGAGCATGTCAAAATATTATTACCAAGAAAAAAAAATATTATATATCTTAATAAATTTGTTTTAATGGACATGAATGCTTGTGAACAAATAATTCCTAAGGACAAACGTCTATACTCCCACAGCTTTTTTTTTCCGTGGAAAAAATATTGTTCTAGCACAAGAGCATTGTTAAGAAAACAAAAACAATGTAATACATTTTAAAATGCCCTCTTTAAACAAAAAATAATTTAATGTTTAATTGGACACTAAACCCAAAAAGTTTATTTCGTGATTCAGAAAGAGAATACAAATTTAAATAACTTCCCAATTTACTTCTATTGTTTATTTTGCTTCATTTCTTAGATATCCTTAGTTGAAGAAAAAGCAATGCAAATGGGTGAGCCAATCACATGAGGCTTCTAAGTGCAGCAACCAATCAGCAGCTACTGAGCCTATCTAGATATGCTTTTCAGCAAAGAATATCAAGAGAATAAAACAAATTAGATAATAGAAGTAAATTAGAAAGTTGTTTAAAATTGCATGCTCTTTCTATATCATGAAAGAAAAAAATTGGGTTTCATGTCCCTTTAATGTTAAACTGTCTGGAATAAAGTAAGAAATCAAAGAGACATGAAAGTCAAAAATAAACTTTCACGGATAAGATAATATGTATTTCTTATCAATTCTTTGTTCCCTTGGTAGCCTTTGTTGAAAAGCATAAGGAGCATCAATGCACAACTGGAAGCTAGCTGCTGAATGGGGGCTACGCAGGGGAATTCAACCCTAAGGCACACCAGAAATTGGACATCCAACACCAGCAGCTGGGTATGAACCAACCACCCTTGATGCTCAAGCCACATGGCTAATCATGGGCTACTCTGTGACAAAGAGTAAAAAATACTCAGAAAACCTGGCCAATCATGAGTCCAATTTCACAAAACCGTGGAACACCCCGACCAGCCCTGAGATTACAAAACCACCCAAGGCTGGGTAAGGAAAAAGGCCAAGCGAAGCTTCAGCAACGGTAAGTCTCAGGGAGAAAAACAGGTCTGGGCACCTAAAAGTTCAAGGCAAAGCCCTAGAACTAGACACCCCAACTGTCCAAAAAGCCAGGCACAAGGGTATTGGAGCACATCCAGAGAATCCGGATAGCGAAAGAACTCGAAGGCCCCAACCAAAGGAAGGAACCACCCCTAGCTAAAGTCCAACGCTCCAAGGAGCAAAGCTAGAAGTCGTATGAAGATACTTCTCAGAGCCTCAAGACAACCAAGAGATACCTCGAGGTAAAAAAAATCCTACTAGCAGGACTAGTCTCCCTATCACCTCTGCACAAGCAGAGGACACAAGGAAGAGAAAGGCACTAAGCCCCAGCTCCAGAAAACCCAGAGATAAACAAAGTCCCCGCAGGGCACAACCATCACCCAGAAACACAGATCCCTAAAAGGAGATCCACTCACCCGGAGACAATGGAAGAAGACCCAAAGGTCTCTATAACTCAGACAGACAGTACACGTCAAAGAGTAAGAGCTACATCTAGATACACTATAAACAGCTTACGCATACACCTGCAAGGTGTCAAGAGCTGCAACTGGTTTGAAACAGCAAACCTTCCGCATGCTAGACAGCTATCCTGTATAAGCTGTTGGATCAAGCCCAAAAAGACAAATCCAGAGGCCTAAAAATGAAGGCCAAACCGCTTAATTGTGGTAAGAGGCATTAAGCCCTCCAACCCTCCACCACATGAGGGAGGAAAACTCTAAGTTCTGATGAAATCAGATGTCAGATAGAGTGACGCAGCGGAAAACTCTCCTGCCCGGTCATCTATGACTGAAGGCTATAAGGACTGAAACAATCCTTCCCACCTCACGGACCCACAGGTCCTCTCAAATGCTTAGTTGAATCATGGAAAACAAAGATAACCTGAGCACTCTGTGCTTATACCGAACCAGCCGAGCAGAACAACACCACATGTCTGAACAGCCGCTAGACTGAACAAAGCCGACTGGATCAGCCTGCACCTAGGGTCCCAACCGTCAAGCTGCATAAATTCTCCCTCATAGGGGAAAAAACAGAACACAGAAAAATTAAACATAGGACTAACATGTCCAAAACAACTTCCGAAGAAGTAATAAAGAGTATCAATCCCAGAAGGTTCCCAAAGAAAACAAAAACAAATAAAAGACATCCCATTGGATAGAAATAAAATATAAGGCAACCCGAAGGTTAACGCCCAAAAAGACACAGGCCTACCCCCAGGACCAGCCAAATGAAGCCCTATCTTACAAAACTGGGGAAAAAAACCCAGGAGATTACTTCATCCCCACATGTCTAATGAGGTGCACAATTTGAATTATAAGACTGAAAATCCCTGTATCTGGTAATGATAAAGTCATTCAATAACTGAAAAACATGTCTGAGCAACAGGCGAAGGCGTGCAATCCTGTAACGATAGGGAAAACACTCAGGGACAGTTATACCCGCGGGAACTGTAAAGGCCCTCCCCAAGGCAGAAGACCCGGGACAATAGGGCACGAGCACATTCTCAAATAAACGTCTGGACTCTGCAGACGAACAATTGCCAACATTATGTGGAAGTGAAAACGTGCTGCAACCTCCGGGGGGAACACGCCACCCCGCATGGAGGAATTATAAACTGGGTTACCTGCATGTGTAGAAGTATGATTTGGTAGGGAACTCGCCTCTCGGAGGACCGGACCCCCAGAGGCGGATGGCTCAGCAGTCCCTGGATTCCCCGAGCCCAAGGAACCAGTCGCTCTGAAATGGCATACGGAACAAAACTGGTTGACAGGTTTCAACGAGGCCACTCCGGTTTCATCACCGGACACAGAATCTGAAATCAATATAGTCAGAATCCTCCGTAACTGAATCTGAAATTAACACAGTCTCAGCATCAGAATCCTTCATAACTGGATAGAGGATATTTAAATATTGACTAAAGTAGTAAAAATAAAAACGGTACCTGGCACCCACAATGGCTGGAGCACTTATCACCTCCTATGAACAGACCCCTGCGGACTAAAAAATTTCCTTCGCCACGCGGTCGGGAATGCGGAAATGGAAAAAACGGAATGTAACTACGCTCGAACACAAGGTGAACCGTACAATCCTAAAAAAAGCTCGCCCAACCAAAAGGCCACGTCACTTCCAAAGGCCTCAATGTTCCATACCACAAGCCCAGTAAACATCACACATAAGCAGGTTGAATCACATAAAAAACATGATTACAAACCCCCTTGTTCAATAAGCCCCCTCAGGAGATATTAACCCTCGATTCCAAGATACTAAAAGAGACTCACTGAGACCCTTATGATAAGTTAGACCTGCAAGGTGGTAGCCTCTTGGGAAACATTCACATTACAGTACATTGATGAATAAAGTAAAATTAAATGATCTTACTGGAATCTATGCCATGGAACAGGAACACGGCCTTTCAAGTCTGATGGATAGTAGCATCGCCTCCGCCATGGACTTGAGAGAAAAAAAGCAGGCAGCGAAGCGAAGTTAGACAACGCTGATTGCTTGAGGATCTGTTAATATGAGTCGGGATGGTTTTGCAGAAAGAAACTCCTTGCATCTCCAGACTCTAACTTTCACCCAAGCCCTCACTGAGAGACTGACAGGACTACTTAAAACTCCTGTCCCATGCCAAAGAGTACTACCCTACATAAGAGACAAAAACAAAAATTAAAAAAAATAATTTATGTAAGAACTTACCTGATAAATTAATTTCTTTCATATTAGCAAGAGTCCATGAGCTAGTGACGTATGGGATATACATTCCTACCAGGAGGGGCAAAGTTTCCCAAACCTCAAAATGCCTATAAATACACCCCTCATCACACCCACAAATCAGTTTAACGAATAGCCAAGAAGTGGGGTGATAAGAAAAAAATGCGAAAGCATATAAAATAAGGAATTGGAATAATTGTGCTTTATACAAAAAAATCATAACCACCAGAAAAAGGGTTGGCCTCATGGACTCTTGCCAATATGAAAGAAATGAATTTATCAGGTAAGTTCTTACATAAATTATGTTTTCTTTCATGTAATTAGCAAGAGTCCATGAGCTAGTGACGTATGGGATAATGACTACCCAAGATGTGGATCTTTCCACGCAAGAGTCACTAGAGAGGGAGGGATAAAATAAAGACAGCCAATTCCTGCTGAAAATAATCCACACCCAAAATAAAGTTTAATGAAAACATAAGCAGAAGATTCAAACTGAAACCGCTGCCTGAAGTACTTTTCTACCAAAAACTGCTTCAGAAGAAGAAAACACATCAAAATGGTAGAATTTAGTAAAAGTATGCAAAGAGGACCAAGTTGCTGCTTTGCAAATCTGATCAACCGAAGCTTCATTCCTAAACGCCCAGGAAGTAGAAACTGACCTAGTAGAATGAGCTGTAATCCTTTGAGGCAGAGTTTTACCCGACTCAACATAGGCATGTTGAATTAAAGATTTCAACCAAGATGCCAAAGAAATGGCAGAAGCTTTCTGGCCTTTTCTAGAACCGGAAAAGATAATAAATAGACTAGAAGTCTTTCGGAAAGATTTAGTAGCTTCAACATAATATTTCAAAGCTCTAACAACATCCAAAGAATGCAACGATTTCTCCTTAGAATTCTTAGGATTAGGACATAATGAAGGAACCACAATTTCTCTACTAATGTTGTTGGAATTCACAACCTTAGGTAAAAATTGAAAAGAAGTTCGCAACACCGCCTTATCCTGATGAAAAATCAGAAAAGGAGACTCACAAGAAAGAGCAGATAATTCAGAGACTCTTCTGGCAGAAGAGATCGCCAAAAGGAACAAAACTTTCCAAGAAAGTAATTTAATGTCCAATGAATGCATGGGTTCAAAAGGAGGAGCTTGAAGAGCCCCCAGAACCAAATTCAAACTCCAAGGAGGAGAAATTGACTTAATGACAGGTTTTATACGAACCAAAGCTTGTACAAAACAATGAATATCAGGAAGATTAGCAATCTTTCTGTGAAAAAGAACAGAAAGAGCAGAGATTTGTCCTTTCAAGGAACTTGCGGACAAACCCTTATCTAAACCATCCTGAAGAAACTGTAAAATTCTCGGTATTCTAAAAGAATGCCAAGAAAAATGATGAGAAAGACACCAAGAAATATATGTCTTCCAGACTCTATAATATATCTCTCTAGATACAGATTTACGAGCCTGTAACATAGTATTAATCACAGAGTCAGAGAAACCTCTTTGACCAAGAATCAAGCGTTCAATCTCCATACCTTTAAATTTAAGGATTTGAGATCCTGATGGAAAAAAGGACCTTGCGACAGAAGGTCTGGTCTTAACGGAAGAGTCCACGGTTGGCAAAGAAGAATAATAATATTATGAGAATCATGATCTGTTACTTGTTGCGCTAAAGTTTCCAACCAAAAAGTTGAAGCTGCAGCAACATCAGCCAATGATATAGCAGGTCTAAGAAGATTACCTGAACACAGATAAGCTTTTCTTAGAAAGGATTCAATTTTCCTATCTAAAGGATCCTTAAACGAAGTACCATCTGCCATAGGAATAGTAGTACGTTTAGCAAGGGTAGAAATAGCCCCATCAACTTTAGGGATTTTGTCCCAAAATTCTAATCTGTCAGATGGCACAGGATATAATTGCTTAAAACGTTTAGAAGGAGTAAATGAATTACCCAAATTATTCCACTCTCTGGAAATTACTTCAGAAATAGCACCAGGAACAGGAAAAACTTCTGGAATAACCACAGGAGATTTAAAGACCTTATCTAAACGTTTAGATTTAGTATCAAGAGGACCAGAATCCTCAATTTCTAAAGCAATTAGTACTTCTTTAAGTAAAAAACGAATAAATTCCATTTTAAATAAATATGAAGATTTATCAGCATCAACCTCTGAGACAGACTCCTCTGAACCAGAAGAGTCATTAGAATCAGAATGATGATGTTCATTTAAAAATTCATCTGTATAAAGAGAAGTTTTAAAAGATTTTTTATGTTTACTAGAAGGAGGAATAACAGACATAGCCTTCTTGATGGATTCAGAAACAAAATCTCTTATGTTATCAGGAACACTCTGAACATTAGATGTTGATGGAACTGCAACAGGTAATGGTACTTTACTAAAGGAAATATCTGCATTAACAAGTTTGTCATGACAATTAATACAAACAACAGCTGGAGGAACAGCTACCAAAAGTTTACAGCAGATACACTTAGCTTTGGTAGTTCCAGCACCAGACAGCGATTTTCCTGAAGTATCTTCTGACTCAGATGCAACGTGAGACATCTTGCAATATGTAAGAGAAAAAACAACATATAAAGCAAAATTGATCAAATTCCTTAAATGACAGTTTCAGGAATGGGAAAAAATGCCAAGGAACAAGCTTCTAGCAACCAGAAGCAATGAAAAATGAGACTTAAATAATGTGGAGACAAAAGCGACGCCCATATTTTTTTAGCGCCAAATAAGATGCCCACATTATTTGGCGCCTAAATGCTTTTGGCGCCAAAAATGACGCCAAATCCGGAACGCCGACATTTTTGGCGCAAAAGAACGTCAAAAAATGACGCAACTTCCGGCGACACGTATGACGCCGGAAACAGAAAAGATTTTTTGCGCCAAAAAAGTCTGCGCCAAGAATGACGCAATAAAATGAAGCATTTTCAGCCCCCGCGAGCCTAACAGCCCACAGGGAAAAAAAAAGTCAAATTTTTAAGGTAAGAAAAATGATTGATTCAAATGCATTATCCCAAATATGAAACTGACTGTCTGAAAATAAGGAATGTTGAACATCCTGAGTCAAGGCAAATAAATGTTTGAATACATATATTTAGAACTTTATTAAAAAAGTGCCCAACCATAGCTTAGAGTGTCACAGAAAATAAGACTTACTTACCCCAGGACACTCATCTACATGTTTGTAGAAAGCCAAACCAGTACTGAAACGAAAATCAGCAGAGGTAATGGTATATATATAAGAGTATATCGTCGATCTGAAAAGGGAGGTAAGAGATGAATCTCTACGACCGATAACAGAGAACCTATGAAATAGACCCCGTAGAAGGAGATCATTGAATTCAAACAGGCAATACTCTCCTCACATCCCTCTGACATTCACTGCACGCTGAGAGGAAAACCGGGCTCCAACCTGCTGCGGAGCGCATATCAACGTAGAATCTAGCACAAACTTACTTCACCACCTCCATAGGAGGCAAAGTTTGTAAAACTGATTTGTGGGTGTGGTGAGGGGTGTATTTATAGGCATTTTGAGGTTTGGGAAACTTTGCCCCTCCTGGTAGGAATGTATATCCCATACGTCACTAGCTCATGGACTCTTGCTAATTACATGAAAGAAATTCTGACACTTCTCTGCCAACCTCCTGGGACGAAAGGCAAAGAATGACTGGGGGATGAGGGGAGTGGGAGGAGTATTTAAGCCTTTGGCCAGGTTGTCTTTGTCTCCTCCTGGTGGCCAGGTTCTTAATTCACAAAAGTAATGAATGCAGCTGTGGACTCTTTCCATTTAAGAAGAAAATATTTTCATTATCTCCATAGTTAAACATATCTCTATACATATAAATCCATGTTTCTCTATGTATGTGTATGAATGTCAATGAAAAATTACTGCGTCAGATTTTTCTTTTTCTTTCTAACACCTGAGATTGCATATGTTTGATCCATTACAACCGTTTGGTGCAATATATTATTAAAGTAACTGTACTTTGTAATGTATTTTTAAGTGTTTCGTGAAACTTTTATGTTGCGCAAAACCATTAACTACAGGGCAGAAAGGATTATTGCATAAAAGGCGAATGCGTGCGCAATTTTTCAAGACTTGTAATACCTGCGCAATGGAAATCGATTGCGAAAAGATAATCATAATGCGCGACTTGTAATCTTGTCCGTAGTTATAAGAAAGCAAAAGTGTACAAAAAATGATCTAACACAGAGCATTTATTTTTGCACTTTTATGTCCATTAAAGGAGAAAAGAGCATACAGCAAAAGCCTTCATAAAAAACTGCAAGCAGAGTTGTTATATTCAATCAAGTTCAAGAAAATCCTAAATATTATTATTTTAATAAAAGTGTAGTACTTAAAGGAACACGTGCAGTACGGTTAAGTCAATGCTTTATGTGGAACAGTCAGATAGGTATAGTGAGAACTCTAGATACAGCAGGGTTAGAAATCTCCTGGTAGCAAGGGAACTGCAGCCTACAGCATTTTACCATTGGCTCCTAATATGTTTTATATTTTTCTATGTATATATCTGCAGCTTAAAAACAAAGTGAACCTTTTGGAATTACTGGGCTAGAATTTGTGCAATAATCATACAAATCTTCAGTGCAGTCAAAATAAAAGACAAGTGCAGTCTGCTTAAAACACACAAACCACTGTACATCCTGTGAATAAGGAACACAAAGAGGCCCATTTATCAAGCTCCGAATGGAGCTTGAAGGGCCGTGTTTCTGTGAGTCACAAAGACTGCTGCTCCATAACCCGGTCACAAAGACCGCTGCTCCATATGTGCCTCTTATTTATATAAATAAATATTCTGTTGTGCATGCATTTTATTAATTTCAAAGAACTCTTTTCTAAGATAGAAGAAATACATCTGACTGCACTATTGAGAGGAACTGTTGTTTTAGTTAATAGCAACAGCTGATGCTACACGGAGGGGAAAGCAATGAGCTGAAGATACACGGAGGGGGGAGGAAGGAGGGGGAGTGGCATGCTCTGTGGGAAGAAGAGAGCTGAATAACGCTGCAATTACATTTACTAGAAGATTTATGCACAAGTGCAAGAAGATTTATGCACTTGTGCATAAATCTTCTAGTAAATGTAATTGCAGCGTTATTCAGCTCTCTTCTTCCCACAGAGCATGCCACTCCCCCTCCTTCCTCCCCCCTCCGTGTATCTTCAGCTCATTCCTTTCCCCTCAGCTGTTGCTATTAACTAAAACAACAGTTCCTCTCAATAGTGCAGTCAGATGTATTTCTTCTATCTTAGAAAAAGTTTTGAGTTCTTTGAAATTAATAAAATGCATGCACAACAGAATATTTATTTATATAAATAAGAGGCACATATGAAAAATGTTCATACAGCTAATTACAGCACTCACTTAGCACCACTGTGAGAGAGCATTCTGGTAATCCTCATGTGCATCACGTGACTACTGTGCCTGTGAGCAACGTGCGTTACAACATGGCAGCACACATAGCAGCACTGAGCTCAGTATCACCATTCAGTTTAACAACACTTTTCTTGAATACAATGGGGGGGGTAAGCTGCACAGACTGCCTAAAAATTATTTATTGCTAAATTTGTAGTAGATTTATAGACTGACAACAGAAGTTAGTTTGCAGAATCTGCATCAGGTGTTTAGTGTCCCTTTAATTAAAAAAAAACATCAAATTAATTGTTCCCATTACAATATCAAGTTGTTTTGTTTTTATCTTTTACTAATGGACTACTGGGCCAATTCACTTTTTTTTTTATTCAGTATTGCCTTTGATTGGCAACCAAAGCTATACAATGCCAAAGTTGAGTCCAATTTGTTCAGACATTCAAACATTACAAAGATTTTAAAAATGGCATCTTACTATAAACATCTAATTGATTTAATCTGCAGCCATAATTCCTAGCTTCCAAGTAAAATTCTTTAATTAAAAGGGACAGTCTACTTCACAATTTTTTATTAATTAAAAAACAGAATTTATGTTTACCTGATAAATTACTTTCTCCAACGGTGTGTCCGGTCCACGGCGTCATCCTTACTTGTGGGATATTCTCTTCCCCAACAGGAAATGGCAAAGAGCCCAGCAAAGCTGGTCACATGATCCCTCCTAGGCTCCGCCTTCCCCAGTCATTCGACCGACGTAAAGGAGGAATATTTGCATAGGAGAAACCATATGATACCGTGGTGACTGTAGTTAAAGAAAATAAATTATCAGACCTGATTAAAAAACCAGGGCGGGCCGTGGACCGGACACACCGTTGGAGAAAGTAATTTATCAGGTAAACATAAATTCTGTTTTCTCCAACATAGGTGTGTCCGGTCCACGGCGTCATCCTTACTTGTGGGAACCAATACCAAAGCTTTAGGACACGGATGAAGGGAGGGAGCAAATCAGGTCACCTAGATGGAAGGCACCACGGCTTGCAAAACCTTTCTCCCAAAAATAGCCTCAGAAGAAGCAAAAGTATCAAACTTGTAAAATTTAGTAAAAGTGTGCAGTGAAGACCAAGTCGCTGCCTTACATATCTGATCAACAGAAGCCTCGTTCTTGAAGGCCCATGTGGAAGCCACAGCCCTAGTGGAATGAGCTGTGATTCTTTCAGGAGGCTGCCGTCCGGCAGTCTCATAAGCCAATCTGATGATGCTTTTAATCCAAAAAGAGAGAGAGGTAGAAGTTGCTTTTTGACCTCTCCTTTTACCAGAATAAACAACAAACAAGGAAGATGTTTGTCTAAAATCCTTTGTAGCATCTAAATAGAATTTTAGAGCACGAACAACATCCAAATTGTGCAACAAACGTTCCTTCTTTGAAACTGGATTCGGACACAAAGAAGGCACGACTATCTCCTGGTTAATGTTTTAGTACGTAAAACCACCTTATCTGCATGGAACACCAGATAAGGAGGAGAACACTGCAGAGCAGATAATTCTGAAACTCTTCTAGCAGAAGAAATTGCAACCAAAAACAAAACTTTCCAAGATAATAACTTAATATCAACGGAATGTAAGGGTTCAAACGGAACCCCCTGAAGAACTGAAAGAACTAAATTGAGACTCCAAGGAGGAGTCAAAGGTTTGTAAACAGGCTTGATTCTAACCAGAGCCTGAACAAAGGCTTGAACATCTGGCACAGCTGCCAGCTTTTTGTGAAGTAACACAGACAAGGCAGAAATCTGTCCCTTCAAGGAACTTGCAGATAATCCTTTCTCCAAACCTTCTTGAAGAAAGGATAGAATCTTAGGAATTTTTACCTTGTCCCAAGGGAATCCTTTAGATTCACACCAACAGATATATTTTTTCCATATTTTGTGGTAAATTTTTCTAGTTACAGGCTTTCTGGCCTGAACAAGAGTATCAATGACAGAATCTGAGAACCCTCGCTTTGATAAGATCAAGCGTTCAATCTCCAAGCAGTCAGTTGGAGTGAGACCAGATTCGGATGTTCGAACGGACCTTGAACAAGAAGGTCTCGTCTCAAAGGTAGCTTCCATGGTGGAGCCGATGACATATTCACCAGGTCTGCATACCAAGTCCTGCGTGGCCACGCAGGAGCTATCAAGATCACCGATGCCCTCTCCTGATTGATCCTGGCTACCAGCCTGGGGATGAGAGGAAACGGCGGGAATACATAAGCTAGTTTGAAGGTCCAAGGTGCTACTAGTGCATCTACTAGAGTCGCCTTGGGATCCCTGGATCTGGACCCGTAGCAAGGAACCTTGAAGTTCTGACGAGAGGCCATCAGATCCATGTCTGGAATGCCCCACAATTGAGTTATTTGGGCAAAGATTTCCGGATGGAGTTCCCACTCCCCCGGATGAAATGTCTGACGACTCAGAAAATCCGCTTCCCAATTTTCCACTCCTGGGATGTGGATTGCAGACAAGTGGCAGGAGTGAGTCTCCGCCCATTGAATGATTTTGGTCACTTCCTCCATCGCCAGGGAACTCCTTGTTCCCCCCTGATGGTTGATGTACGCAACAGTCGTCATGTTGTCTGATTGAAACCGTATGAACTTGGCCTTTGCTAGCTGAGGCCAAGCCTTGAGAGCATTGAATATCGCTCTCAGTTCCAGAATATTTATCGGGAGAAGAGATTCTTAAAAAACTCTAAGCCATCTCCGTGGAGATGTTGCCTGTACAACGGCAAAGAGAATGACTGGGGAAGGCGGAGCCTAGGAGGGATCATGTGACCAGCTTTGCTGGGCTCTTTGCCATTTCCTGTTGGGGAAGAGAATATCCCACAAGTAAGGATGACGCCGTGGACCGGACACACCTATGTTGGAGAAAGATAGCTAATTCCTTTATTACCTATTCACCAATTTTGCATAACCAACACGGTTATATTAACATACTTTTTACCTCTGAGAAAACCTTGTATCTGAGCCTTTGCAGACTGCCTCATTACTTCAGTTCTTTTGACAGACTTGCACTTTAGCCATTCAGTGCTGACTCATAACTGCACAGGAGTAAGCACAATGTTATCTATATAGCACACATGAGCTAGTACTGGCTTAATGTGAAAAACTGTCAAAATGCACTGAGATAAGAGATGTCTTTTAAGGGTTTAGAAATTAGCATATGAGCCTACACAGGTTTAGCTTTCAACAAAAATTACCAACAGAACAAAGCAAATTTGATGATAAAAGTAAACTGGAAAGTTGTTTAAAATTGCATTCCCTATCTGAATCATGAAAGTGTAATTCTGACTAGACTGTCCCTTTAATTGATGTATTTATCCATTTACAACAGAAAAATATTTAAAAACGATAATTAACATTGTACCTTTTTTAGTCCCAAGACTTCCAGAATTTCTTTTTCCCAGTATGGTCGACCAATGCCAGATTTTATCCTAGTGACAAGATGCAAACTGTGGGGTTGCTGAGGGTCTCCTCCATACTTTTCATGATCTTCTGGTTTAGGTTCAAAAGCCTAAGGAAAAGGAAAATCAACCAGCATCAGTAGCTGAACTTCAGACAATTTACAATTATATAAACAAATGTTATCAACTTTTTTTATTTATTTTTTATTGATGTTTGAAAAAACAATTTTTTGAAAAAAAAATATATAAAAAAAATAAAAAAGAGGAAAATTAAAATAAATATTTGCAATCCTAATGTTAGTATTCCAACAAAATGTTAAGATACGGTTTCTTATTTCTCCAAACAGATTTTCTTAAAAACCTAACCTTAAAAAGATGAATTATTTTTCCTACATAAGTAAGCAAAAGAAACACTATTCCTAAAACATAGCAGCTCCATTTGAGATATCTAGGATAAGATACTGGATAAGCAACTGGTGGCATGGGCGAGCAGAGAGGTGGTTTTGGGCATAACATACAGATGATGACGAGGATTAAACCCATACTACTTAATTACCGAACTTAAGCATGGAGATAAAAAGAATACCTAGATCCAAGCCATGTGGTGGCCCAGCAGAAAGATAAAAGAGGAGAGCAAGTGGAGAGAAAAAGAGAGAAAGACAGAGAGCAAAAAAAGAGTGAAAGACAGAGAGAGAGAAGGGGGGGGGAAGTGTCTGCTCTTCTTGTTTTCCCAGCCCCTTCCACTGGGTGTTCCATCCAAACCTCATCAACAGTGCTAAACTGGGAGCTTCTAAGTAAGTTTTTAAAAGGTTTTATAATGGATTTTTAGATATCCTATAAAACGTTTATTATATAGGTGGTAAGAGACACCGGGTCGGCATTCATAAATTAACAATTTATTATATACCAGATAGAAGGTGAATCAGATGATGGTACGTCACAATTTTAAACAATTCAACAAGATGATTTTAAGAAGGGTACTCATATATATAGATATATATACCAGCTAGCACAGGATGATGCTTAGACTCGTGAACTGGGGCCCACCTCTTTTCAATATTAAGATGAGACCCCAGGTGCAAGGAGGTTTAAAAATAATTAAATCAATACAAAGATAACCAGTAAACCATATCCAGCACTGCACATAAAGTAAAAAAAAATAAATATAGAATGGGACTGTGAACCACTCAGAGCTAGACACTAAACACGGTTGTCAAGGTGCAACAAGGTAATTTATTAATATGAAATGAAACAAAAAATGTGCAAATATGAAAACAAAAAAATTATACAATACATCATCCAAGGAATCCCATTTTAAACATAGAATCCCTAATTAAGCATATGCAAATAGCATATGTATTCGTTACCACTCACACAAACAGAAGAGCTCTATTATTAAGCAAAAAACAGTGCGTCCACTGTAAAGGACAAAAAAGCCGTATTAGCAAATGGTGCCACTGAAGCTGTGTTAAAGCTGTAAAGTTAGTTGCGTTATAGCTGTATTAGAGTGGAAATGCACTGAAGCATAAGCAATTCTCCTATTATGTGTGATTGACTGAATCATATAGCGGAAAGTTCAAAGTGGTATAGAGCGTTTTAAGTTGGTATTCGATAACACTATTGGGGCCAACATTGATATCAAAGTCCCTGTATAGAGTCCCCACCACTCCCTCTAAAATGGAGAGAGCTGAACAGATGCCAAAGGGGCCGAGTGTATCACTCAGCAGGGATAGTAACCAGTCTTACTCCAAATAAGGTGTTGCGCTAAATCACAGTGCGCTGCTTATGTTACCTGAATCCTGAGACGAAAAGATTCTTCACCCCCGTGTTAAATACTGGAACAAAGACAGCCACCGCTCACCACAAATTACGAAAATGTCCTCCTTCAAAATGTGACAGATCCACTCAGAGGTAACTTAAAAAGCAAGACGCTGTAATTCCAAACAGCGTGGAAGTCGGCAGCAAGCTGAGTTGACTGTTGCTACACGTGTTTCCCCCTACGTCATAGAGGGCTTTCTCAAGCTGAATGAATATCCGGTGTAGAGATTCAGCTCCTTTTTAAGCACTAACCACAGGTGAAATAAAACAGTATATACAATTGCGATCTTTAGACCGCATATAATATAGCAACCTTGGCCTAAAACATAAATTAATAAATAAATAATAGCTGTTGATTCTTTTGACAACCGTGTTGGGCACATAAATCAAAATATAAAGTATCTGGCTATCCTCATACATAATAGTGGTAATTCAATCTTAAGGGTATATACACATTATTAATAGATATCCAAAAGTAGGCATATTTGCCTATGTGAATACAGATAAAACATCAATACATAACAAAGAGCGGGTAATAATTCCTAACCAATTTTTTTGCTCTACATCTGCTTAATCTCCTACATAGTAAGGAAAAATAAACTTCTTAAAGGTATATACATCTTATTGATAGACATCCAAAGATGGGAATTTTCCCTGTATGAATACAAATAACACATCAGTATAGCATAACAAAGAGTGGTTAATAATTCCTAACCAATTTATAGCTCTAAAAAAAGAAAAAATATGCCATATTAATTACTAAGAAAGGAGGCAAAATTTAGTTCTTCATTAAGACCGTTGGGCTGCATTGAATGTAGATTATATATCCATTTGCATTCGGATTTTAATAAAAGATTATCCCAATCGCCCCCTCTCTCACTGATGTCTATAAATTCCAGACCCAAAAATTTAAGGTCTTGTACACTGTTCTGATGCACTTCAGAGAAATGTCTTGCAACACCACTACCTTTGATTTTTTTCGTTTAGTATATCCCTCCTGTGTTCCTTCATGCGTTCCCTAAACTCACGATAGGTTTTGCCCACATAAAATCTTGGGCATGAGCAAAAGGCAACATAGACAACTCCCTCGCTGCGGCAAGTAATGTGGCCCTTGACTTTATGTGGGTAACCCATATTATCAATTATTGTCTGGCCCTTATTAATGTGTTTACTTTTACCGCATTTATAACAACCATCTTTCTTTTGGTGTTTACCTAGCCATTCATTATTGCCTTTGAAATGGCTATGGACCAATTTATCTTGGATTGAAGGAGCTTGTCTAGCTGTCATTAAGGGGTAATCCCCTACTATTTTATGTATATCTGAGTCAATAGTGAGAATGTTCCAATGTCTACATAAGATTTTTCTGAGTTCACCCCATTCAGAATTAAAAGTGCTAATGAATCTAATTTCAGTGCTAGTTTGTTTCTCCACTTTATCATACAATATTTTATCTCGTGTAATATCTCTTGCTCTATGATAACCTTTTTTAATAATTTTATTGTGGTATCCCCTAGCCTTAAATCTCAGTTTTAGATCATCTGCATATTGTTTAAATGATTCCTCAGAGGAACAATTTCTTTTTTGTCTCAAATATTGTCCAATGGGAATAGCATTGATTTGGTGTTGGGGATGATGACTGGAGGCTTCAAGAAGTGTATTAGCTGATGTGCTTTTCCTGAATGTTTCAGTTATTAATCTATTGTCCCTCTTGGTTATTTTTAGATCCAAGAAGGACAAAGATTCCTGGCTCCATTCATAAGTAAATTTAAGATTCCAATCATTAATATTCAATTCTTCCATAAATTTGGCCAGTTTATCAGATGTGCCCTCCCATAATAGGAGGACATCATCGATATAGCAGATCCATAATAGGATCATTTGATCATATTCAGTAGCTATATCCAAAAAAAATTCATTCTCCCATCTTCCTAAGTACAGACACGCATAAGTAGGGGCACAGCAGGCACCCATTGCTGTGCCCCTAATTTGTCTGTAGAATTTTCCATCAAATTTAAAATAATTCCTGTTAAGGACTAAGCTCAATAGCTCCACTACAAGGTTAGTATGGTCATTGAATTTTGATCCTCTTTGGTTCAAAATATCTTTGATTGTTTCAATACCCTTAGTATGAGGTAATGAGGAATAAAGTGCTTCTACGTCAATAGACACTAAAATAGTTTCTGATGTTAGAATTACATCATCCAATTTTTTCAAAACTTCAGTCGTGTCTGACGTAGGAGGGTAGAGATGTTAGATAGGGGCGTAGGCACCAATCTAAGTATTTAGTTACACCTTCAGTCAGGCCCCCCAGGCCCGACACTATTGGTCTGCCTGCCTTTGGTGTAGTATAAAATGTGGGGATAACTGGAAATTTGACCTGCATGTAGGCTAGTTCTTTTTTATTGATCAACCCATCTGTCTGAGCTTTGTTAAGGATATTATCAAGTTCATCTTTATATTCGTATGTGGGGTTGTTTTTTAATTTTTCATATTGAGTAATATCGTTCAGTTGTCTAATACATTCTAATCAATAATCCTGTTTATTAAGTAACACAACGTTACCCCCCTTGTCAAAGATAGTGGTGTTGCAAGACATTTCTCTGAAGTGCATCAGAGCAGTGTACAAGACCTTAAATTCATGGGTATGGAATTAATAGACATCAGTGAGAGAGGGGGCGATTGGGATAATCTTTTATTAAAATCCGAATGCAAATGGATATATAATCTACATTCAATGCAGCCCAACTGTCTTAATGAAGAACTAAATTTTGCCCCCTTTCTTAGTAATTAATATGGCATATTTTTTTCTTTTTTAGAGCTATAAATTGGTTATGAATTATTAACCACTCTTTGTTATGCTATACTGATGTGTTATTTGTATTCATACAAGGAAAATTCCCATCTTCGGATGTCTATCAATAAGATGTATATACCTTTAAGAACTTTATTTTTCCTTACTATGTAGGAGATTAAGCAGATGTAGAGCAAAAAAATTGGTTAGGAATTATTAACCACTCTTTGCTATGTATTGATGTTTTATCTGTATTCACATAGGCAAATATTCCTACTTTTGGATATCTATTAATAATGTGTATATACCCTTAAGATTGAATTACCACTATTATGTATGAGGATAGCCAGATACTTTATATTTTGATTTATGTGCCCAACACGGCTGTCAAAAGAATCAACAGCTATTATTAATTTATTTATTAATTTATATTTTAGGCCAAGGTTGCTATATTATATGCAGTCTAAAGATGTGCAATTGTATATACTGTTTTATTTCACCTGTGGTTAGTGCTTAAAAAGGAGCTGAATCTCTACACCGGATATTCATTCAGCTTGAGAAAGCCCTCTATGACGTAGGGTGAAACACCTGTAGCAACAGTCAACTTGGCTTGCTGCCGACTTCCACGCTGTTTGGAATTACAGCGTCTTGATTTTAAAGTTACCTCTGACTGGATCTGTCACATTTTGAAGGAGGACATTTTCGTAATTTGTGGTGAGCGGTGGTTGTCTTTGTTCCAGTATTTAACACGGGGGTGAAGAATCTTTTCGTCTCAGGATTCAGGTAACATAAGCAGCGCACTCTGATTTAGCGCAACACCTGATTTGGAGTAAGACTGGTTACTATCCCTGCTGAGTGATACACTCGGCCCCTTTGGCATCTGTTCAGCTCTCTCCATTTTAGAGGGAGTGGTGGCGACTCTATACAGGGACTTTGATATCAATGTTGGCCCCAATAGTGTTATCGAATACCAACTTAAAACGCTCTATACCACTTTGAACTTTCCGCTATATGATTCAGTCAATCACACATAATAGGAGAATTGCTTATGCTTCAGTGCATTTCCACTCTAATACAGCTATAACGCAACTAACTTTACAGCTTTAACACAGCTTCAGTGGCACCATTTGCTAATACGGCTTTTTTGTCCTTTACAGTGGACGCACTGTTTTTTGCTTAATAATAGAGCTCTTCTGTTTGTGTGAGTGGTAACGAATACATATGCTATTTGCATATGCTTAATTAGGGATTCTATGTTTAAAATGGGATTCCTTGGATGATGTATTGTATCATTTTTTTTGTTTTCATATTTGCACATTTTTTGTTTCATTTCATATTAATAAATTACCTTGTTGCACCTTGACAACCGTGTTTAGTGTCTAGCTCTGAGTGGTTCACAGTCCCATTCTATATTTAATTTCTTGACTTTATGTGCAGTGCTGGATAAGGTTTACTGGTTATCTTTGTATTGAGATAATATATATATATATATATATATATATATATATATATATATATATATATATATATATATATATATATATATATATATATATATAAATAAATCAAGAATTAGGGAGAGAATTATAATAGTTAGGCACCTTTATTATCACTTCCAGGTAAAACTGCCTGAAACAAAAGTACAAACCCGGATTGCGCTAGCAAGGCCAGGTCCTGGTGCAGACCCCAAAATTTTATAATAATTCAAATATATTTATATAAGTGTTTGTAAAGGCTGTGGAAAAAGAGATAGAGCAGCTACCTGAAGACTGGACTCTGTCTGACAATTTAACATCTGGTCAAAGAGTAGCATTAAAAGAATTAACACAAGCTAAAGGGATAGTGTTTAACCCGGCGGACAAGGGCGGCAACCTAGTCTTGCTCGATGAATCTTTCTATCTTAATGAAGCAAAAAGACAATTGCTGGACAAAACCCAGTATGAAAAACTTCCTAAAAATCCTTTGTCAAATATGAAATTAAAGTTGTATTATATTTTACAGGGAGCTAAAATGGAAGGTCTCATTTCCCCAGAAGAATTTAAGTTTTTAAATCCGGTGTGTCCAGTGATGCCTACCTTCTATACTATCCCGAAAATCCACAAAAACAAGTCTCACCCACCAGGGAGACCAATAGTGTCGGGGATAGGAGGCATCAGTGAACACATCGGACAATATGTAGATTTTTTCTTAAGACCGTTCCTACTCTCCCTGCCCTCATATGTAAAGGATACCCCAGATCTCCTTCGAAAAATAGATGACATAACTGTCTCCACCCACACTATTCTTGTATCACTAGACGTTGAAAGTCTGTACTCCTCCATACCTCATGAGGTTGGGATTGGTGCTAGCGAACACTTCCTGAGATCTAGAGGCTCAGAAAATAACAATCATACTAATTTTGTCATTGATCTTTTAAGGTTTATCCTTGAGAACAATGTGTTTGAATTTGATGGCTCGATTTACAGACAGGTCAGGGGGACGGCGATGGGAGCCGTATGTGCACCCACTTATGCTTGTCTACACTTGGGGGCATAGGAGCTGGACATCTTTGAAAAGTTTGGTGAGGTGTTCAGCTCCCATGTGTCCCTTTGGATTAGGTATGTGGACGACATCCTTATGTTTTGGGATGGCCCCCTGACCTGTCTGTATGAATTTATCGACTCATTAAATAAGAATGATCGGAACATTCTGTTGACACATGCATGCAGTGAGAAAGAATTACCTTTCTCCAACATAGGTGTGTCCGGTCCACGGCGTCATCCTTACTTGTGGGATATTCTCTTCCCCAACAGGAAATGGCAAAGAGCCCAGCAAAGCTGGTCACATGATCCCTCCTAGGCTCCGCCTACCCCAGTCATTCTCTTTGCCGTTGTACAGGCAACATCTCCACGGAGATGGCTTAGAGTTTTTTAGTGTTTAACTGTAGTTTTTTTATTCAATCAAGAGTTTGTTATTTTAAAATAGTGCTGGTATGTACTATTTACTCTGAAACAGAAAAGAGATGAAGATTTCTGTTTGTAAGAGGGAAATGATTTTAGCAACCGTTACTAAAATCCATGGCTGTTCCACACAGGACTGTTGAGAGGAATTAACTTCAGTTGGGGGAACAGTGAGCAGTCTTTTGCTGCTTGAGGTATGACACATTCTAACAAGACGATGTAATGCTGGAAGCTGTCATTTTCCCTATGGGATCCGGTAAGCCATTTTTATTCAGACAGTAAATAAGGGCTTCACAAGGGCTTATTAAGACTGTAGACATTTTCTGGGCTAAATCGATTCATATATACACATATTTAGCCTTGAGGAATCATTTAATCTGGGTATTTTTGTAAAATAATATCGGCAGGCACTGTTTTAGACACCTTATTCTCTAGGGGCTTTCCCTAATCATAGGCAGAGCCTCATTTTCGCGCCGGTATTGCGCACTTGTTTTTGAGAAGCATGACATGCAGTCGCATGTGTGAGGAGCTCTGATACATAGAAAAGACTTTCTGAAGGCGTCATTTGGTATCGTATTCCCCTTTGGGCTTGGTTGGGTCTCAGCAAAGCAGATACCAGGGACTGTAAAGGGGTTAAAGATAAAAACGGCTCCGGTTCCGTTATTTTAAGGGTTAAAGCTTCCAAATTTGGTGTGCAATACTTTTAAGGCTTTAAGACACTGTGGTGAAATTTTGGTGAATTTTGATCAATTCCTTCATACTTTTTCGCAATTGCAGTAATAAAGTGTGTTCAGTTTAAAATTTAAAGTGACAGTAACGGTTTTATTTTAAAACGTTTTTTGTACTTTGTTATCAAGTTTATGCCTGTTTAACATGTCTGAACTACCAGATAGACTGTGTTCTGAATGTGGGGAAGCCAAGGTTCCTTCTCATTTAAATAGATGTGATTTATGTGACACTGAAAATGATGCCCAAGATGATTCCTCAAGTGAGGGGAGTAAGCATGGTACTGCATCATTCCCTCCTTCGTCTACACCAGTCTTGCCCACTCAGGAGGCCCCTAGTACATCTAGCGCGCCAATACTCCTTACTATGCAACAATTAACGGCTGTAATGGATAATTCTATCAAAAACATTTTAGCCAAAATGCCCACTTATCAGCGCAAGCGCGACTGCTCTGTTTTAGATACTGAAGAGCATGGGGACGCTGATGATAATGGTTCTGAAATGCCCCTACACCAGTCTGAGGGGGCCAGGGAGGTTTTGTCTGAGGGAGAAATTTCAGATTCAGGGAAAATTTCTCAACAAGCTGAACCCGATGTGATTACCTTTAAATTTAAGTTGGAACATCTCCGCGCTCTGCTTAAGGAGGTATTATCCACTCTGGATGATTGTGAGAATTTGATCATCCCAGAGAAACTATGTAAAATGGACAAGTTCCTAGAGGTCCCGGGGCTCCCAGAAGCTTTTCCTATACCCAAGCGGGTGGCGGACATTGTAAATAAAGAATGGGAAAGGCCCGGTATACCTTTCGTCCCTCCCCCCATATTTAAAAAATTGTTTCCTATGGTCGACCCCAGAAAGGACTTATGGCAGACAGTCCCCAAGGTCGAGGGAGCGGTTTCTACTTTAAACAAACGCACCACTATACCCATAGAAGATAGTTGTGCTTTCAAAGATCCTATGGATAAAAAATTAGAAGGTTTGCTTAAAAAGATGTTTGTTCAGCAAGGTTACCTTCTACAACCAATTTCATGCATTGTCCCTGTCACTACAGCCGCGTGTTTCTGGTTCGATGAGCTAGTAAAGGCGATCGATAGTGATTCTCCTCCTTATGAGGAGATTATGGACAGAATCCGTGCTCTCAAATTGCCAATTCTTTCACCCTAGACGCCACTTTGCAATTGGCTAGGTTAGCGGCGAAAAATTCTGGGTTTGCTATTGTGGCGCGCAGAGCGCTTTGGTTGAAATCTTGGTCAGCGGATGCGTCTTCCAAGAACAAACTACTTAACATTCCTTTCAAGGGGAAAACGCTGTTTGGCCCTGACTTGAAAGAGAATATCTCTGATATCACTGGGGGTAAGGGCCACGCCCTTCCTCAGGATAGGTCTTTCAAGGCCAAAAATAAAGCTACGTCCTCTAAGCAAGAGGGTAATACTTCTCAAGCCAAGCCAGCCTGGAGACCAATGCAAGGCTGGAACAAGGGAAAGCAGGCCAAGAAACCTGCCACTGCTACCAAGACAGCATGAAATGTTGGCCCCCGATCCGGGACCGGATCTGGTGGGGGGCAGACTCTCTCTCTTTGCTCAGGCTTGGGCAAGAGATGTTCTGGATCCTTGGGCACTAGAAATAGTCTCCCAAGGTTATCTTCTGGAATTCAAGGGGCTTCCCCCAAGGGGGAGGTTCCACAGGTCTCAATTGTCTTCAGACCATATAAAGAGACAGGCATTCTTACATTGTGTAGAAGACCTGTTAAAAATGGGAGTGATTCATCCTGTTCCATTAGGAGAACAAGGGATGGGGTTCTACTCCAATCTGTTCATAGTTCCCAAAAAAGAGGGAACGTTCAGACCAATCTTAGATCTCAAGATCTTAAACAAGTTTCTCAAGGTTCCATCGTTCAAAATGGAAACCATTCGAACAATTCTTCCTTCCATCCAGGAAGGTCAATTCATGACCACGGTGGATTTAAAGGATGCGTATCTACATATTCCTATCCACAAGGAACATCATCGGTTCCTAAGGTTCGCATTTCTGGACAAGCATTACCAGTTCGTGGCGCTTCCTTTCGGATTAGCCACTGCTCCAAGGATTTTCACAAAGGTACTAGGGTCCCTTCTAGCGGTACTAAGACCAAGGGGCATTGCAGTAGTTCCTTACTTGGACGACATTCTGATTCAAGCGTCGTCCCTTCCTCAAGCAAAGGCTCACACGGACATAGTCCTGGCCTTTCTCAGATCTCACGGATGGAAAGTGAACGTGGAAAAGAGTTCTCTATCTCCGTCGACAAGGGTTCCCTTCTTGGGAACAATAATAGACTCCTTAGAAATGAGGATTTTTCTGACAGAGGCCAGAAAAACAAAACTTCTAAACTCTTGTCAAACACTTCATTCCGTTCCTCTTCCTTCCATAGCGCAGTGCATGGAAGTAATAGGTTTGATGGTAGCGGCAATGGACATAGTTCCTTTTGCGCGCATTCATCTAAGACCATTACAACTGTGCATGCTCAGTCAGTGGAATGGGGACTATACAGACTTGTCTCCGAAGATACAAGTAAATCAGAGGACCAGAGACTCACTCCGTTGGTGGCTGTCCCTGGACAACCTGTCTCAAGGGATGACCTTCCGCAGACCAGAGTGGGTCATTGTCACGACCGACGCCAGTCTGATGGGCTGGGGCGCGGTCTGGGGACCCCTGAAAGCTCAGGGTCTTTGGTCTCGGGAAGAATCTCTTCTACCGATAAATATTCTGGAACTGAGAGCGATATTCAATGCTCTCAAGGCTTGGCCTCAGCTAGCAAAGGCCAAGTTCATACGGTTTCAATCAGACAACATGACGACTGTTGCGTACATCAACCATCAGGGGGGAACAAGGAGTTCCCTGGCGATGGAAGAAGTGACCAAAATCATTCAATGGGCGGAGACTCACTCCTGCCACCTATCTGCAATCCACATCCCAGGAGTGGAAAATTGGGAAGCGGATTTTCTGAGTCGTCAGACATTACATCCGGGGGAGTGGGAACTCCATCCGGAAATCTTTGCCCAAATTACTCAACTGTGGGGCATTCCAGACATGGATCTGATGGCCTCTCGTCAGAACTTCAAGGTTCCTTGCTACGGGTCCAGATCCAGGGATCCCAAGGCGACTCTAGTAGATGCACTAGTAGCACCTTGGACCTTCAAACTAGCTTATGTATTCCCGCCGTTTCCTCTCATCCCCAGGCTGGTAGCCAGGATCAATCAAGAGAGGGCGTTGGTGATCTTGATAGCTCCTGCGTGGCCACGCAGGACTTGGTATGCAGATCTGGTGGATATGTCATCGGCTCCACCATGGAAGCTACCTTTGAGACGAGACCTTCTTGTTCAAGGTCCGTTCGAACATCCGAATCTGATCTCACTCCAGCTGACTGCTTGGAGATTGAACGCTTGATCTTATCAAAACGAGGGTTCTCAGATTCTGTTATTGATACTCTTGTTCAGGCCAGAAAGCCTGTAACTAGAAAAATTTACCACAAAATATGGAAAAAATATATCTGTTGGTGTGAATCTAAAGGATTCCCTTGGGACAAGGTAAAGATTCCTAAGATTCTATCCTTTCTTCAAGAAGGATTGGAGATAGGATTATCTGCAAGTTCCTTGAAGGGACAGATTTCTGCCTTGTCTGTGTTACTTCACAAAAAGCTGGCAGCTGTGCCAGATGTTCAAGCCTTTGTTCAGGCTCTGGTTAGAATCAAGCCTGTTTACAAACCTTTGACTCCTCCTTGGAGTCTCAACTTAGTTCTTTCAGTTCTTCAGGGGGTTCCGTTTGAACCCTTACATTCCGTTGATATTAAGTTATTATCTTGGAAAGTTTTGTTTTTGGTTGCAATTTCTTCTGCTAGAAGAGTTTCAGAATTATCTGCTCTGCAGTGTTCTCCTCCTTATCTGGTGTTCCATGCAGATAAGGTGGTTTTACGTACTAAACCTGGTTTTCTTCCAAAAGTTGTTTCTAACAAAAACATTAACCAGGAGATAGTCGTACCTTCTTTGTGTCCGAAACCAGTTTCGAAGAAGGAACGTTTGTTGCACAATTTGGATGTTGTTCGTGCTCTAAAATTCTATTTAGATGCTACAAAGGATTTTAGACAAACATCTTCCTTGTTTGTTGTTTATTCTGGTAAAAGGAGAGGTCAAAAAGCAACTTCTACCTCTCTCTCTTTTTGGATTAAAAGCATCATCAGATTGGCTTATGTGACTGCCGGACGGCAGCCTCCTGAAAGAATCACAGCTCATTCCACTAGGGCTGTGGCTTCCACATGGGCCTTCAAGAACGAGGCTTCTGTTGATCAGATATGTAGGGCAGCGACTTGGTCTTCACTGCACACTTTTACCAAATTTTACAAGTTTGATACTTTTGCTTCTTCTGAGGCTATTTTTGGGAGAAAGGTTTTGCAAGCCGTGGTGCCTTCCATTTAGGTGACCTGATTTGCTCCCTCCCTTCATCCGTGTCCTAAAGCTTTGGTATTGGTTCCCACAAGTATGGATGACGCCGTGGACCGGACACACCTATGTTGGAGAAAACAGAATTTATGTTTACCTGATAAATTACTTTCTCCAACGGTGTGTCCGGTCCACGGCCCGCCCTGGTTTTTTAATCAGGTCTGATAATTTATTTTCTTTAACTACAGTCACCACGGTATCATATGGTTTCTCCTATGCAAATATTCCTCCTTAACGTCGGTCGAATGACTGGGGTAGGCGGAGCCTAGGAGGGATCATGTGACCAGCTTTGCTGGGCTCTTTGCCATTTCCTGTTGGGGAAGAGAATATCCCACAAGTAAGGATGACGCCGTGGACCGGACACACCGTTGGAGAAAGTAATTTATCAGGTAAACATAAATTCTGTTTTCTTAGATATCTGCATTAAAAAAGAAGGTAATAAGATAACTACTGAAAACCATCGAAAAAATACGGCAACAAATAGTTTATTGGAAGCTTCTAGTAGCCACCCTGAACCGCTTAAAAAAAGGCATTCCTTTTGGACAACTGCTCAGATTGAAGAGAAATTGTTCTTCGAAAACAAAATTTGAGCATCATGCTCAAATTATGTGTGAGAAATTTATTGAAAGGGGATATTCAAATAAACTAATTAAATTCACCCTTAACAAAGTTAGGAAACTAAATAGAAATGATCTTCTATACTCAAATAAAGTCAGAGCTACAGCAGATAGCAACATAAGATTTATCACTACATTTAACTGCCAATGGCAAAATTTGAGAGACATTTTGTCTCGTAACTGGCACTTGCTGTCATTTGATGAAAGAATTACTGGAAAAGTGGGCAAAAGACCCCTACTGACCGCAAAGAAATCTCCTAACTTAAAAGATAAGTTAGTTAAAAGTAGATTTGTGAGGTCAGAGTCTGCAACTAACTGGTTGAATAAATATTAACAAGTTAAAGGTAGTTTTCCATGCGGACACTGTGTGTATTGCCCTTATATGCTGAAGTGTAAATCGTTTTCGGCAAATACGGGCAAAAACTTTGAAATAAGATGTTTTTCTAATTGCAACACAGTAGGAGTTGTGTATCTCTTACAATGCTCCTGTCCCCTGTTCTATGTTGGAAAAACAAAACGTATGTTCAAGGACAGGGTACAGGAGCATAGAGATGACATACTCTATGAAAGAGATACAAGTGTTGCTAGTGTTGCTAGACATTTTAAGGATACACACAATTCCAGTACTACCTCTTTAAAATTTGTTGGTATTGATCAGGGACTGACAAGTGGCAGAGGAGGAGACAACAATAAATGTCTTCTTAATAAAGAAGCTAGATGGACATATGTGTTAAAAACAGTGTCGCCACTCGGCTTAAATGAAAGAATTTAGGTCTTTCCTGGGTTAAAGAAAGGAACAAATGACTAATCAACCTAGGTAGTCCTAAATAGCACACACAACATCTCAATAAGTATTTCTTTTTAAGATGGTCCTTTTCGTGTCATCTCTGTCATTCCTTATAAAGCTAAATAACACATGAAGATATATATGTGCATCCGATAATTTTTTATTCGTAAACAACCTGTAACTTGTTATATAATATAATTAAATTAGGGGTGTTTAAAATAAATCTAATGTAGGCTCAGCACTTTTGGTCCTTTTAATAGGGTTAAACACATTTATTGTATTAATTCATTTTAATCTGTTATCTTTGTTTAAATAATGTAAATAGTAACAGTTTCAAACAATATATGCATGGGAATCTAGGTAATAGAGATGCCCTATGGCCATTCCCATTGGCTAGCGTGAACACGCCTTAACCACTCCTGCAACATTGGCAACAGATTTAAAGGAATGAATGTATCACCTGTGACTGACAGTCCTGACGAGGCCCTGACGCAAAGCATTGTGGGGCGAAACGCGCGTCGACACAGTCATTTGAAAATCAAGCGGCAGTAAGAAGTACTTGGTATGGTGTTGATTGATAACACTAAATTTTCCGGAAGGAAGTGTGGCAGAGGCGAATGAAAGTGGATCTACCCAGCAATGAATCTCAAAGTTCAACTTGCACAATTACGGTGTTAAGGAACCAGACGAGAAATTTGGGTGAGACAGAGGCCGGATGCCAAGTCCCGGCTCACTTCATTTTATGCTTCAAGTCTGTGCCTAAAGATACCCGGTCTTTGCTGCCTGAAACCTATCCTCACCTGGAAGAGGTTGTATGTGTTTTACTTTATCCTTCTTTGCCGTCTTTGGAATAAGCCTGTTGTTTCTATCAAGCACTCATGGTTAACGGTTGCTGACATAGGAGGACGCTTTCACCTCGAACCTGTCAGCTGTTTCTTTAATAACGGTACCACTTTTGTATGAGCTCACATGTTGCAATTGCATGAAAAAGATATCTACATCATAACAGATAACATTTGTGGAACTTTTGTTATATTGGGACGTTTTGTTTCATCTTAATTTCCCATGCTTTTTTCATATTTTGATATGTTTTGTGCAACATTGAAAATGTCATTTTATTGTACCCGGTTATCATGAGTCTAGTGATTTAATTTTAGGTTTTCCACTGCAGTGGCATATTTAGGTTCAGGATTTCTTGCATAAATAAATGTGTTACATATTAATTGGACCATCTGTGTGTGAGCATCTGTTTGGATACAATGTTTCAGCTTTCCTTCTACGTATTAGAATAAGAGAAGTTTCTCTGAGTGCTGCAATCCCCTACTTTCAACATAGCATCTCGTATAGCTCTGCTGTGTGTAACATATATTTACTTATATAAATATATTTGAATTAATATATATATATACATATATATATATATAGGAATAATAATAGTTCTAGATACTCCTACGACTCAGGTACTGACAACTCTGAGAACGAGTTAGAAAATGGTCCTCAAAACATAACAAACACATTACATGCTAGGATCCCTTTAGGGGGAAGACATGGAGAGGAGGAAGACGACAGAGGGGGAGGTGGTCCCTCTTTTTCCAGCAGACAGAGGCAGAGGGGGGAGATTCAGGAACAGCCCCCAATACAGAATGATAACCAGGAACCAGAGGAAAGAGAGTCAATCCTGGGGGAGTACAAACCAATAGAATCTTCTGATGAGATGTCTGTTGTTAATTTATCTAAAACCAAATTAGATCTGGCACATATAAACATACTTAAAAAAGGCCTTACATTATGTCCCACGAATGGTCTTGACAAATTTGAATTCTTAAAAGACCTTAATCTATATGCAAGGAAAATTATCCTTATGAAAAAGTGGGGCAATAAATTTAGTAAGGAAGAGACTGAGGATAGCCAAGACAAGGTAGCTATTGAGAATCTAGTGTCACTGCTAGAAGACCAGGAAGGACAAACAGCAGAAATGAGCTACCCTAAACAGACTAACTTTAAACCATCATCTAAATATATGCCCCAACTATCTTTATCACTGAGTGTATACACATTTGTGAGATGTGTTGAACAGGATGTAGATAACATTGGTATGACTGGTATAGTAAGTGATAATTTATCTTCTTATGAAAGGAAATATCTAATGGGAAAGAAAGACATTCAGATCAAACCCTCGGATAAGGGAGGGAACATTGTGATCTTGGACTAAGGTGATTATATGAAGGAAGTATTAAGACAACTGCATACGAAAGATCAGTATAAAGAAGTCTCTAGACTCATTTATGAAAGATCTTGTGATGAGCTTAGCTTCATTTTAAACAATGCAAGAGACCAGGGCAATATAACAAAGAAAGAATGATTTTCTTGTGAATCCACGTACTATTGAACCTACATTCTACTGCATACCAAAGTTGCACAAAAATATGAAGAACCCCCCAGGACGCCCCATAGTGTCTGGCATTGGTGGACCTACTGAAGGGATTAGTAGATATATTGACTTCTATCTACGACCCTTACTTACTGAATTATCTTCTTATGTGCAGGACACTGGGGACGTCCTGAGGAGACTGGATAAAGTAACAATTGACTCAGCTATGCTTCTTCTCACTCTGGACGTGGAGTCACTGTACTCCTCGATCCCACATAATGTGGGTTTGAGTGCAGCAAAACACTTTCCAATGTTGCGAGGAGAGGAATACAGTGACAAGACTAAGGTAGTACTTAAGTTATTAGAATTTGTATTGACCAACAATATATTCATGTTTGATGGTAAACATTACAGACAATTGCGAGGTACAGCGATGGGTGCGGCATGCGCCCCCACCTATGCCTGTTTACATCTTGGCGTTTGGGAAGCAACTGATGTTTTCCAGGGTTTGGACCAATGGGTGGAGGCGCATTTCGCCCTATGGCTGAGATTTGTGGATGATATTCTGGTACTGTGGAAAGGTGATGCTGAGTCAGGGAGCAAATTCGTAGAAAAGCTCAATGGCAATAACAAAAACCTATATCTCACTTATCAGATTAGTGACAAGGAGGCCACATTCCTAGATTTAAAGATTACGATAAAAAATGGTATGTTACAAACCAAAGTTTATCATAAAGAGACAGCAACCTTACCTGTAGGACAATTTTTAAGACTAAAAAGGTGTTGCTCTACTGAGACAGATTTTGAGGAACAGGCAGCAGAAATGGCAAAAAGATTTATACAAAGAGGATATTCAAGAAGACAGATACTCAATGGATGGATTAGGGCCAGACATACACCAAGAACCCAGCTTTTGTATAAAAATAATGAGTCACAGACTCAAAAGGATCAAATTAGATTAATCACAAGGTATAATTCCCATTGGAATAAACTCTGTGACATACTTAATAAACACTGGCACATTCTATCCAGCGATACCTCTGTAGCTAGATATATATCTGAATATCTACTGATGACTGCCAAAAGAGCCCCTAGCATAAAAGACAGGCTAGTGCACAGTGAATTTCAAAAGGAAGTACCCACAAACTGGTTAACCAAATCACAAGTGGTGAAAGGCTGTCAACCTTGTGGACGGTGTGTGAATTGCAAATTTATAGAAAAATCAACCAGCTTTTGTACAGAATTTTCAGACAAAATCTATAACATAAATGAACGAATTGTATCTAACACTAAGAATGTAATTTACCTATTACATTGTTCGTGTCCCAAATTCTGTCGGTAAGACGAAACGTGAACTCAAAGACAGAGTTAGGGAGCATAGGGACAGCATTAAGGACAATGATCAGGATAGCCCGGTGGTTAGGCACTTCCAAATGCTCCATAACTCTGACTTCATCCTATTAAAAGTGCTAGGAATTGAACATATTAGGCATAAAAGAGGAGAGGAGGCAACATTGATCAAATATTACTCCAGCATGAATCACGCTGGATGTATAGATTAAACACATTGTCCCCCATTGGCCTAAAGGGGAAAAAAAAATATTCCTGCTTCTTGTGAATTTTTATAAAAACATTAAAACAATTTAATAATGTTAAGTACATATTAGATATGTGCAATATGTGGTATTATGCATGTATATACCTCACACTTGCAATTGTTTTTAATGTATATAATGTAATGTGCTGTTAGCATTAAGGTAAATATTTAGGCCATAAATAGGTGTCACCTCACAAGTGCTTTTAAATGTACATTAAAGCATGAAATTAATTACCAGAATAAGGCTGTTGTATGGCTTTAATATCCATTTAAGTATTTAAACACCACTAGTAGTGGTAACATCATACATCTGACGAAGCCTCAAGTCCAACCCAGAAAGTGGAGGGGCGAAACGCGTAAATGTGTGGATTGTAATCTAGCAGCTTGGAGAACGCCATCAGGTGAATCGGCTCTGATTGTACCTGATCACTACATTCATCCCTACCGAAGTTTAGCAAGTGAAGACCTGCATCGACATGTGCATCACGTAATACAGAAGTATGGAGGTATATAACAGCTGAATGGCATCTACCCCATGAACGAAGGAAGGTGAAGGTAAGCCGTGCGGTTTAAGTCTTGCAACTGGTAGTATCCTCTCAGCAAGTAGCATCTGAGTACATCGCTCAGTTGGAATATCTGTTTCAGGCCTATTTGGGTATATAGGAGACCGGACCTACATCTTGCGTGTATTTACACCGAGAGCCCGGATGTAGAAGAGGAATGGGACGGTAACTGTTCTAATTTCAATGGAGCGTGTTTTTACACTTTGTGCCCGGTTCCTAACCTGGAATGTTAGCTGGCCAGCTTTGTAACATGCTAGCATGTTGGGGGTTATTGTTCAATTGTTCAAAATTGCGACACAGCACTGTATTCCTCAATTCCTCACCATTTAGGATTGAAGGCCATTGAATACTTTCTAATTAATGAAACGACACATGGTGAGCCATTCAGGGCCTTTGTGTTGGAAGTCACAGAATTCCTCCTGTCGCATAACTATTTTCAATTTGGGGGTGATTACTATCTGCAGAGATGTGGGACCGCTATGGGCGCCAAGTTCGCCCCCACCTATGCCAACCTATACATGGGTTGGTGGGAGCGGTCCCACATCTATGCAGATAGTAACGCTTCATAGACGTTTCATAGACGATTTGCTGTTTGTTTGGGACAGTGAGAAATATTCAGTAGATGAATTTGTGAAATATTTGGGTCAGAATAATTTTAATCTGCGTTTCACTCATAAAACAAACAAACAGAAAATTCATTATTTGGATGTTGAGCTCAGAGGTTGGCAAATCAGGTGAGATTACATCAGAAGTGTATAGAAAGCCTATCTCAGGCAATAGTATTTTACATGCTAACAGCTGCCATCCTCGACAGGTGCCATACTCTGTGGCCAAAGGACAGTTTATCTGCCTCAAAAGAAACTGTACGCGAGTAAAAGACTATGAACATCATGCTGAAGCGCTGCAGGATAGATTGAGGGACAGGGGCTATAGCACCAGAGTTCTCAAGAAAGCCAGGAGTGAAGTGGACAAAATAAACAGAGATGCCCTTTTGGTAGATCGCATAAAAACTAACAATGACTCAGAACGTAAAATGACGTTTCTCACGGATTATTCAGAACAGTATCATACTATCTGCAATATAATTCGGGGGCATTTCAAATTGCTTGCAGCTGATGATGGTCTAGCTGATGCAGTCAGTAAAGGCTGCAGATTTTCATATAGAAGAAACAAATCTGTAGCATTTTGTCTCCTTCACAGCTTAGAAAGCCTGCTTCAGCTACACAATCCTCTTGGCTTAGGCATAGGGGTACATACAGATGTGGGAATACCCAATGCAAAGCGTGTGAACACGTTCATATAGGCTCATCCTTTCAATCTTGCACTACAGGGGAAACTTTTGAAGTGGCTACCTGTGTGAATTGTAGATCCACCTATTGTATTTACCTCCTGTGGTGTACAGCTTGTAATCTCCAATACATAGGATTAACAACAAGGGAGGTACGCTCACGAATACGTGAGCATCTATCAACCATTAGAGTGGGTAAAAGTAGTACCCCCATTGTCAATCACTTTGTTAACACACATAACAAAAATTGTGCAACCCTCAGATGGATGATAATTGAGAAAGTTCAGGCCCAGGGGAGAGGAGGGGACAAGTTCCAGATATTATCTAGACAGGAGATGTACTGGATTTTCAGACTTCAGACCAAGGTACCCTTTGGTCTGAACTCTGAATATGATTTTATCAATCACTGGAATTAATCTTGTCCCCTCCCTATTCTCTGGGTCTTTCAAAGATATGTATTACTATATGCCCAAAAACAAAAACATAAGCGAACAACTACCACGTCTGTATCTTCATCCCTTATTAACCCATTGCATATACATATATTCAATGGATTGGTTGTAAGCAGTCGCTTGAATGCACACAAGTGCATAGGTTTAGCAAGTCTTCTTACCTATATTTCATAACAAAACACTATATTCAGTTATAATATACTGAAATATATTCTATACTCCTTGTTCATTTGTTTTCAATTATCTCAAAAATATTTTTTTTTCTTGATTATAGGGTCCTAGTGCTGTACATAAAATGTCCCTGTATCAAATATACCCTTATAAAACCAAGGATCCAAGGCAGTATATGGTACACATATTGTCTACTCAGTGTAAATACAACATGAATGGAATAAAGTATCTCAGCAATAGTATGAGGGAAGTTCTGTGATATTGGAAATATTTCTCTTATAACCATTTGCCTATTAGTACATGCCATCTCTAATTCACATATTTATATATATTTTTCAATAATACTCTTTGAATAGTATGTCGTTAAACCTAAATCAATTAAGACTAGGCTTTGAATGTATACATATTATAAACAAACGATTAAGCCTATGAGGTTAGTAATATAATAAAGGGATAACAGGGGACATTGAACATACAGGATCTATGATATTGTTAATGAGCATATTATATATTGTGATAATCAACATATACAATCAATTACATTGTCAAAAAGCATATCATGTACTGTACCTTTAAATACCCGAATTGATGTTTAGGATTTCCACCAATCAAATCCCAGAGGGGGGTTTTAAATCAGAGTGTTTGTATGGTGTTTTAGGACTATGAGTACGGCGCAAGCCGAAACATGTTAGTCTATTTTTTCCTTCCAATTGGGTATGTACCCTCTATGTTTTAATTATTTCTAATAAAGAGACTTTTTATTCTAACTACAGCAACTGACATTTTGTTTATTTCTGAGCAAAATTGTGACATACCATCATCTGATTCACCTTCTATCTGGTATATAATAAATTGTTAATTTATGAAGGCCGACCCGGTTTCTTTCACCACCTATATAATAAACGTTTGGTTTAAAAATGTTTTCCTGTGCAGCCTTGTCCCTCTTTGGTCCATATTACTGAATATAGGACTCTATCCTCTTAAGTGATATATATTAATTTAGGACTGTTTGCACGGACATAACATTTAATAAATATTATCTGAGTGCCCCCTTCCCCAGTAATTATATATATATATATATATATAAATAAAAGTAGAAAAAAAGCGCACTCCAAAGGAAACTTTGTAATATACTGTCACTTTTAATCAGTGAACGTTTTCGGACCTAAAGCAGTATGTCCTCAGACCAATAAGTGTACAATCAAGTAAACTTACCCTCCACCAAGCATATAACACCGTGCAAACGACCGGACTCCACGCTCTCCTGGGTAGACCCGCCCATAAACATGAAGTCAGATGAAAGAAATAAGATGGTCCAACTATCGGAGATGCAGGTTCGGTTTCAAGAACGAAAATATCCTGTTAAACTCTTACGTGACCAATGCCAACAATTATTGTAAACCCCTAACACAACTAGAAAGTCTGATTAAAACAGAATGACCTTTGTTACAACCTATACAGGGGATAAAATGGGATAGCATCTGCAATTAATAAACACTGGGAGATTATCAACAGTGATCGTACACTACCCCTCTTTAATATGCCTGCGCCACAAATTGGGTATAGGAGGGCAAGGTCTTTGAGAGATTTTTTGGTTCAGACTGATCCACAAAAATATTATAAGAAAACTACGTGGTTGGATACCACCAAACCTGGCGTATATCGTTGCCTTGGCTGCACCACTTGCGGAGGTCTGATCGCTGGATCTTCCTTTACGCATCCCTATAGAAGAAAGGTCTATAAACACAAATACCAACTCACATGTACCACAACATACATTGTATATTTACTTAATTGCACGTGTGGCCTCTTTTATGTCGGAAATACAAAACAGACTAACACCTTACCCTGCTGGGAATGAGTGTCAAAAAAAGAGAGGTGCGCCAAATACAACAAACAATTTTAACAATAGGTGGATAAAATAAAGTCCAGATAGAATATATGATTAACAAAAGTCCATACAAAGGCTAAGCTAGAGGAAATGGCACTCAGCCGAGAAACGCGTTGCTAAGCAACAATTTTTAATTGTTTTTAAATAAAATAATTACTGTTTTATCCTTGCTCTGGACATTGGATCTTTATTTTACCCTCTCACGATTGGGATCTCCGCCTGGTTGGAGCTCCCATACCAAGGGTAACACTTACATCTGCCAGCAGTTTGGTATCCTGGGTCCAGCACGTCAACGGAAGTGGTCAGTGTGGTGAGCCTCGTTCTGGTCCCAAGCGCCTATTGCCCTAGTGAGTCAGCCGAACGGCTCTGAAGCTTCGGCCTGCTCGTTATTGCACTGTGGGTGCATCGTCGCTTGTGAGTATATTTCCTTTGCTTATTATATCTGGTGACACCGTTTTAGGATATACTACACGAAGAGCGCCTCTCTTTTTTCTGTGTTTCAGGAACTTTTTTATGTCGGAAAGACTGTGGATGATCTCCGCACACGTATGGCCAATCACCGCTCGGCCATTAGGATGGCGATTAAGAAGGGAGATTCAGAACAACCAGTGGCACGACATTTTCAACAATTGCAGCATAAGGTTACTGACCTGAAGTATACAATCATCAACCACATTCCACCTATGCCGAGAGGGGGCGACCGCAATAGACACTTATTACAAAGAGAGGCGAGGTGGACATACCATCTGGAAACTTTAATCCCTAAAGGGCTTAACACCCACCTGGATTGGCAAGCTTTTCTTTAAAACGTTTCCTTGAGTGTCCCGATCCATTCCTGAGAGTCCTGAACCATTCTCTTTAATATCTTTATAGCTTGTTTACAATGATGCTTCTATGTTTGGTTCTCTTGCTGCCCTTGCCTATTGCTGTCTTTTTAATATTTAATATTTATTTAACAATAATGGTATTTCACCTAAATGGTAAATTCTGGTTTCAATTGTATATATATTTTTTCTGTTGAGGACGTGGCCGAACGAAACAATTCTCCCTATGTTTTAGGCTTGGGATTGCTATGGCAACCGTGAGGTCTGTTTAGTCTGGCACGCCCACTTACAGAACTGTATTTCTTTCGTTTGTATATATTTTCTCATACGCTGCTATATATTTTTTATTATGTGCTGCTGCCTACTGTACACCCCTAAATATATAGCAAAGGTAAATGCAAACCCCTACGCTTAAAGAAGTAACCTATTTTTCTTCCTCAATATTGAATTACACTTTTTAGATTTTAAATGTTGTCCAGTTACACTCCCTATTGAGGCCTTTAGGCCATAAGGTGTTGAGCTCATTGATCCAAAAGGCTTCCCTTTTATTCAATAAGGCCTCTCTATCACCACCTCTCCTAGGCATGTGTATATGTTCCAAAATTTGGAAGCGTAATTGGCTGATACTATGTCCTGCTTGTAGAAAATGCGCAGACACTGGAGCATCCTTGCCACATCTGATGTTTGACTTGTGCTCAGATATCCTCTCACGTGCCTCTCTTGTCGATTGTCCAATGTATACCAATGAACATGGACACTTAATGGCATATATGATAAACTCTGTCCTACAAGTCAAATATTCTTTAATCCGGTATTTTCTACCTGTATAGGGATGAAAAAATTCTCCTCCCTTGATCATAGAATTACAATTTATGCAAGAGAGGCAAGGATAGCAACCTGTGCGCCGCTTACCAGTGATAGTTTTCTGTTGATATTTGTGACTACCAACATCTGCTCTAACTAGTTGGTCTTTAATATTTGGACTCCTTTTGTAAGCTGGCATTGGTGGTTCATGGAATGCATTAATGTCAGGATGGCATTTCTGTAAAATGTGCCAATACTTTCGTATAATTTTGTTCACCTGACTACTCCTAGTGCTATATTGTGTGACAAACAATAGCCTATTGATCTTGTCTTTATTCCTATTCCTCTTGTTTCCAATGGGTTCAGACTTTCCCATTCTTGAAATGATATTTTGCTTTTCTCTATTCACAAGTTCAAACGGGTAACCTCTTTGTAAAAATTTGTTTGACATCTGTTCCAGTCTTTTCGTTTTTAATTCAGTATCAGACACAATACGATCCACTCTTAATAATTGACTTTTTGGTATTGCTTTAAAGGTGGAAGGTGGATGAAAGCTGCCATACAGCAAAGTGTTGTTTTTGTCTGTGGGCTTTGAATAAATATCCGCTCTCAATCCATGTTCCACTTTGTAAATGCATGTGTCTAAGAATTGAATAGACTGCTCATTCCATGTCAAACAAAATTTAATGCCATTAACAGACTTATTGAGATCATCAATAAATAGGAGTAGGGATCCAATGTCGCCATACCATATGCCAAACACATCGTCAATGAACCTCCACCATGTGGCACCAAATTTCTTAAATAATGTATGTTCATAGACAAAAATCTCTTCAAAATTGTTCATAAAAATGTTGGCATATGTTGGGGCGACATTGGATCCCATAGCAGTACCCTTCTTTTGAAAGAAAAATTCATCCTTAAAAAGAAAATAATTCATATAGAGGATAACCTCTAATAATTCTAAAAAGAATTGTATCTGAGATAAACTGAATCTATTATCATTTTTCAAAACCTTGGCAACTGATTCTATCCCACTTGTATGTTTAATCGATGTGTATAAGCTAGACACGTCAAGTGTAAACAGAATTACCTTAGTATTTTCCAAATCTAGTTGTTCAATTTTTTTTAAAAAATCATATGTATCTTGGATATAAGATGTAGATTTAATCACATACGGTTGTAAAATCTTGTCCAAGAAGATAGAAATATTAGTAAAAATAGATCCAGATCCTGCCACTATTGGTCTGCCAGGTGGTTCTAACTCATTCTTATGGATCTTTGGCAGACAATAGATGACAGGTCTCACTGGATGTTTAACATGTAAAAAATCATACAAATCTTTAGAGATCAATCCATTGTTTTTAGCTTTACCTAGAATATTGGTAATCTCTTTTTGAATCTTATGCGTGGGGTCATAACCAATCCTGACGTATACAGCGGTATCACTAAGTTGTTGCTCAATTTCAGATATATATGCCACCTGGCTCATCACTACTAGGGCACCACCCTTGTCAGCTGCCTTAATAGCCAATTCCTTTCTCTGTTTCAAGCACTTCAAACTACATCGATTAAACATACAAGTGGGATAGAATCAGTTGCCAAGGTTTTGAAAAATGATAATAGATTCAGTTTATCTCAGATACAATTCTTTTTAGAATTATTAGAGGTTATCCTCTATATGAATTATTTTCTTTTTAAGAATGAATTTTTCTTTCAAAAGAAGGGTACTGCTATGGGATCCAATGTTGCCCCAACATATGCCAACATTTTTATGAAAAATTTTGAAGAGATTTTTGTCTATGAAAATACATTATTTAAGAAATTTGGTGCCACATGGTGGAGGTTCATTGACGATGTGTTTGGCATATGGTATGGCGACATTGGATCCCTACTCCTATTTATTGATGATCTCAATAAGTCTGTTAATGGCATTAAATTTTGTTTGACATGGAATGAGCAGTCTATTCAATTCTTAGACACATGCATTTACAAAGTGGAACATGGATTGAGAGCGGATATTTATTCAAAGCCCACAGACAAAAACAACACTTTGCTGTATGGCAGCTTTCATCCACCTTCCACCTTTAAAGCAATACCAAAAAGTCAATTATTAAGAGTGGATCGTATTGTGTCTGATACTGAATTAAAAACGAAAAGACTGGAACAGATGTCAAACAAATTTTTACAAAGAGGTTACCCGTTTGAACTTGTGAATAGAGAAAAGCAAAATATCATTTCAAGAATGGGAAAGTCTGAACCCATTGGAAACAAGAGGAATAGGAATAAAGACAAGATCAATAGGCTATTGTTTGTCACACAATATAGCACTAGGAGTAGTCAGGTGAACAAAATTATACGAAAGTATTGGCACATTTTACAGAAATGCCATCCTGACATTAATGCATTCCATGAACCACCAATGCCAGCTTACAAAAGGAGTCCAAATATTAAAGACCAACTAGTTAGAGCAGATGTTGGTAGTCACAAATATCAACAGAAAACTATCACTGGTAAGCGGCGCACAGGTTGCTATCCTTGCCTCTCTTGCATAAATTGTAATTCTATGATCAAGGGAGGAGAATTTTTTCATCCCTATACAGGTAGAAAATACCGGATTAAAGAATATTTGACTTGTAGGACAGAGTTTATCATATATGCCATTAAGTGTCCATGTTCATTGGTATACATTGGACAATCGACAAGAGAGGCACGTGAGAGGATATCTGAGCACAAGTCAAACATCAGATGTGGCAAGGATGCTCCAGTGTCTGCGCGTTTTCTACAAGCAGGACATAGTATCAGCCAATTACGCTTCCAAATTTTGGAACATATACACATGCCTAGGAGAGGTGGTGATAGAGAGGCCTTATTGAATAAAAGGGAAGCATTTTGGATCAATGAGCTCAACACCTTATGGCCTAAAGGCCTCAATAGGGAGTGTAACTGGACAACATTTAAAATCTAAAAAGTGTAATTCAATATTGAGGAAGAAAAATAGGTTACTTCTTTAAGCGGGTTTGCATTTACATTTGCTATATATTTAAATTTAGCATTATAGTGGATTATGCCTTAACTAGTAGTCAAAAAGGGTCATTTGAGTGACATTATTGGATATAGACATTTGGCATTACCTATATTTTCACTGAGTACCCATTAGTTTTTAAATCTCTGACTTATTGTAATATGGGTATACTTTGTTGAAGGATTCCCATATATATCAATTTTTTTAATTTATATATAGTCCATTCGATTGATTGTGTTCCTATATATACATATATGGTAATTAAGAAATTTTGATATGAGTATTGTGATTCATTTTAAATTTCAAATTCTAATAAATTCGAATATTTAATATATTTATTTTCACTAATATATTCACATTGAATGTAGTTGTCACAAATATTATTATTCTAATTTTTTACTTTTTATTTTTCATTTTTTATAGGATCACTTGGCACTTTATTTATGAAGTTGGTTATTGAATTTGTGCAATATATACAATGTAAAATATTTTGTAACACATTTGTATCTTTGTAATTGTAAGAAATGTATTTTGACATGCAATATTCAAGTCCACCACTAGAGGGCGATATATGTGCAATTTTTTCACAATTGTTTGGCGCCAATATGGCTATTTAAATGGTGTTTTGTTCAATTTATGTCAGGCTTGAGAAAGGGCTTATTGTTAGCCCGAAACGTTGCTGTATTTGACCTGTGTTTAAAAATAAAAAAGTCACTTTGCTCACTGCTGGAGGCTGCCTTCTTTTACTTGAATTGTTTGGGCTTGGTCAGCCCTCTCCGTGCACTAGTGAGTAGTGGGTACTGTATCCATCTTTATTCATTTACTGTACACCCCTCTCATGATTTTAGAATTGCTTTGACAACTTTGAGATATGTGTGTGCCTTGACCGCTTATATACTTAGAATTGTTCATATCTGCCTATTCTTCCGAGTACAGTTCTACATTTAAACTTCAATGCCTAGATTGCGGTCTTTTTTGCAAAATGTACTATTATTATACTAGTTTAGATGTATGTGAAACAGTATATTATATTGAATTGCTAGATTTACTGTTTAGATTACTCGCATCTATTTGGCTTTTCTGTTGTGGTGTTTATGTTCTTCACTCCCGCATGCTGTACGGTCTATTGATTGGTGGTTTGTTTGCCAATCGCTTGTTTTCGCATACGGCTTTTGTTGTTTGGTTACTATGGTAACCATGAGAGTGTTCCGTACAACTTGTGCGTGTTGCAGAATATTAACACCAATCTTTGAAGTTTTTCATACATTGTTATTTATGTTTTCGTGTTTCAGACATTTTTCAATGTTTTAATCACATTTTATTTTAGAATACGTACGGCTTTGGGCCCACACTGCCCGGGATGATGACGTCATGTTTATAGGATGGGTCTACCCGGGAGAGCGTGGAGTTCGGTCGTTTGCACGGTGTTATATGCTTGGTAGAGGGTAAGTTTACTTGACTGTACACTTATTGGTCTGAGAACGGACTGCTTTAGGTCCGAAAACGTTCACTGACAGTATATTACAAAGTTTCCTTTGGAGTGCGCTTTTTTTCTGCACCCAGGGCATTTGACTATATTTGTAAGTTTGGAGTGCATTTCCTTTCAATTCTTAATATGAATGATATCACAAAACCTTTTCTTTCACCCATGGTGTTTGTCTGAAGCCATTTATCATCAATCAACTGTTTACTCTTTTTAGATCATAATGACAAGAGAAACTACCCAAATGACCCTGATCAAAGTTTACATACCTCAGTTCTTAATACCATGTATTGCCCCCTTTAACATTAATGACAGCTTGAATTATTTTGTGGTATTTGTGGGTGAGGCTCTTTATCTTCTCAGATGGTAAAGCTGCCCATTCTTCCTGGCAAAGAGCCTCCAGTTCCTGTAAATTCTTGGGCTGTCTTGCATAAACTGCATGTTTGAGATCTCCCCAGAGTGGCTCAATAATATTGAGGTCAGGAGACTGAGATGGCCACTCCAGAACCTTCACTTTATTCTGCTGTAGCCAATGACAGGTCGACTTGGCCTTGCGTTTAGGATCATTGTCATGTTGGAATGTCCAAGTACGTCCCATGCGCAGCTTCCGGGTTGATGAATGCAAATTTTCCTATAGTATTTTTTGATAACATACTGCATTCATCTTGCCATCAATTCTGACCAAATTTCCTGTGCCTTTGAAGCTCACACATCCCCAAAACATCAGCGATCCACCTCCGTGTTTCACAGTAGGAATGGTGTACCTTTCATCATAGGCCTTGTTGACTCCTCTCCAAATGTAGCGTTTATGGTTGTGGCCAAAAAGCTCAATTTTGGTCTCATCACTCCAAATGACTTTGTGCCAGAAGGTTTGAGGCTTATCTCTGTGCTGTTTGGCGTATTGTAAGCGGGATACTTTATGGGCGTGGCATTTGCGTAGTAATGGCTTTCTTCTGGCGACTCGACCGTGCAGCCTATCTTTCTTCAAGTGCCTCCTTATTGTGCATCTTGAAACAGCCACACCACATGTTTTCAGAGAGTCCTGTATTTCACCTGAAGTTAATTGTGGGGTTTTCTTTGCATCCCAAACAATTTTCCTGGCAGTTGTGGCTGAAATTCTAGTTGGTCTACCTGACCGTGGTTTGGATTCAACAGAACCCCTCATTTTCCACTTCTTGATTAGAGTTTGAACACTGCTGATTTGCATTCTCAATTCCTTGGATATCTTTTTATATCCCTTTCCTGTTTTATACAGTTCAACTACCTTTTCCCGCAGATCCTTTGACAATTCTTTTGACTCAGAATCCAGAAACGTCAGTGCAGCACTGGATGAAGGATGCAAGGGTCTGTCAGGAGTCCAGAAACTCATTGACCTTTTATACACACACACTAATTACAAGCAAACAGATCACAGGTGAAGATGGTTACCTTTAATAGCCATTCAACCCCCTTTGTGTCAACTTGTGTGCCTGTTATCAGGCCAAAATCACCAGGGTATGTAAACTTTTGATCAGGGTCATTTGGGTAGTTACTGTTGTCATTATGATATAAAAAGAGTAAACACATTTGATTGATAATAAATGGCTTCAGCCAAACACTAATCATGAGTGAAAGAAAAGTTTTTGTGTTATCATTCATATTCTCTGAAAAATGGCCAAGAAATCATAAATTCTACCAGGGTATGTAAACGTATGAGCACAACTATATATATATATATATATATTTTTTTTTTTATAAATGCATAGAACATATTCCCCGATGTGAAGAACATTGGAATCTGAATATTTACAGTACATACACAGTTAAATTCCAAATTGTTTCTTTCACGATTCAGATAGAGAATGCAATTTTAAGCAACTTTCTAATTTCCTTCTATTATCAATTTTTCTTCGTTCTCTTGGTATCTTTATTTGAAAAGGCAGGAATGTAAGCTTACAAGCTGGCCCATCTTTGGTTCAGAACCTGGTTAGCGCTTGCTGATTGGTGGTTAAATGCAGCCACCAAAGATGGGCCAGCTTGTAAGCTTACATTCCTGCTTTTTCAAATAAAGATACCAAGAGAATGAAGAAAAATTGATAATAGGAGTAAATTAGAAAGTTGCTTAAAATTGCATGCTCTATATGAACCATGAAAGAAAAAAAATGTGGGGTTTGTGTCCATTTAAACACTTTATTAAATATAAATATTGCAGAAAAATGATTTTTTCACGTTTTTAGTTACTTGACTGCAAAAGGCTTCAATGCAATTATGTCTGTAAATACATATATACACATATAAATACTTATGTACATATATATACACATACACACACACACATATATATACACACACAAATACATACTTAGACATGTGTATCTATGTAGTCTTTTTTTTAACACCTGAGACCTCATATATTTAAACCCTTACAACTGTTTTATGATTTAAAAAAAAAAATCAGTGTTATTATGATGTTATTATGATTGTAACTGTACTTTTAAAAGTATTTTTGAAGTTTTTCCCCCCCACTATTTAGTCAAGCGTAATAGTTAACCAGAGCTCTGAAGATGCGCTAACCAGATGCACTTAAATTCAATTGAGCTCAAGAACAAGTTTACATAAAAAACTAAACTTTTTTTTATAAAAGTGAGCATTTTATCTTAAAGATTTAGCATGTTATGTAGCTCGCAATGACTCCTTTCTTTTGTTTAGAACAGAATAGACTGAGAATGGATTGTGTTTTTTCTAATGTTTCGTGATCGCACAGCTCTAACCACCAGGAAACAAAAAAGGCGACATGCTAGGTATTGTATGTAGCTGGTACTCACAATTGTTCCAATCTGTCCTTTAACATCGTCTTTAGGAAACAGGTGCATTTCCCTCAAACACTACATTTTTTATCCCAACACAACATCTATGCTATTGCCTTAAAAAAAGTTCTCATTAAAGTGCCGATAACATTATTAAATGTACACAGACTTACATCTTGAGGAATACGACATTTTGTGAACTTATGACGGATCCAGTCACTCCATGTAAGAGACAGAGGATGCGCTGTAAAAAGCTGAGAATAATTATAGTGAGTTTTATAAAAAAAAAATTAAAAGAATAGTAAACTAAAAATTAAACTTTTATGAATTAGATAAAGCATGCAGTTTTAAACAAATGTTCAATTCACTTCTGTTATCAAATTTGTTTTGTTCTCTTGGAATCTTTTGTTGAGGAGTAAATTGTGAGCTAGCTGAACACATTGTGGGAGCCAATGACAAGAGGCATATATGTGCAGTCACCAATCAGCAGCTAGCTTCCAGTGCTGCATTGCTGCTCCTAAGCCTACCTTTGTATTCTCTTCAACAAAGGATTCCAAAAGAACAAAAACAGAATTTATGCTTACCTGATAAATTACTTTCTCTAACGGTGTGTCCGGTCCACGGCGTCATCCATAACTTGTGGGAATATCTCTTCCCCAACAGGAAATGGCAAAGAGTACAGCAAAAGCTGTCCATATAGTCCCTCCTAGGCTCCGCCCACCCCAGTCATTCAACCGACGGACAGGAGAAAAAACAGGAGAAACTATAGGGTGCCGTGGTGACTGTAGTTAAAGAAATAAATTTATCAAACCTGATTAAAAAACCAGGGCGGGCCGTGGACCGGACACACCGTTGGAGAAAGTAATTTATCAGGTAAGCATAAATTCTGTTTTCTCCAACATTGGTGTGTCCGGTCCACGGCGTCATCCATAACTTGTGGGAACCAATACCAAAGCTTTAGGACACGGATGAAGGGAGGGAGCCAATCAGGTTACCTAAACGGAAGGCACCACGGCTTCAAAACCTCTCTCCCAAAGATAGCCTCCGAAGAAGCAAAAGTATCAAATTTGTAGAATTTGGCAAAAGTGTGCAGGGAAGACCAAGTCGCTGCCTTACATATCTGATCAACAGAAGCCTCGTTCTTGAAGGCCCATGTGGAAGCCACAGCCCTAGTAGAGTGAGCTGTGACTCTTTCAGGAGGCTGCCGTCCGGCAGTCTCATAAGCCAATCGGATGATGCTTTTCAGCCAAAAGGAAAGAGAGGTAGCAGTAGCTTTTTGACCTCTCCTTTTACCAGAATAAACGACAAACAGAGAAGATGTTTGTCTGAAATCCTTTGTTGCTTCTAGATAAAACTTTAAAACACGGACTACATCTAAATTGTGTAACAAACGTTCCTTCTTTGAAACTGGATTCGGACACAAAGAAGGCACAACTATTTCCTGGTTAATGTTCTTGTTGGAAACAACTTTTGGAAGAAAACCAGGTTTTGTACGTAAAACGACCTTATCTGAATGGAACACCAGATAGGGCGGAGTACACTGCAGAGCAGATAACTCAGAAACTCTTCTAGCAGAAGAAATAGCAACTAAAAACAAAACTTTCCAAGATAACAACTTAATATCTATGGAATGTAAAGGTTCAAACGGAACCCCTTGGAGAACTGAAAGAACTAAATTTAAACTCCAAGGAGGAGTCAACGGCCTGTAAACAGGCTTGATCCTGACCAAAGCCTGAACAAAGGCTTGAACATCTGGCACAGCTGCCAGACGTTTGTGTAACAAGACAGATAAAGCAGAAATCTGTCCCTTTAGAGAACTCGCTGATAATCCCTTATCCAAACCCTCTTGTAGGAAGGAAAGGATCCTAGGAATTTTAATCTTACTCCATGAGAATCCCTTGGATTCACACCAACAGATATATCTTTTCCATATTTTATGGTAAATCTTTCTAGTTACAGGTTTTCTGGCTTGTACCAGAGTATCTATCACAGAATCCGAAAACCCACGCTTAGATAAAATCAAGCGTTCAATTTCCAAGCCGTCAGCTGGAGAGAGACTAGATTTGGATGTTCGAATGGACCCTGTACCAGAAGATCCTGTCTCAAAGGTAGCTTCCATGGTGGAGCCGATGACATATTCACCAGATCTGCATACCAAGTCCTGCGTGGCCACGCAGGAGCTATCAAAATTACCGAGGCCCTCTCCTGTTTGATCCTGGCTACCAGCCTGGGAATGAGAGGAAACGGTGGAAAAACATAAGCTAGGTTGAAGGTCCAAGGCGCTACTAATGCATCCACTAGAGTCGCCCTGGGATCCCTGGATCTGGACCCGTAGGAAGGAACTTTGAAGTTCTGACGAGACGCCATCAGATCCATGTCTGGAATGCCCCATAATTGTGTCAACTGGGCAAATATCTCCGGGTGGAGTTCCCACTCCCCCGGATGGAATGTTTGACGACTCAGATAATCCGCCTCCCAGTTTTCCACTCCTGGGATGTGGATCGCAGATAGGTGGCAGGAGTGATCCTCCGCTCATTTTATGATCTTGGTCACTTCTCTCATCGCCAGGGAACTCCTTGTTCCCCCCTGATGGTTGATGTAAGCAACTGTCGTCATGTTGTCTGATTGGAATCTTATGAATCTGGCCTTTGCTAGCTGAGGCCAAGCTTTGAGAGTATTGAATATCGCTCTCAGTTCCAGAATGTTTATCGGGAGAAGAGATTCTTCCCGAGACCATAGACCCTGAGCCTTCAGGGAGTCCCAGACCGCGCCCCAGCCCACTAGACTGGCGTCGGTCGTGACGATGACCCACTCTGGTCTGCGGAAGCTCATTCCCTGGGACAGATGATCCTGGGTTAGCCACCAACGTAGTGAGTCTCTGGTCTTCTGATCTACTTGGATCACTGGAGACAAGTCTGTATAATCCCCATTCCACTGTTTGAGCATGCACAGTTGTAATGGTCTTAGATGAATTCGCGCAAAAGGAACTATATCCATTGCTGCAACCATCAATCCTACTACTTCCATGCACTGAGCTATGGAAGGTCGAGGAACAGAGTGAAGAACTTGACAAGCGTTTAGAAGCTTTGACTTTCTGACATCTGTCAGGAAAATCTTCATTTCTAACGAATCTATTATTGTCCCCAAGAAGGGGACTCTTGTCGACGGAGACAGGGAACTTTTTTCTATGTTCACCTTCCAGCCGTGAGATCTGAGAAAGGCCAGAACGATGTCTGTTTGAGCCTTTGCCTTTGAAAGAGACGACGCTTGTATCAGAATGTCGTCCAAGTAAGGTGCCACTGCAATGCCCCTTGGTCTTAGAACCGCTAGAAGGGCCCCGAGTACCTTTGTGAAAATCCTTGGAGCAGTGGCTAGCCCGAATAGGAGAGCCACAAACTGGTAATGTTTGTCCAGAAAGGCGAACCTTAGGAACTGGTGATGATCTTTGGGGATAGGAATATGTAGATACGCATCCTTTAAATCCACGGTAGTCATAAATTGACCCTCCTGGATTGAGGGTAAAATCGGATAGTTTCCATTTTGAACGATGGTACTTTGAGAAATTTGTTTAGAATCTTTAAATCTAGAATTGGTCTGAAGGTTCCCTCTTTTTTGGGAACTACAAACAAATTTGAGTAAAAACCCAGTCCTTGTTCCACAATTGGAACTGGGTGTATCACTCCCATTTTTAACAGGTCTTCTACACAATGTAAGAATGCCTGTCTCTTTATTTGGTTTGAAGATAAGTGAGACATGTGGAACCTTCCCCTTGGGGGTAGTTCCTTGAATTCCAGAAGATAACCCTGAGAAACTATTTCTAGTGCCCAGGGATCCTAAACATCTCTTGCCCAAGCCTGAGCAAAGAGAGAGAGTCTGCCCCCTACCAGATCCGGTCCCGGATCGGGGGCTGCTCCTTCATGCTGTTTTGGTAGCAGCAGCAGGCTTCTTGGCCTGTTTACCCTTGTTCCAGCCTTGCATCGGTTTCCAGGCTGGTTTGGTCTGCGAAGCATTACCCTCTTGTCTAGAGGCTGCAGAGTTGGAGGCCGGTACGCTCCTGAAATTGCGAAAGGAACGAAAATTAGACTTATTCTTGGCCTTGAAAGGCCTATCTTGTGGGAGGGCATGGCCCTTACCCCCAGTGATGTCTGAGATAATCTCTTTCAACTCTGGTCCAAAAAGGGTTTTACCCTTGAAGGGGATATTAAGCAATTTTGTCTTGGAAGATACATCCGCTGACCAAGACTTTAGCCAGAGCGCTCTGCGCGCCACAATTGCAAACCCAGAATTTTTCGCCGCTAATCTAGCTAACTGCAAAGCGGCATCTAAAATAAAGGAATTAGCTAACTTAAGTGTGTGTATTCTGTCCATAACCTCCTCATACGGAGTCTCTCTATTGAGCGACTTTTCTAGTTCCTCGAACCAGAACCACGCTGCTGTAGTGACAGGAACAATGCACGAAATAGGTTGTAGGAGGTAACCTTGCTGAACAAAAATCTTTTTAAGCAAACCCTCCAATTTTTTATCCATAGGATCTTTGAAAGCACAATTATCCTCGATAGGAATAGTAGTGCGCTTGTTTAGTGTAGAAACTGCCCCCTCGACCTTAGGGACTGTCTGCCATAAGTCCTTTCTGGGGTCGACCATAGGAAATAATTTCTTAAATATAGGAGGGGGAACAAAAGGTATGCCGGGCTTCTCCCACTCCTTGTTCACTATGTCCGCCACCCGCTTGGGTATAGGAAAATCGTCGGGGTGCACCGGAACCTCTAGGAACTTGTCCATCTTACACAATTTTTCTGGAATGACCAGGTTGTCACAATCATCCAGAGTAGATAACACCTCCTTAAGCAGTGCGCGGAGGTGCTCTAATTTAAATTTAAATGTCACAACATCAGGTTCTGCCTGTTGAGAAATTCTACCTGAATCTGAAATTTCCCTATCTGACAAAACCTCCCTCATGGCCCCTTCAGAATGGTGTGAAAGTATGACAGAACAATTATCATCAGCACCCTCCTGCTCTACAGTGTTTAAAACAGAGCAATCGCGCTTTCTCTGAAATGCAGGCATTTTGGATAAAAAATTTGCTATGGATTTATCCATTACTGTCGCCAATTGTTGCATAGTAACAAGCATTGGCGCGCTAGAAGTACTAGGCGTCTCCTGCGTGGGCAAAACTGGTGTAGACACAGAGTGAGATGAAGTAGAACTATCTTTACTCTCTTCATCTGATGAACCATCTTGGGCAACCTTACTATCTGTGGCAGTACTGTCCTTACTTTGTTTGGACGCTATGGCACAATTATCACACAATTTGGAAGGGGGAGACACATTGGCTTCCATACACACAGAACATAGCTTATCTGAAGGTACAGACATGTTAAACAGGCTTAAACTTGTCAATAAAGTACAAAAAACCATTTTAATTAAAACCGTTACTGTCTCTTTAAATTTTAAACAGGGCACACTTTATTACTGAATATGTGAAAAACAATGAAGTAATTGTTCAAATTTTACCAAATTTTCACCACAGTGTCTTAAAGCATTCAAAGTATTGCACCCAAATTTTCAGAGCTTTAACCCTTAAAATGAAGAAACCGGAGCCGGTTACAGATTTAACCCCTCTACAGTCCCAGCTACAGCCTTTGCTGCGACTTTACCAAACCCAGGGGGGAATCCCATACCAAATGAAGCCTTTTAGGAACCTTTTCAACTACTTTCAGATCCACACACATGCAGCTGCATGTCTTGCTCTCAAAAGTAACTGCGCAGTAATGGCGCGAAAATGAGGCTCAGCCTACTACGGTGAAGGCCCTTCCTGACTGAAAAGGTGTCTAAACCAGTGCCTGACGTTAAAAAACGTTCCCCAAAGTTTATAAGTGTGAAATTCAACCTCAATCTGTATAAAATGCCCAAATAAAGCAATCGATCTTGCCCATAAAAGTGTCTACCAGTTTTATAGCCCATATTAAGCCCTTTATTCTGTTTGAGACTAAGAAAATGGCTTACCGGTCCCCATGAGGGGAAATGACAGCCTTCCAGCATTACACAGTCTTGTTAGAAATATGGCTAGTCATACCTTAAGCAGAAAAGTCTGCTAACTGTTTCCCCCAACTGAAGTTATTTCATCTCAACAGTCCTATGTGGAAACAGCAATCGATTTTAGTTACTGCTGCTAAAATCATATTCCTCTCACAAACAGAACTCTTCATCTTTTTCTGTTTCAGAGTAAATAGTACATACCAGCACTATTTTAAAATAACAAACTCTTGATAGTAGAACAAAAAACTACAACTAAACACCACATACTCTTAACCATCTCCGTGGAGATGTTGCCTGTGCAACGGCAAAGAGAATGACTGGGGTGGGCGGAGCCTAGGAGGGACTATATGGACAGCTTTTGCTGTACTCTTTGCCATTTCCTGTTGGGGAAGAGATATTCCCACAAGTTATGGATGACGCCGTGGACCGGACACACCAATGTTGGAGAAATACATTTAATAATAGAAATAAAATGTACAAAATGCTGTGTTGTGATTAATTTGTCATATTCTTATCATATATCTATATTAAATCAGTGATAAATACAAATTTTATAATGTACAAATGAATGTGTTTATTAAAATAAAAAACAGAATGCCCACAAGAACTTCAAAAGGGACTTAATTATGTGTGGCAATAAATAAACAAACATATCCAGACTTCACAACACTACCATAATCTATACAGCTGTTTGCTCACTCTAGTAACTTATTCATATCTTCGCGCTAATTGGCCTCTGCAAAGGAGATGAGTTTCTCTTTAAAAGCCTTATATTTAGTTTTAACATAACAGAGCCCATTACAACTAATGTAAAATACATTTAAATATTATTCTTAGGCTAATGTCAATGTGTGGAAAGCCAGCCAATGCCAGGTGAAAGGGCAACATTAGCTTCAGTGGTCAATACTGTTAAATTAGATAAATGCAAAGACCATGTGAAAACTGCTGCAAAAAGTGTTTTCTCATAAAACGGAATTCCATATGCGAGAGGTCTTAAAGAAACAGTATATATATTTTATTAGTGCACCCTGCTGACTTTTCAAGGCTATCCCTGCTACATATATGTCCCTAATTGGATTTATCAGATAACAGCAGCAAAACAATGCATTTCATACTAACATTGTGACAGTGCCTAGCTTTGTTATCTGTGAACTAAAGACCAGATCGACTCCTGCAAATAAGGCAAATGGTGGGTGGGGATTGGCTATTGAAAAAACAACTGCAGTAAAAGGGATTTTAATGTCTTTTAAAAACATTAAAACTTGGCTGATATGTTGTTCTGTAGCAACACAATAGAAATGTCTTGTTGAAGCAACGTAAAACATTATCAGAAAACCATGAAAAACAGTGTTTATTGGTGGAACATAATGACCTGGAACAATACATGTAAATAAATCACTTCACACATCTCTAATCGATTGCTCAGTAGACCACACTGTTGTCTTTTGCATTGTTTTCTATTAGAGGCATCAGAACTAGACACTTCACATAGTAAATGGATAGGAAATTTAAAATTAAACTTGCATGATTCAGATAGAACAGGTTATTTTAAGACACTTTTAAATTAATTTCTATTTTCAAATGTCCTTCGTTCTCTTGGTATCTCTTGTTGAAAAGCAATAGGCACATATCCTACACTAGTGTGAGCTGCTGCTGATTGGTCTCTTGTGATTGGCTAACTAGATGTGTTCAGCTAGCTGCCAGTAGTGCAATGTTGCTCCTTCAACAAAGGATAACTAGAGAATAAATCATATTTGATAATTGAAGTAAATTGAAAAGCTGATTAAAATGGTATGTTCTATCTGAATTACAAAATACATTTTTGGGGTTTCCTGTCCCTTTAAGATCATTCCATTTACAATAATAGTCATACAATTAAACACAAAAGTATGACGTTATCCTCATCCCCACAAGTTCTAGAATAATGTATAAAACAATACCTTTAATGTCACTGCATTTCTTTGCACATTCCTGCATAACGTGGCCATTAGAATCCATAAACAGTTCCCGCCACCTAAAATATTTGAAAGAGAAGATTTGTGGTCAGAAAAAAAATCCTTAATGCAAAATGTTTGTTCAATTATTTGCCCTTGGTATTACTCTTACTGCATCTGTTTCACTCGGGCATCGTTACATGAGTAGTCTCTTTACATTTGTATAGTTAAAAAAGTAATTAATACAAGCTAAAAGTCTATTAAAATTATTGGAAAAAAATGACTTTAAAAATGAAATAAAATCACATAATCAAATTTATATTCAACAGTCAAAAAAAAACACGACAACCAGACAGACATGGCTTTTGACTGAAAGGAATATACAAACATCTTCAACTTCTTTTTCTTCAAAGTTTTACAGAAGTACACAAAACTGTATATTGGCATATCATTTTAAAATGTAACTTTAGTTGATTCTCTAAACCTTGCCAGAAATGAGTGAAGTAATCACGCCAAACCTTGTATGGGCTCAGACTATGAGTAGCAGGTTAACAGTTACGCTCAAGCAATAAGGTTTTTTTTTGCGTAAGAGCAATTGCAATTTATATTAGAATGATTACCGCATCCTCAGAGTCCTGGTTAACTTTCGCAAAACAAAAAAAAGTGTCACAAAACACATTAAAACTACTTTACAAAGTACTGTTACACTCATAATAACACTAATAAAAATTATTTATAAAAAAAAAAAGTTATAAAGGCTCAAAGATATGAGTTTTCAGGTGTTGGAGAAAAAGCAGGCTTTAACATTGATGTATATATGTGTGTACATATGTATTTTATGTATCATATATATGATACATTGGAGCCCTTTGCAGTTAAAGGGACAGAAAACCCCTACATTTTCTTCTTGATTTGGAAAGAACATACGATTTTAAACTACTTGACAATTTACTTCTATATTCAAATTTGCTTCATTCTCTTGTTGTTCTTTGCTAAACGAGCAGCATTGCACTACTGGCAGTTAGCTGAACATGTGAAGCTCCCTGGAATAGGTTAATCTCGCAGGAGAGAGGGTCTATGACAAGGAGCTACTTCAAACAACAAAGTTGAGGAGCACTGGATTTGTGAATAAAAAAATAAAGCTTTATTTAATCTGAAAGGTAAAAAACACACAATTTAAAAATGCAACAATGGTAATTGCATGCGAGTCACCTATAGACCAGCTGACGCGTTTCAGCGTGATCTTAGCTAGTGCTGGTCTATAGGGGACTTGCATGCAATTACCATTGTTGCATTTTTAAATTGTGTATTTTTTACCTTTCGGATGAAATAAAGCTATATTTATTATTCACAAAAATTCAGTGCTCCTCCACTTTGTTGTTTGAAGTAGTGGATTAGTTCTAAGAGTGAGCACGGCTGTGGATTTGCCTTCCCCCGTCGCTGAAGCGCATGGTTGGGAGACAGGTGCCAGGTGACGTCATCAGAAGCGGCTGCCAGTCACATCACTGAAGTAACGGCTGATCGGTAGCCACAGATACAGCAGAGGAGAGTTTTCTCACCCATACCAACTCTCACAGCCAAGTATATGGATCGTAAAGCATGACCTGATAAAGGGATTTCCACCAACTGGGGTAAGAGAAAGTTATATGCCTGAATAGGTCTGAGCGACGCTACCCAGTGAGATTGTTTGACTATGTGGAGCGGGCGTACGAAGGGAAAATATCTAGCGTTCTAGCCATTGTGTTTTACACACCCACCCTTACCATTTGACTCAGTCTAGCTAACGGATCAGTTTGGGGAATAAATGTATATATAACTACCCCCATGACTCTAGCATTTCATACAAACAAGGGACACTGATTGCTTAATACCTGCTTCCATCCATGCACACATTAAGCACCTAAGTTTAACGGAATTACCACAGTAATTTTGTCTGCCGCATAGCTTGGTACTGTTCTCTTTTCTCTATGACAAGGAGCACCCAGCGCTGATAACAAAACATTTTGGTCCAAACTACAAGTGGAGCACTAATGAGCATTCCCACTTGAGCGTTAATTGTGATCTTGATGGCTATGAGGGTGAGAAACAGGAAGACTGCAAAGGTGGGAATGATGTTAGTGTGGAGTTAGATGAGGGCAGCTATTAGGCAAGTGGAATTCATTTATTACTGATTTGGAGATAGACTTCCCTGAACATAAAGGTCTATAGGGAGCGTTTAAAGGAGGAAAGGTTAGGGGAAAGTCTGACAGCTCGAGGAAGTGCGTTCCAGATGGTTGGTGCCACACAAGAGAAGCCCTGTAGTTATATTATATATATATATATATATACACACACATACATATATATACACACACACACGTGATTATATATATATATATATATATATATATATATATATATATATATATATAGGTATAAATATGTTTTAATCTACTTAACTGCAAAGGGCTCCAATGTATAAACATACTTACATACACACACACACACATATACATATATATATATATATATATATATATATATATATATATATACACACAGGGAGTGCAGAATTATTAGGCAAGTTGTATTTTTGAGGATTCATTTTATTATTGAACAACAACCATGTTCTCAATGAACCCAAAAAACTCATTAATATCAAAGCTGAATTGTTTTGGAAGTAGTTTTTAGTTTGTTTTTAGTTATAGCTATTTTAGGGGGATATCTGTGTGTGCAGGTGACTATTACTGTGCATAATTATTAGGCAACTTAACAAAAAACAAATATATACCCATTTCAATTATTTATTTTTACCAGTGAAACCAATATAACATCTCAACATTCACAAATATACATTTCTGACATTCAAAAAAAAAAAAAAATCAGTGACCAATATAGCCACCTTTCTTTGCAAGGACACTCAAAAGCCTGCCATCCATGGATTCTGTCAGTGTTTTGATCTGTTCACCATCAACATTGCGTGCAGCAGCAACCACAGCCTCCCAGACACTGTTCAGAGAGGTGTACTGTTTTCCCTCCTTGTAAATCTCACATTTGATGATGGACCACAGGTTCCACAATGGGGTTCAGATCAGGTGAACAAGGAGGCCATGTCATTAGATTTTCTTCTTTTATACCCTTTCTTGCCAGCCACGCTGTGGAGTACTTGGACGCGTGTGATGGAGCATTGTCCTGCATGAAAATCATGTTTTTCTTGAAGGATGCAGACTTCTTCCTGTACCACTGCTTGAAGAAGGTGTCTTCCAGAAACTGGCAGTAGGACTGGGAGTTGAGCTTGACTCCATCCTCAACCCGAAAAGGCCCCACAAGCTCATCTTTGATGATACCAGCCCAAACCAGTACTCCACCTCCACCTTGCTGGCGTCTGAGTCGGACTGGAGCTCTCTGCCCTTTACCAATCCAGCCACGGGCCCATCCATCTGGCCCATCAAGACTCACTCTCATTTCATCAGTCCATAAAACCTTAGAAAAATCAGTCTTGAGATATTTCTTGGCCCAGTCTTGACGTTTCAGCTTGTGTGTCTTGTTCAGTGGTGGTCGTCTTTCAGCCTTTCTTACCATGGCCATGTCTCTGAGTATTGCACACCTTGTGCTTTTGGGCACTCCAGTGATGTTGCAGCTCTGAAATATGGCCAAACTGGTGGCAAGTGGCATCTTGACAGCTGCACGCTTGACTTTTCTCAGTTCATGGGCAGTTATTTTGCGCCTTGGTTTTTCCATACGCTTCTTGCGACCCTGTTGACTATTTTGAATGAAACGCTTGATTGTTCGATGATCACGCTTCAGAAGCTTTGCAATTTTAAGAGTGCTGCATCCCTCTGCAAGATATCTCACTATTTTTGACTTTTCTGAGCCTGTCAAGTCCTTCTTTTGACCCATTTTGCCAAAGGAAAGGAAGTTGCCTAATAATTATGCACACCTGATATAGGGTGTTGATGTCATTAGACCACACCCCTTCTCATTACAGAGATGCACATCACCTAATATGCTTAATTGGTAGTAGGCTTTCAAGCCTATACAGCTTGGAGTAAGACAACATGCATAAAGAGGATGATGTGGTCAAAATACTCATTTGCCTAATAATTCTGCACTCCCTGTATGTATATATATATATATATATATATATATATATATATATATATACGTTGATTGGAGTAGCCGTGTTAGTCCAGAGATTTAGATATCAAAATAACAAGAGTATTGCATTGAGCAATGATACTTTTTTTATTGGACTAACTATACATTTATAAGTTGACAAGCTTTCGGAAGAGTTCCTTCCTTTATCAAGTCTGAAGCAATACTGACCAATTCAATGGAATTTACAGATCTGTAAATTCCATTGAATTGGTCAGTATTGCTTCAGACTTGATAAAGGAAGGAAATCTTCCGAAAGCTTGTCAACTTATAAATGTATAGTTAGTCCAATAAAAAAAAGAATCATTGCTCAATGCAATACTCTTGTTATTTTGAGATATATATATATATATATATATATATATACACACACCCAGAGGCAGAATTTTTTTTCACTTTCTGCAGTGAGATTTTTTGAAAATTTTTCTGCAGGCCATTTTTAAATAAAATTCTATTTTAAATTGGGCAGTTACACTAAAGCACCAGTTCAATTGCAATGTGTTGGTTAACTAAAGAATAAAACAATTTTTAACGTTTTATAATATAGTGCAGTAGTTGAAAATTGCATTGCAAATTAGCTGTAGACAAACTAAATTATAAAATGTCTCTTAAATAAATTTGTTTCCCTTTCTCTTGGTCTAACATAGAAATGTAGTAATAAAAAGGTGCAATGCTCATAAGAACGTCTTACATTCAGAACAAACAGCTTTGCAGACTGGGAAAGGATAGTGTTTGAAAAAAAGCCAGTTAATAATCAATGCACTGTTGCTTTACAGTGCTACTGCATATTTGTCTGTTAACTTCAAACAGCACGTTTCTCTTGATGCACTGGAACACTTAAACAGTGCAACCAGAACACAGCTCTGTTTGAAGAGTAGAGCTGCAAAGTTAAAGGGACATGAAACCCATTTCTTTATTTCATGATTTAGAAAGAGCATGTCATTTTAAACAACTTCCTAATTTACTTCTATTATCTAATTTGCTTCATTCTCTTGATATCACTTGCTTAAAACGCATATCTAGATATGCTCAGTAGCTGCTGCACAGAGGCCTCGTGTGATTGGCTCACACATGTGCATTGCTATTTCTTCAACAAAGATAGCTAAAGAATTGAGCAAATTAGATAATAGACGTATATTGGAAAGCTGTTTAAAATTGCATGCCCTATCTGAATCATGAAAGTTTAATCTTGACTAGACTGTCCCTTTAAAGCACTAAGTCTAACAGTTCCTGCATGGGTTCTGTTCTTTCTGCAAACCTGTTGCATTTTCTGCGATGACATCTCAGATCACTGTATGTTCTGCATTGGGGTATATAAATATATATAAAAGAGCAAATATTGCACAGTATAGATGTGCAAAGTTAGTAGAGGCATATCAAAACAGACTAAAGGCTGTAATTAAAGCAAAAGGTGGTTCAACAAAATACTGACACAAGAGGGTGATCCTTTTTCCAACTCAGTGATTCTATTTTTGAATTGTCTTTATTTTTTGCCTGACATGTTGGTGTTATATCTTTCACTTGGATATTATAAGTTGCACTGAGTAATTACAACTGGATAAACAAAAATATTTCAGGCTGCAAAGCAACAAAATGTGATTATTTTCAAAAGGGGGGGGGTGATTCTTTTCAATACCCATTGTAAATATATATTTTTATAGATAGATAGATATTTGTATAGATAGGGAATCAAGCACTCTTTTTTAATAAAAAATAGCTCAAAAGTGTAGCTAAATTAAACAAATGGAATGAATCTCTGACCAGTACAATCACTGAGAACAAAAAATAATTTATTAATAGTACCGAAAGAAGTAAATCCTAACTGTCTAAACATAGCAATAGGCCAGTTGTGTGCTGGCCTCGGGTATATGTTAGCAACACAAAGTAAAGTATGTTGAACAAACAATATAGTACATGTGGCCAAGTAAAACCCTGAAGATATGCACATCATAATCATAATATTGGCAAAAATACAATCCAAAGACACCTAGTACACTGCTACACCCAAGCTGTACACGGTACCCAAGTCAATACAAGGGATAATTACCGGACAGGTAAATTTTTAGGGATCTAAGTAGTGATAGGTGCTTTGTAAAGATTTCAGGAACAACAATAATGGCAGTATAGCAACAATTACAAAGAATTACATACAAGTATGAAGAATAGCTATTGCAATGGTCATTAGCAATAAGATAGATAGTGGAACATAGTAATACATCCTCCATAATGAATTGCCTCAGTACAGCAGTTACATAGAGACACAGCAGTTTACATAGAGATGCCTGCATATATTGAGATAAAATTCTCACAAGAGTGTATTGCTGAAGAAAACAACCAAATCACACCAGGATGATTTTCCACATATAGCGGTATTGTCTTTAGCCAGACTAAACATGTCAATTTCTGGCTGAGATATGTGGACGATGAATTCCTCATTTGGGAGGGTGATCAAGTTGAATTATTGCAGTTTGTCAATAGTTTGAACAAAAATGATCTAAATATACGACTTACTATGCACTTTAGTAAATCTGAGATTGATTTTCTTGACATTAAGGTAAAAAATGTGAACAATATGTTGGTCACTGAAAATTGATGATGGACCACAGGTTCTCAATGGGGTTCAGATCAGGTGAACAAGGAGGCCATGTCATTAGATTTTCTTCTTTTATACCCTTTCTTGCCAGCCACGCTGTGGAGTACTTGGACGCGTGTGATGGAGCATTGTCCTTCATGAAAATCATGTTTTTCTTGAAGGATGCAGACTTCTTCCTGTACCACTGCTTGAAGAAGGTGTCTTCCAGAAACTGGCAGTAGGACTGGGAGTTGAGCTTGACTCCATCCTCAACCCGAAAAGGCCCCACAAGCTCATCTTTGATGATACCAGCCCAAACCAGTACTCCACCTCCACCTTGCTGGCGTCTGAGTCGGACTGGAGCTCTCTGCCCTTTACCAATCCAGCCACGGGCCCATCCATCTGGCCCATCAAGACTCACTCTCATTTCATCAGTCCATAAAACCTTAGAAAAATCAGTCTTGAGATATTTCTTGGCCCAGTCTTGACGTTTCAGCTTGTGTGTCTTGTTCAGTGGTGGTCGTCTTTCAGCCTTTCTTACCTTGGCCATGTCTCTCAGTATTGCACACCTTGTGCTTTTGGGCACTCCAGTGATGTTGCAGCTCTGAAATATGGCCAAACTGGTGGCAAGTGGCATCTTGGCAGCTGCACGCTTGACTTTTCTCAGTTCATGGGCAGTTTTTTGCGCCTTGGTTTTTCCACACGCTTCTTGCGACCCTGTTGACTATTTTGAATGAAACGCTTGATTGTTCGATGATCACGCTTCAGAAGCTTTGCAATTTTAAGAGTGCTGCATCCCTCTGCAAGATATCTCACTATTTTTGACTATTCGCCCCAACCCAAGGGGTGGTGACAGGAATAGCAGGCTTCTCTACCGAGAGGCTTTTTGGATTTTTCATTTGCAAACTAGAAGGCCATTGGGTTAAAACATTGAGGGAGACGTGATTAACTTTTGGCAACGTACATGAGGATGTTTTCATTGCCCATGATTTGGTTCCCCAATGGCTTCTTCGATGTTTGTAGGCTTTTATCCTATAGATTGTGGCTTTTTCTGGTTATAATCTGCTCAATTTGAGCAATACATAGATTCAGATAATGGACAATACGGTATTACTGTTTATATTTAGACTCTGAATCTTTATTCTTTGAGTCTAAATGCATGGGAAAATATTTAAAATACTTTTACGATTGGCCCCTCATAAATATATTTATTATTTTTTGGTTACTAGTCATAAATATATGCTTTAGAGTTACGGCAGTAGATGTATATAAATGGATTAGTTGAGCTTTAAGTCTCTCTTGCATTTAATATTTATTAACAATGTAGTAAGGTCAGCTGAACTTTCTGGTTTTGTTTATGACATATATATTACACTGAGGAGGTTAATTGAGTTTTGTCCCTTTAAATTTGCACACAAAGTTACAGTCAATGGTATACAGCATACACTTCAACCAATTAGGTTACAGCCTATTTAAGTGATGGCAATATGTCTGTTTGCTATGTCTATGAATAAGGCTTGTGGGCCGAAACACGTAAAACAATCCAGTGTATGCTGTTGTTTTTACTTTGCATTTTTATCACCCTGTGTTTCTACAAATACATATGTTTTGCACTTTGAATGACTCGCTGGTTCTTCTGGAATTCCTTATAATACTACTGTATGTCTGTCTGATACCTATACCCCTATATGTGACCTCACATATGTCTGTCTATATAGTCCCTATATATTACATCATAATCCCACTGTACTTCTGTCTATATGGTGCCTATAACCCCTATATGTGACATCATAATCCTAATGTATGTCTGTCACCTTTACCACTCTATGTGACCTCATAATCCTACTGTATGTCTGGTAGATTATGTACAGTTTAATGCATTTTTTATTGTGAAATGTATGTAGTTATTTTATTTATTTTTCCCCATATCGCACAGCACAAAAAAAATAAAAAAAAATAATATATATATATATATATATATATGTGGTCTGAGGACGGGGTTAAAATCCCCGAAACGTCACCTTATGTTTGAATAAAGTATCATTGATATAATTGCTAAAAGACCCGGTCAGTGCTTTCTGTTACAGTTGTCTGTTAGAAGGGAGTGCAGAGCCCTGAAGAGGAGATATATATATATATATATATATATATATATATATATATATATATATATATATATATATATATATATCTTAGGATGAATAATAACCTTATTTTCAAAGAGGCAGACAAGGGTGGGGCCCTGGTTATTTTGGAAAAAGAATATTATGTCAAGGAAATTGAAGGACAACTTGCTGACAAAGATGTATATCAATTGCTGAGAACTGGAGGCTTGTGTTGCTAAAGCCCAAAGGATTGGATTGATTGACAGCAATGCAGCTAAATTTATTTTAGAGACAGAGGACATTATACCTGTCCTATACACCCTCCCCAAAGTTCACAAGGATATGGAAAGGCCTCTTGGCCATCCAATGGTGGCAGGAGTAGGCTCTGTACTTTTCAAGGCATCTATGTACATTGACAAAATACTTAGACCTTTTGTTAGCTCCACTTCTTACATTAAAGATACAGGGGATTTTGTAAATAAAGTTCAAAATGTGATACTGGATAACAACAAGGGTATTCTATATAGCCTAGATGTGACAAGTCTATTTACCTCCATTACACGAGGCAGGTATGGGGGCTGTAAATAGGTGCCTGGTACAGGATATGAATATAAGTGAGAAACAAAGGGTATTTATCTTGGATCTGCTATATTGTCCTAAGATGTAATTTTTTCCTGTTCCAGGACCAATTTTATTTGCAATTACAGGGTACGGCTATGGGTTCTAATGTCGCCCCAACCTATGCCAATATTTTTATGAATACATTTGAAGAATATTTTGTTTATAGTAATCCATTATTTCTTCTATATGGCGCCACTTGGTGGCATTATATTTTTGGTATATGGTTGGGCGACATTGGGACCCTGGAGGATTTTGTGAAGGATCCAAATTGTGCCACACAACATATAAAATTTAAATTAAATGTGAGTGAGGAAAGGATTGATTTCCTGGATACTACCGTATATGAAAAAGATGGTGTGTTGGCTGTGGATCTGTTCAAAAAAGAAAGAGACTGTAATAATTTATTACATTTTGAAAGTGCACATCCTCCTGCTCTGGTGCAGAGAGTTTACCCAAAAGCCAGTTTATGCGTGTGATTGTCTTGGATGAAAATCTAATTAAAGATAGACTTACTGAGATGGGTGAACGCTTCAAACAGAGGGGATACCCAGCAGATATAATTGAGAAAGAAAGGAAGGCCGTATTGGAAATCCCTAGGACTACTTTACTGAAAGAAAAAACAAAAGTTAAAAGGTACCCCTAGAATGATTTTTGTAAATGAATATTCCCCTTGGAGTAGACAAATACAGAAAGTCTTATGAAAACATTGGCATGTATTACAAATTTCAAACCCAGATGTAAAAGAGTTTGTAAATCCCCCTATGGTTGCATTCAGGAGGGGGAAGAACCTAAAAGATACATTAGTAAAGGCGGATATTGGACCTAAAAAAGTGATGAGACAAAGATTTATTGGTGATAAACAAGTGGGATGCTTTCCCTGTCTGGTTTGCCAGAATTGCAATAGTATTATTAAAGGCCCAATTTGTACCCATCCACGCACAAGCAAAAAATATAAATTGAGGGATTTGCATTATACCTACAACACAAATTATGCAGTCTATCTAATTGAGTGTCCTTGTGGGCTGGGGTACGTTGGCGAGACTACCTGTAAGGTCCGCGAGCGTATCGACCAGCATAAAAGTAACATCAGAACAGGAAAGTTAGAAGCCCCAGTGTCAAATCACTTTATTGTAGCAGGACATCAGATTAATCAATTAAGATTTCAGGTATTGGAACAGGTTAATATGCCAAAGATGGGTGGCAATAGGATTAAAATTTTACAAAATAGGGAATTATATTGGATTCATGAATTAGGGACCATGACCCCAAATGGGATGAATAGAGAAATTGATTGGGGTGTATGCCTTTAATAGGTTTAAGGTACTATTGTCATATCTGGATTTATTGTTTAAAATTTCAATACTGGTAATAATGTTTCAAGATTAATCCTTAGAAGAGATTGATGTATAAAATTAATTTTGGTATAGTGTCTAATGATATTTTTACCACTAGTAGGTGCTATTTTTCAATAGAATGTGACTTTGTAGAGGAAGGGGTTAAGCCAGGTGGAGGTGTATGTGGGGGGCGTGGCCTACAGCCTATTTAAGGCTGATTTTATTTGTACATATGTTAGACATGACTAAGGATGAAAATCTGAAACGTTGTCTTCTTTTTATGTTGGCTTAAATAAATAATGACCTTTTATTACTAAATTGGTGGCGTTGCTATACTATTTTTTGAAATAAATATATATATATACATACATACATACACACACACACACATATATATATATATATATATATATATATATATATATACACACATACATACATACACACACACACACAGTGGGTATTGAAAAGAATCACCCTCTTGAAAATAATCACATTTTGTTGCCCTTCCACTGTCAGTGTACAACACTTGCAAGCTTGAATAAACCACTTGTTGTTTCCGACTCCTGGATCCCTCGCTTCTTTTGTTTTTTGTATTTACAGCTGTGCTAGCCATTGAGGACTGGCATTCTAACGCTGTACTTACAGATTGTCCCAGCTTTCTCTTACAGCACTACCTACATTGCTTTACTGGCATTCTCCTACGTACCTCTGCAAACACCACACAGGAGTGGCTTCCCTACTGAGCGTATCCATGAGGATACACAAACGAACTCCAGAGCACCAACTGATTCAATCAGTTCTCAGGACCCAGTACGCCACAGACGACATGGAAAGGTGGCACGCCCACCTCTTTCCCCTGGTACTGCGAACTATGAAGTATCGCTTGGTCGGTACAGCCAGTACAGGGACGCCTAGGAAAGGTGTGAATCGCACCAGCACGCCATTGCCTGGCATTCGATAACCCCCAGCATTACAGTCTCACAAAATAGACACTTTGCCGGTAGCATATACCTTGACTTCCACAGCAAGATACAGTCATTGTCAGCTGAGCATACACTGATCTTAAGTCTCAGTCAGGCACGAGACAAGCACCACATTTAAGTGCACTATACTAACCATTGTTTATCTACATATCCCGACACCTATGAATTAGCCCTCTTAAGAGACACAGCAGTTCTGGGACTTACACAGACAAGACTGTCAGCATATAGTCTTCTCCTGTATGAAATAAAGATAGTTTTTGTTTATCTAGTAGTAATTACTCAGTACAAATTATAACATCCAAGTGAAAGATATAACACCAACATGTCAGGCAAAAATAAAGACAATTAAAAAATAGAATAACTGAGTTGGAAAAAGGATCAACCCCTCCTAAAATTATTTGTAAACTCAAAAAGGTGTAGCTAATCACCTTCTCAACGGCACACACAAAGCTATTTGACCTTTAACTGTGATCAGCTGTGGGCATATTGATTAGCTCAGCATAAAAAGAGTTTTCCTGGAGCATCTCAGTCCCTAGTAGTGCAATTGAAGCAAACAATCAACTATCGGTGGCAAGGCACTGTCAAAAGATCTCCGGGATAATGTTGTGGACAGGCACAAGTCAGGAGAAGGATACAAGAAAATATCAAAGGCTTTATCAATGACTAGAAGCACAGTGAAGACTATTATTAAGAAGTGGAAGGTATTTGGTACAACACAGAACCTCTCTGGATCAGGACGTCGCTCCAAACTAGATGAAAGAGCCAGGAGGAAACTGGTCAGAGAGGTTACCAAGAGGCCCACAGCAACTCTGAAGCAGTTGAGACAACAATATCACAAATTATCCACAAATGTGGCTTGTATGGGAAAGTTGCAAGAAAAAAACCACTCCTCAAGAAAGGCCACATGCAGTCACGACTGAGCTTTGCCATAACACACCTAGGATATTCTGAGGCCACATGGAAAAAGGTGTTATGGTCAGATGAGACTAAAATTTAATTATTTGGCCTCAACACCACATGATATGTCTGGAGGGCATCCAATACAGCTCACCATCCAAATAACACCATACCTACAGTAAAGCATGGAGGTGGTAATATCCTGTTATGGGGTGGTTCTCTGCAGCAGGCACTGGAGCACTTGTCAGGATAGAAGGAATAATGGAAGAGGGGAAATACCGTCAATTTCATGAGGAAAATCTGCTGCCCTCTGCCAGGAAGTTGTCAATGGGAAGGTTTAACTTCCAACAGGACAATGACCCAAAGCACACAGCAAAAATGACCACACAGTGGTTGAAGCAGAAAAAGGTGAATGTCCTTGTATGGCCTAGTCAGAGCCCAGATTTAAACCCAACTGAATATCTGTGGCATGACTTGAAGCCTGCAGTCTACAAACGGTCACAATCAAATGTAACGGAACTGGAGCAGTTCTGCAAAGAAGAGTGGGCAAATATTGCACAGACTAGATGTGCAAAGTTAGTAGAGACATATCCCAACAGACTAAAGGCTTTAATTAAAGCAAAAGGTGGTTCAACAAAATACTGAAACAAGGGGTGATCCTTTTTCCAACTCAGTGATTCTATTTTTGAATTGTCTTTATTTTTGCCTGACATATTGGTGTTATATCGTTCACTTGGATGTTATAATTTGTACTGAGTAATTACAACTAGATAAACAAAAACTATCTTTATTTCATACAGGAGAAGAATATACAAAGTACAAAAAAGGCAGCACTCACCGAGATTTAGAAAAAGGTAAAAATTAACTTTTAATAAAGCATTTATAAAACAAAGGGAGATTGCATGACGTTTTGGTTCTGTACTGGCACCTTTATCAAAAGATCCCAAATTAGAGACAGTCCCAAAGTCCGTTCATCCTCAATGTGATGTCCCACAGAAGAAAGTATAAAACCAAATCAGACTACCGTTCATTTATACCCTTCATAAATGATCAAATTACAAACACCTGAGTTGTGAAAGCATTGCCTACGTGCATGTTCTCTTGTTGCGTGGCAAGTTTGGATAGGTTAGCATAAACATCTTCACTTTGCGTAGTATACCACATGGCTAATTAGCATAGCTGATGACGCGGTGAGGAAATAAGTCCCCTCTGTGTGCGCAGTGAAGTATCATTCATATGCTACTTAGCAAAGAACTGATGTTAAACATAAAACAACAATGTTGCAAATCAGCAGGCTTGCGTAGCTTCATATACCACACATAACTAGTGGTTCCATACTTTAGGCATACCAGAGTCCTGATTTTAGACATCTGATTAGATGTATCTACGAGTCAAGAGACAGACAATCTAATCGGATGTCTAACATCAGGACTCTGATATGACTAAAGTATGGAACCACTAGTTATGTGTGGTATGTGAAGCTACGCAAGCCTGCTGATTTGCAACATTGTTGTTTTATGTTTAACATCAGTTCTTCTCTAAGTAGCATATGAATGATACTTCAATGCGCACACAGAGGGGGCGTTATTTCCTCACCGCGTCATCAGCTATGCTAATTAGCCATGCGGTTTACTACGCAAAGTGAATATGTTTATGCTGACCTATCCAAACTTGCCACGCAACAAGAGAACGTGCACGTAGGCAATGCTTTCACGACTCAGGTGTTTGTAATGTGATCATTTATGAAGGGTATAAATGAACGGTAGTCTCATTTGGTTTTATACTTTCTTCTGTGGGACATCACATTGAGGATGAACGGACTTTGGGACTGTCTCTAATTTGGGATCATTTGATAAAGGTGACAGTACAGCACCGAAACGTCATGCAATCTCCCTTTGTTTTTTAAATGCTTTATTAAAGTTAATTTTTACCTTTTTCTAAATCTCGGTGAGTGCTGCCTTTTTTGTACTTTGTATATTCTTCTCCTGTATGAAATAAAGATAGTTTTTGTTTATCTAGTTGTAATTACTCAGTACAAATTATAACATCCAAGTGACCACCTCTCTCAGATCACGTTTGTATTTTGATGACTCAAGCGTCAAAAATGGATATACTTTATATAAAAGTATGGGCACAAGTGAGGTTATATAGATCTGTTTGCCAGGCTATAACACAAGTTTATTAAATAGTGTGTAACAACCTTTGTTTCCACATTGTGAAATTTGTGACAGTAACTTAGTATAGAAAGGTAACGTCTTCAGCCTGAGCCTCTGGATGAGAAATACATAAAAAGGCACCAGCACAATGATAGCTATAGACATTTTCATTTAGCAGTTGGGTATCAGAAACTAGTGCAACGTTCTGCATCCCCTGCTGAGGTATAAATATTAAATTATGTACCTAAGAAGTTAATCACAACACTATATAACCAGTTACCTTCTTACCCTCTGCTGTAGCTCGCCCTTTTTGTCAAATGCGACCGCGCAATACTATGACGTCACTATTATGGCTCTTAACAATTACATTTACAAAGCATCCCAGGGTTAGCCATGTTTGAGTTTGGCAGCAAAACCCCAACTGTTTGCTTGTAAAACAATTCAATACTAAAGCCAGTTTTTTTATTTTCGCAGTGTTTTACTCATGGATATAAAATACTAAATTTAAATTCGCCAATTTTCGCCAACCCTGTGTCTATCGCGTGTTTTCAACATCATGTTGTCCTGTGGTTGGAAGTTGGAACGCGGAAGTGTTACTATTTTCCTCCTCCACAGTTATGAGTAAAACGAGCCTTCATTTTCTAGGGTCCTTTACCTATCTGTGGCACGTTCAGCAACCATGTCCGCTCTATCTGGCATGGAGAACTCAGCGGGCGTGGTGCTGAGGAGGGCGGTGGAGCTGGATGCGAGCGGTCGGTACCAGGAGAGTTTGGTCTGTTACCAAGAGGGAATCGAGCTTCTGATGCAGGTGCTGAAAGGTCAGTAAGAGGGGCAACACTGGAGGCGCAGATAGTCACATCTAGCATATTGCATTACACCACACCACAACACCCTTGCTGTTCCCTATCTACTGAGATGCCCTGATTAGTGTCTGGAGGAAAAATATTTCTGCAACCGAACCAGTTGAATAGAGACCCTACTTAATGTAATCACAGTCTGCCGACCAAGAATGTGACTGCTGTCAGGGATTGGTCCACTGATGCCCATCAATGTGGAAACCATTCATGATTCGAATAGAGTCAAAAGTAAAAGTTTATGATTCAGAGCATGCAGTTTTAAACAACCTTCCAGTTTATTTCTATTATTAAATTTGCTTTGTTTTAGTGGTATCTTTTGTTGCAGAGTAAATCTAGGTAGATAATTGAAGCCAAGGGTAGCAGTGTTTGCCATTATGTTTAACACTGCTATACAAATTTGCAAACACTGCTGCTAGATGGGTAAATACATGGGCACACACCTGAGCCCAGAGACAGAACTTTTTTTCACTTTCTGCGATGAGATTTTTTTTAGTGAAAAATTTTCTGCAGGTCATTTTTAAATAAAATAAATGTGTAAATTTGTCAGTTACATTAAAGCACCAGATCAATTGCAATGTGTTGTTTAACTGGAGAATAAAGCAACATTTAAAGTTGTATAATCTAGTGCAGTAGTTGAAAATTGCATTGCAATTTAGCTGCAGATAAAAAAGTCATTGTAAAATGTCTCTTGAATTAATGTTTCCTTTTCTCTTAGTCTAACATAGAAATGTAGGAATAAAAAAGGTGCATTGCTCATACGAACATCTTACATTCAGAGGAAAACAGCTTTGCAGACTGTGAAAAGCTAGGGAACAAGCTTGCAAAAATCTCAGAGCCAGACAACAATCAATGCACTGCTGCTTTGTAGCACTACTGCATATTTGACTGTTGTCTTCAAACAGCACTTTGCTCTGGATGCACTGTGTTAAGGAAAATTTATACAATGCAGCCAGAGAACAGCTCTGTTTAAATTGAACAGCCTAATGTCTAGCAGCACTGAAAAGTTAAAATGCTAACAGTTCCTGTTCTTTCTGCAGACATGCTGCATTTTCTGCGATGACATCTCAGATCACTCTATGTTCTGCCTTGGGGCACCTGAGCTCCAAGGGGATACCAAGAGAACTAATTCAAATTCATAAAATAATTAAATTGGAAAGTTGTTACATATTTCATGCTCCATTCAATCCATTTATGTTTAATTTTGACTTTACTGCCCTGTTAAGATGCAGTTAAAGGGGCATGAAACTCCATACAGGTAGCCCTCAGTTTACGTCGGGGTTAGGTTCCAGAAGGAAAGGTTGTAAATCGAAGTGTATTTTTCTTTCATGATTCAGATAGAACATGCAATTTCAAACAACTTTCCAAATAACTTATATTATCAAATTTTCTTTGTGTTCTTGGTATCTTTTATTGAAAATCAAGGACATAAGCTCAGGAGGATGCAGGTCTCTGGAGCACTATACTGCAGCAATTTTGTAAGAATGTTATTTATTTGCAAGAGCACTAAATGGCAGCAATATTTCCTGCCATGTAGTGCTCCAAACACCTATAAAGAATAACATGGTAACAAAGCAAACTTAAAGGGACATTAAACACTTTGAGATGGTAATATAAAATGATAAATTGTATATATAAAACAGCTCTGCAATATACTTTCATTATTTATTTTGTCCTCTTTGCCTGTAATTCCATTCTGAAATTGTGAGCTTTTCAGTTCCTGTTAGAAATTGAAGTGCAGAACACTGTTAAATCCAGCACAACCATTGGCTGCACACTCTAGTGACCTATTTATAACTGTCTCTAATTGGCCACAGCAGAGAAGGTAACACAAGTTACAACATGGCAGCTCCCAGTGTTTTATAGACACTAAAACTTTACACTTATTTTGTCACTTTTTAAACAACTAATGAAACTTTAAAAAATACATCTACATGTTACTCATGGACTAATCTTTTCTTTGAATGTATCATTCTATCTAGCATGTATTTACTGTTTAATGTCCCTTTTAATAAGAGAAGTAAATTGGAAATTTGTAAAATTGTATGTTGTGTCTGTCACAAAAACATTTTTTTTATGGTGTTTCATATTCCTTTAAAGGGACACTGAACCCAATTTTTTTATTTTGTAATTCAGAAAGAGCATGCAATTTTAAGCAACTTTCTAATTTACTCCTGTTATCATTTTTTCTTCGTTCTCTTGCTATCATTATTTGAAAAAGAAGGCATCTAAGCTTTTTTTTTTGTTTCAGTACTCTGGACAGCACTTTTTTATTGGTGAATGAATTTATCCACCAATCAGCAAGGACAACCCAGGTTGTTCACAAAAATGGGCCGGCATCTAAACTTACATTCTTGCATTTCAAATAAAGATACCAAGAGAATGAAGACAATTTGATAATAGGAGTAAATTAGAAAGTTGCTTAAAATTTCATGCTCAATCTGAATCGCGAAAGAAAATTTTTGGGTACAGTGTCCCTTTAAGGCAGTGTTTAAAATTGTATTCTCTATCTGAATAATAATAGAAAAAATTGGGTTTAATGTATTATATTTGTAATGAACTCATGTATTTTGCACTAAATTAAAGAGATAAGGAAGTACAAAAATAAAGCTTGCTTGGTTTAGATAGAGCATTCAATTAAAAAACAAAAGCAATCAAATTTACTTTTTTATCATATTGGCTTGGTCCTTTGTTAAACAGCATACCTATGTAGGCCCATAAACATGTATTTTGCTATAGCACCCTATGAGTTAGTGTTTATAACAATGTTACAAACTGATGCAAATACTTTAATGGAATTCATTTGAAAAAAAGCACTCAGTCCTCAGTATGATTTTATCTTATTCTTGTTAGTTATATCTGTATTATGCGTGGTGTGTTACTTTAAATAAAACTTAAAGGGATACTAAGCCCAAATGATTTATTTTATGATTCAGATGGAGCATGCAATTTTAAACAACTTTCTAACTTACTCCTATTATACATTTTTCTTTGTTCTCTTGCTATCTTTATTTGAAAAAGTAGGAATGTAAGCATAGGAGCCTGCCCATTTTTGGTTCAGAACTCTGGATAGTGCTTACTGATTGGTGGCTACATTTAGCCATCAATCGGCAAGTGCTACCCAGGTGCTGAACCAAAAATGGGCTGGCTCGTAAGCTTACTATCCTTTTTCAAATAAAGATACCAAGAGAACGATGATAATGATAATAGGAGTAAATTAGAAAGTTTCATGTCTGTAACATCTTTAGTTTTGGGGATATAGGTATCCTCATAAATCACCCTCCCCGTTTTCACCCCCCATAAGTGGATTTTCCGGAAATGGTAAAACACGTGTTTATTTTTAAAGGAGAATATAAATACCAATTTTCATGTCTAACATATTCGTTTTTTTGAGCTGAGCCTTGATGAGTTAGTCAGGATATATATATATATATATATAAACAGATGAACTCACAGGACTTGTATTATCAAAGTGTCAAAGATTTATTGACGTTTCGAGGATTACATCATCCCCTTCATCATATTATACTTTATATTTCCTTATTAGTCTATTTAAGGATAGCTCACTATGACATACATAAGTATCTGGTTTTATACTGGTAAGTAAATATTGCCTATTAGGTATCTGCCTGTATTTATCATGAGTAAGAATAGTGATTCATCCTTGTGTGTTGCTAATTCTAGTTAGAATAGGAACAGACTGATTTATTTAGTGTGTATTGTTATTGGATGCACAATTAGTATTACATATTAGGCTTTCAATCAATAACACTCAAACATGACCTGCTGTTAGTTAAATAAGCCATTGCCACACTTGATAATGTAGCAACGTAATTTAGAGTCGCAACATGAAATCCTGCTATATCTTATGACAGGAACAGTGAAATCCTCTTATAAACAGCGGTAATTTTGTCAAAGTTTACTGCAGATTAAAATAAAGGAGTCCCCATTCTCCCCTCCAGTCCGGGACTGGTTTTTAATATGATCAAAAGGATGACTCACTATTCTTGCTAATGACAAATACAGGTTGATACCTACTAGGCAATATTTACTCATCAGTACAAAACCAGATACCTAAAGGGACATAAAATCCCAACATTTTCTTTCATGATTCAGATAGAGAATACAATTTTAAACAACTTTCTAATTTACTTCTATTATCTAATCTGTTTCATTCTCTTTGTATCATTTGTTAAAGGAGCAGCAATGCACTAATGGTTTCTAACTGAACACATGGATGAGATCTAAATCATGATAGAAAATTTTGGAGTTTCATGTCCCTTTAAGTTAGTATGTATGTCATAGTGAGTTTTCCTTAAATAGACTCATAAGGAACTGCTTAATCTCTCATATAGAAGTTATGGGGTTACATTTATGTAATATTATAAATTGATATTAGTTTGCCAAAGCATCTGCCAGACCTTATACTTTGCAACTTATTAAAATTTGCAACATTTACGTTTAGACATGAATATACTGATATTTGTAATCAAATCATAATTTTATATACTGTGTATGTGTATATATATATATATATATATATATATATATATATATATATATATATATATATATATATATATATATATATATATATATATATATATATATATATATATATTCACATCTGTTAAAGGGACACTGAACCCAAACTATTTCTTTCATAATTCAGATAGAGCATGCAATTTTAAGCAACTTTCTAATTTACTCCTATTATACATTTTTCTTTGTTCTCTTTGTATCTTTTATTTGAAAATGCAGGTATGTAAGCATAGGAGCCGGACCATTTTTGGTTGGGCACTCTGGATATCACTTGCTGATTGATGTATGTATGTGTGTGTATGTGTATATATATATATATATATATATATATATATATATAATACACACACATATATGTATGTATGAGACAATATACAGTTTGTGTAGCTAGCAGTCTTATTTGGATGGACAGTCTGTGGGTGTACAATATTCCATATAGTCCACAATACTAGTTCCCGTGTGCTATAGGTGAAGGCAGCCCGTCTGATAGAAAGATGATCCCCCGCAAGGTGAGGTTCCTCTCGATTTGTCTGAAAAAGTTTAGAAAGAGACAGGCGCACAGAGGCACACTTCGTGTAATACGTTCACAATCAGTGTATAGATAACAGTGGGGGAATTATCCGCGCTCACCTGGTGTACCCTCAAGTAGTGAGGTACTTTAAATGCACTTCTGTTGGTATACTCTGTTCCTTTGCACCCTTTCCGTTTGTCCACACTCCTTCAGTGCTTGGTATGTCTCCAGCAGGTCACCGTAGTCCTCAGCTGTAAGATATTCCAAAATGGCAGCACTGTAAACGGCAGCTGTAGTACCAACTCGGCCGTGGCTTGTCGTGCGTGTCTTCAAGTGTCTGTGGATACGGCCCACTGGAAACTGTAGTCCTGCTCTTTGTGAGCGAGATACTGCTTTGGCCTTAGCCTTCCCACTGTCTTTGCCAGCCTTTCCCCCAGCCAGTCTCCTTACGGGGTATGATATCGCTCACAAAGAGCAGGACTACAGTTTCCAGTGGGCCGTATCCACAGACACTTGAAGACTCGCACGACAAGCCACATATATATATATATATATATATATATATATATATATATAATGTGTGTGTGTGTGTATGTATGTGTATATATATATATATATATATGTGTGTGTGTGTGTCTATGTATGTATATACCTGGGACCCTAAACAGCCACACAATGCAAGCTCTCAAATCCAAACAAACTGGGAACAAGGGAAGGGTGCACAGGCTTATGTAATCACCCCAGTAATATACAAAACACGGAAGGGGACTGCACTCCTAGGGGTCGATCCAATATAAATCGTCGCCCGCAAAAGCCGGCGACGCCAATATTTGCGTGGGTTTGGTATCACATATACGGCGTAACCTAGAAGTTACGCGCGTATATTTCTGCCGTCGCCCGCAGTTTTTTGGGCCATAGGCAGGTATACCAAACCCGCGCAGTTTGGTATCCAATATGCAGCGTAAGGACTTACGTGGCGAAAATGGAGAAAACTTACTCCATTTTCACCTCGCCACAAAAAGCAGCCGTAAGAAGCCTTACGCTGACTATTGGAGCCCCGTAACTCCCTAAACTAACTAGAAAATAAACCTAACACCTAACGCATGCGCAATGTCTATCTCCCTGTCAACCGCGATCTGCTAAAATAAACCTAACACCTAACGCATGCGCAATGTCTATCTCCCTGTCAACCGCGATCCCCCCCCCCCCCCCCCCGAAATCCCTAATAAAGTTATTACCCCCTAAACCGCCGCTCCCGGACCCCGCCGCCATCTACATAAACTAACCCCCTACTGTGAGCCTCTAAAACCGCCGCCATCTACCTTATCTATCCCCTAATCTGACCCCTTACACCGCCGCCACCTATATAAAAATTATTAACCCCTAATCTAATCCCCCTATACCGCCGCCAGCTATATTAATATTATTAACCCCTAATGTAAGCCCCTTACACCGCCGCCATCTCTATTAAAATGATTAACCCCTAATTTAATCTACCTACCCCGCCGCCAGCTATATTATCTATATTAACCCTAAGTATATTATAGTTAATATAGTTATTACATTATATATATTAACTATATTAACCCTAATTATATTAGGGTTAATATAGTTAATATAGTTACTATAGTATTTATATTAACTATATTAACTCTATCTAACCCTAACTAAATTTATATTAAATTAATCTAATTCATTTATAAACTAAAATATTCCTATTTAAATCTAAATACTTACCTATAAAATAAACCCTAAGATAGCTACAATATAATTAATAATTACATTGTAGCTATGTTAGGGTTAATATTTATTTTACAGGTAAATTGTTAATTATTTTAACTAGGTATAATAGATATTAAATAGTTATTAACTATTTAATATCTACCTAGTTAAAATAATTACCCAATTACCTGTAAAATAAATCCTAACCTAAGTTACAAATACACCTACACTATCAATAAATTTAATAAACTACAAACATCTATCTAAAAATACAATTAAATTAACTAAACTAAATTACAAAAAAAAACAAACACTAAATTACAAAAAATAAAAAAAAATTACAAGATATTTAAGCTAATTACACCTATTCTAAGCCCCCTAATAAAATAATAAACCCCCAAAATAAAAAAAATTCCCTGCCCTATTCTAAATTCAAAAAATTTCAAAGCTCTTTACCTTACCAGCCCTTAAAAGGGCCTTTTGTGGGGCATGCCCCAAAGAATTCAGCTCTTTTGCATACAACAAATACAATACCCCCCCCCCCATTACAACCCACCACCCACATACCCCTATTCTAAACCCACCCAAACCCCCCTTAAAAAAGCCTAACACTACCCCCCTGAAGATCTCCCTACCTTGTCTTCACCACACCGGGCCGAACTCCTGATCCAATCCGGGCGATGTCTTCCTCCAAGCGGCAAAGAAGAATTCTTCCTCCGGCGATGTCATCCTCCAAGCGGCAAAGAAGAATTCTTCCTCCGGCGACGTCTTCCTCCAAGCGGCAGCAAAGTCTTCATTCTTCCGGCGGCATCTTCAATCTTCTTTCTTCGCTCCGCCGCCGCGGAGCATCCATCCCGGCCGACTGCTGAACTTGGAATGAGGTACCTTTAAATGACGTCATCCAAGATGGCGTCCGCCGAATTCCGATTGGCTGATAGGATTCTATCAGCCAATCGGAATTAAGTTAAAAAAATCTGATTGGCTGATTGAATCAGCCAATCAGATTCAAGTTCAATCCGATTGGCTGATCCAATCAGCCAATCAGATTGAGCTCGCATTCTATTGGCTGATCGGAACAGCCAATAGAATGCGAGCTCAATCTGATTGGCTGATTGGATCAGCCAATCGGATTGAACTTGAATCTGATTGGCTGATTCAATCAGCCAATCAGATTTTTTTAACTTAATTCCGATTGGCTGATAGAATTCTATCAGCCAATCGGAATTCGGCGGACGCCATCTTGGATGACGTCATTTAAAGGTACCTTATTCCAAGTTCAGCAGTCGGCCGGGATGGATGCTCCGCGGCGGCGGAGCGAAGAAAGAAGATTGAAGATGCCGCCGGAAGAATAAAGACTTTGCTGCCGCTTGGAGGAAGACGTCGCCGGAGGAAGAATTCTTCTTTGCCGCTTGGAGGATGACATCGCCGGAGGAAGAATTCTTCTTTGCCGCTTGGAGGAAGACATCGCCCGGATCGGATCAGGAGTTCGGCCCGGTGTGGTGAAGACAAGGTAGGGAGATCTTCAGGGGGGTAGTGTTAGGCTTTTTTAAGGGGGGTTTGGGTGGGTTTAGAATAGGGGTATGTGGGTGGTGGGTTGTAATGGGGGGGGGGGGTATTGTATTTGTTGTATGCAAAAGAGCTGAATTCTTTGGGGCATGCCCCACAAAAGGCCCTTTTAAGGGCTGGTAAGGTAAAGAGCTTTGAAATTTGTTGAATTTAGAATAGGGCAGGGAATTTTTTTTATTTTGGGGGTTTATTATTTTATTAGGGGGCTTAGAATAGGTGTAATTAGCTTAAATATCTTGTAATCTTTTTTTTATTTTTTGTAATTTAGTGTTTGTTATTTTTTGTAATTTAGTTTAGTTAATTTAATTGTATTTTTAGATAGATGTTTGTAGTTTATTAAATTTATTGATAGTGTAGGTGTATTTGTAACTTAGGTTAGGATTTATTTTACAGGTAATTGGGTAATTATTTTAACTAGGTAGATATTAAATAGTTAATAACTATTTAATATCTATTATACCTAGTTAAAATAATTAACAATTTACCTGTAAAATAAATATTAACCCTAACATAGCTACAATGTAATTATTAATTATATTGTAGCTATCTTAGGGTTTATTTTATAGGTAAGTATTTAGATTTAAATAGGAATATTTTAGTTTATAAATGAATTAGATTAATTTAATATAAATTTAGTTAGGGGTGTTAGGGTTAGATAGAGTTAATATAGTTAATATAAATACTATAGTAACTATATTAACTATATTAACCCTAATATAATTAGGGTTAATATAGTTAATATATATAATGTAATAACTATATTAACTATAATATACTTAGGGTTAATATAGATAATATAGCTGGCGGCGGGGTAGGTAGATTAAATTAGGGGTTAATAATTTTAATAGAGATGGCGGCAGTGTTAGGGGCTCACTTTAGGGGGTTATAGATATAATATAGCTGGCGGCGGGGTAAAGGAGCGGCGGTTTAGGGGTTAATAGCTTTTTTATTGTTAGGCTAGTGAGGGGGGATAGCGGATAGAGGGTTAGACAGTGCGGGCTATGTTAGGGAGGCGTGTTAGACAGTGCGGGCTATGTTAGAGAGGCGTGTTAGACAGTGCGGGTGTTTTAAACTTTAGTCAGGTTTTATAGGCGCCGGCAGATTCTAACGTGCCGCAAGTCACTGGCGACGCCAGAAATTTGTACTTACGCAGATTTCTGGACATCGCTGGTTTGTGAGACTTACGGCACGTTAGCATCTGACGGCGACTTATATGGGATGGCTCGAGTTGCGAGCTGAAACTGCGGGCGACGCCGGTCTCCTCGCTTGCGCCGCAAACTGCGATCGATATCGGATCGCGCCCCTAGACTAACCTTTCCATTTTTGCTTTTAAATCTTAGCTGTGAGCTTGCTAGTGAGTGCAGGGTTTTCTCTGTGTGTTTGATTAATTTGTTTTGTAATTTCCCCTTTGGTTCTTGCACCCAGACCTGTCTGGGGTTAACTGCCTGTGACTCTGGTGACAGCACATCTTCTTGTGAATGCCACTGAGCACCCAGGGCTGAGCATGTTGCAGGGTCATGGGATGTGTACCCGTCCGGTCTAGGAGTGCAGTCCCCTTCCGTGTTTTATATTTTTTATATATATATATATATATAATACAGAACAGTGCAGCCCCATCTCTGTATTGCTAATCTAAAATGTAGGATATGGCTTGTCAAAAACACAACAATATCATTGATCTGTTAATGTTTACAACTGCCATTACAGGGTGTAAGAACACAGTCTGATTTTGTTTTACCACCCCTCATAGGGATGGTGGTATGGCCAGTAAACATTATCTGCATACTTGAAACAGACTGCACAGGCTCACTGGTAGTAAGTGCATGTTTGATTGCTGGGCAATGATTTTCTAGATTTTTCTGTGTTGTTTTGTGCCTATTTGTTCTTATAAGTATATCATAGGGCTTGAGAAACTTCTGTTGCCAGAGCCATGCTATCTGTGTCCTGCAGCCCATGGAATTCTAAACCACAATCAAGTCTGATCTATAACAGCTCGCTCCTTTATCTCACACCTGGGAACTACGAATCCCAGCATATACTGAGCCCAGAGAAGAGTTGTTTTTAACTGGTGGTGAGAGTGTTAATTTTTGGAGTATTATGTTCTCTTCCTGGGTCCTAATGACCGGTTGACTTGTTACTGAGTCCTGGCAATGTAAGTCTTCTTGGGACCCAGTGATTTGCAGTGATCTGTATGCTTTCTAGGTCCCCACTGTGTCAGCCTACCTGGGGACCTTGTGTTGCTAGTGATTGCTGCCTTTTATCTGGCTGCCTGGTAATGCATTGTCTTGCAGAATGCTTATTAAAAGGATATGAAACCCAGTTTTTTTCTTTTATAATTCAGATAGAGCATGCAATTTTAAGCAACTTTCTCATTTACTCCCATTATCAAATTTTCTTTGCTTAGGAGCCAGCCCATTTTTTTGTTTAGCACCTGAGTAGCGCTTGCTGATTGGTGGCTAAATGTAGAAAGCGCTACCCAGTGTTCTAAATCAAAAATGGGCCGGCTCTTAAAGGGACACTCAGGTTAAATTAAATTTTCATGATTCAGATACAGCATGTAATTTTAAACAACTTTCCAATTTACTTCCATTAAAAAAAAATGTGCACAGTCTTTTATATTTACAATTTTTGAGTCACCAGATCCTACTGAGCATGTGCAATAATTCACAGACTATACGTATATGCATTTGTGATTGGCTGATTGCTATCACATGGTACAAGGGGAGTGGAAATATACATTACTTTAAAATTTGTTATAAAAAAATCTACTTCTCATTTGAAGTTCAGACTAAGTGCTATTGCATTGTCTTGTTATCTTGCATTTGTTGATTATGCAAATCTAATGTGTTGACTGGTCCTTTAAGCTTACATTCCTGCTTTTCAAATAGATACCAGGAGAATGATGAAAATTTGTTAATAGGAGTAAATTAGAAAGTTGTTTAAAATTGCATGCTCTATCTGAATCGTGAATGAAAAAAAATGTTGGTTCATATCCCTTTTAAAAGAAACCTGGTTTGGGGGGCGTGTCCGAACTGCGACTGTGGACGGTCGCATTTTCTTAGTGCTCTTGCTGAATATCCAAAAATCCGCCGGTGCAGGATAATTAACACAGTGAACGGACACACAAAGTGACCTACACTACTGGGCTAGTGGATGGAACATAACAACACATATTAGTCGCTGTATTTGTGAAGCTGGAGCACAAGATTGGGCAGTAAAGGCCTGGAGCGGCGGCTCACGGCAGGCATCGCTACCCCCCTCGGTCTTCCGAGGTTTCTAGTCAGGACAGGTTACAGAGTGAACATTTACAATTTCACAGTTTAGTGACACAAGCAGGATCTTTTTACTGCAGAGAGCCTAAGACTAACGGTCATTCGCCACTACACAACAAACATGGCTGCCGAGAGGGATCCTAGCTGCATGTCTCGTATAGATGACATCTTAGAAAAAATAGAACACCGCTTTAAAGACCTAATACAGAGGGCTCCATGGGACTACCTAATAACATTGCAGCGGTCTGAGCCTAACACAAGGAATAAGCTGGAGGCGGCGGAGGTGATATACAGGGGGGATGGGGCCGCGGCAAATGGCGCCCCCGTGACCTCCTCCACCCTGAGAAGGAAAGAGATCAACACCAGTAAAGCAACACCTTTGCGGGTCTCACAACGAGTGCACCCGCATCTGGCGATGACTAGACCGCCTATGATCTACATACACCAAGAGGCCGACACGACTAAATATGGAGATCCGCTGCCTCAGCAAAAGCAAGCCGACAGTGCACGCCATGATATAACTTTCAAACACACTAGGAAGCTCAATACCTCAACCTGTGCTGTATCGAGGTCTGGTGCACTTTGCATGCAGAAAGGGTCTAGCGGGAAGAATAAAGGAAAAGTCCGATCCGCCTCACCTTTGGTTAATACCCCATGCACAACATTTGAGACTTTACATTTGCAGGTGACCGGGTCTCACCACTCAGATGATGGGAACTCTAATAATCAGTATAGCAGGGACCACTGCTGGAACTTTACGAAGCCAGACTGAGGAAAGTCTAGCACTGTCATATATGTTCTAACACTGTTGGCTCAAATATGCTAATTGTTCCCCAGTTATGTTTATCTTATAAAAGAGTGTATTTGTTTAAAAGATATTAGAGTATGTTTAAATCTCAACACTTCCCTGCTTTTTTAAGTCCTGAATAATCTGGCATCCCTGGTGCTGTTTTACATAACGTACAGTCAGGTTTTGGATGTATGTACACAACGACAATCTGTAAGAGGCACATTAACAACATTAATGCCCTTTTATAACTTATATGTTTCTTGTGGGGTTTAGGGGGTGGCCCCTAGAGGGACATAGTTTCACACTTGAAAAAAGGGATCTATGCTATGAATGTAGCCTCAGTTCTTGGAAGGAAAAGGTTAACCAGATGGGTCCCCCCCTTATGTGGTCTGCGGCCGGGACCGGGGTTGGGGAACCAAGTATCAACCATTAGAGACAGTAACAAGAACCAAGCCTTAAAAGAAAGTATAAAATTGTGTGTAATGTGTGTTGTAAATCAGGGTCTGTACCATACTTGTATGTTCAGAGAGGGATGTCTGACAATCTGTTAAGAGTCTATATTTTTACCTGCTCAGGACTTTTCATTTAGATTTTATTTTCAGGGAAATGATTATTTAATTATTTATCCGTTTTACCAAGTTTTGCAGTTCCCAGTTTGTAAATTATAGCTGCTCACTTCTGTGTGATATGAGCTATTTTAGCAACCAGTCCTGACTCATGCATCTATTACAATTTCCAGGAAACAGGTAGTTTCTTCAATTTATGTTTATTTTTAAAAGATGCAGTTTGTTAGTTTTTCTTTGTAATTTCTATGTCTATATAACATTAACCCCCTTGATCTCAAATAATCATTAGAAAAGGTCCAAGAGAGATCTGTATTACTGTATGGAGGGGGGGTCTGAAAGCATAAAAAAACAAAAAATGAGGAGGATTTTTAATATTGTTGTACATTCAAAGTCAGACATGACCATCTGCTGTAGTGTATTCATTATCTAAAATGTCTGTATCTCTTCTCTTCAATAAAAATTTAAAATAAAAAAAAAATAAAAAAGAAACCTGGTTTTGCAAATGGAAGCAGACTTTCTTTAAGTGAGCTAGATGATTGCAAAAAAAGAATATATTTTAAAATGTCTGTTTTTTTAGATGCAACAAAGAAAATGTTTAATTTGTTGCACTGATTAATGTGAGATTTTTTTTTTATTTTTTTATTTTTTTTACAGCTACAAAAGATGATTCAAAGAAAGCCCACTACAGACAGAAGTTAACCACCTACATGGACAGAGCAGAACAAATCAAACAACATGTAATCAAAGAGAAGGAAGGTGAGGTAGGAATTTTGTTGAAGGTTCTTGTAATGTAGAAATGGAAATATTTAAAACCCTGTGGGAGACATTTGTTATAAATAGATGTGCAAACACAGCATATGCCTCAGCTGTCATGAGTTAAAAACAAACTCTTCTGTTAAAACATATCACTGATAGAGTGATTGCATTTAAAGGGACAGTAAACACCTTATTATTACATTATATTTCTGTTGTTTTGCCATAAATATAAATATCAGCCAAGTCTAAACATGTTTAAAACAAATTGACACCTTATTTTTCAATAACCAAACTCCACCCACCACTAGCGTTATTTGGAGGAGCCAATCCAGGCTTTAGTCTTGCTGTCTGCAGACTCATCACTATCATAAAGTTAAAGCACTTAATGATGGTGATTTGCTAAAGCCAATGAAGGAAAGATATGTAGCAGGCTTAGCCTTCAGAAGTTTGCAGGGTGCATTTTCAGCTTTGGGAATTGTATAATTCACAATTTACAGAGCTAAATGACATGAAAAAGAGACACAAATAATTGAAAGTACTTTGCAAGTTGTTATGCATATCTAAACATTTTATAATAACACACTGTAGATACAGTCTTCAATTGTGTACATCATATTTCCTGTTCCACTGGAAGCCTAACACAGAGCATGAGCAGTGGCTACTTTTTCACTTCATTCGGTAGGTTTTGTTTACAACATTTCTGTTCCTTCTGGTGATGAGGAAAAAAATTCTTGCGTATTTTAGGTGTTTTAACCTCTTAAGGACATATGACGGTACTTTTCCGTCATAAAACCATTGAGCAAACTGAAAGCTGTGTCCTTAAAGGGTTAAAAAATGTGACCAAATTCTAAACTGAAGAGAATGTTTCCAGGATCTTCAGCCCTGCAGCTATTGATCGTTTTGTTTATGTTAAGCTTGGTGCCAGCCTGTAGTAGGAATCGTATGTGATAAGCTGCCGTGTTTAATGTTTTCATTTAATAAATGCTGCCTGGTAAAGTAAGTTACATGGGGCAGAAATATTAGCTCTATAAGCACCAGTCGTGGGACAATATATTGTATACATCTTTGTAAAATGTGTAATGTGTTTAACTTATGGCTTTCAAGGGACAGTAAACACTGATATCTTAAAGGGACATAAACCCCAATTTTTTTCTTTCATGATTCAGATAGAACATACAATTGTAAACAACTTCCCAATTTACTTCTGTTATCAAATGTTCTTGGTTTTCTTGTTATACTTTGTTGAAAAGCTGGGATTTATGGTTGAGTGTGCACGTGTCTGCAGCACTATATGGCAGCAGTTTTGCAACAATGTTATGCATTAGCAGGAGCACTAGTTCCTGTCATGTAGTGCTTCAAGCATGTGCACTCTACCTATCTAGGTATCCCTTCAACAAAAAATAACATGAAAACAAAGCAAATTTGATAATAGAAGTGAATTGGAAACTTTTTTTTTTTTAAATTGTATTCTCTTTCTGAATAATGAAAGAAATGTTTTGGGTTTAATGTCCCTTTAATATAAAAGGTTTAATTATGTGTAGTAAAACAACATTGCAATATACTTATGTTAAAGTTTATTTTTTCTCCAATATAAAGCTTGGATAAAATTACACATAAGCATTTGGTATAACCCAGAGCTCGACAAACCAAGGAGCCAGGATGCCACTGGCTCCTAGAATTTTACCTCTGGAAATCCAACAATGTTACCACTGTCTCCTAACATTTTGGTTTCTTTTCCATATATCTTTTTAAAAGATGTTATTTTTCTGACAGATTTGTCGACTTCTGGTATAAGCACCAAGCATCAGTGTATGTTATATTAATTATACATTAACCCCTTAATGACCGGACCATTTTTCAATTTTCTTACCCTTAATGACAATGGCTATTTTTACATTTCTGCAGTGTTTGTGTTTAGCTGTAATTTTCCTCTTACTCATTTACTGTACCCACACATATTATATACCGTTTTTCTCGCCATGAAATGGACTTTCTAAAGATACCATTATTTTCATCATATCTTATAATTTACTATAAAGAAAAATATAAAATATGAGGAAAAAATTGAAAAAAACACACTTTTTCGAACTTTGACCCCCAAAATCTGTTACACATCTACAACCACCAAAATACACCCATTCTAAATAGTTTCTAAATTTTGTCCCGAGTTTAGAAATACCCAATGTTTACATGTTCTTTGCTTTTTTTGCAAGTTATAGGGCACTAAATAAAAGTAGCACTTTGCTATTTCCAAACCACTTTTTTTCAAAATTAGCGCTAGTTACATTGGAACACTGATATCTTTCAGGAATCCCAAAATATACCTTGACATGCATATATTTATATTTAGAAGACATCCCAAATCATTGATCTAGGCCCATTTTGGTATATTTCATTCCACCATTTCACCGCCAAATATGATCAAATAAAAAAAAAACTAAAATTTTTCACAATTTTAGGTTTCTCACTGAAATTATTTACAAACAGCTTGTGCAATTATGGCACAAATGGTTGTAAATGCTTCTCTGGGATCCCCTTTGTTCAGAAATAGCAGACATATATGGCTTTGGTGTTGCTTTTTGTTAATAATAAGGCCGTTAAATACTGCTGCGCACCACACTTGTAATATGCCCAGCAGTTAAGGGGTTAATTAGGTAGCTTGTAGGGTTAATTTTTAGCTTTAGTGTAGAGATCAGCCTCCCACCTGACACATCCCACCTCCTGACCCCCCCCCCCCCCCCCCGACCCCCCTCAAACAGCTCTCTTCCCTCCCCCACCTCACAATTGTCACTGCCATCTTAAGTACTGGCAGAAAGTCTGCCAGTACTGAAATAAAACTATTTTTAATCTTTTTATTTTATTTTTTCATACAGTCTGCAGTGATGGATCCCCCCTTACCCCACAACCTCCCTGATCCCCCCCCATACATCTCTCTAACCCTCCCCCTCTATCTATTTGCCGCCATCTTGGGTACTGGCAGCTGTCTGCCAGTACCCAATTTGCCCCCCAAAATATTTTTTTTTTACTTTTTTTATATGAAGTATTTATTTTCTGTAGTGTAGCTGGCCCCTCTAAATAATATACATCCCTCCCCCTCCCAGATCCCTTACTAAAGAAAGGAGATCCCCTGCATCTACATTGATGCTTTTTTTTTTTTTTTTGAAGTTGTGAGCATATTTTGCTTGCGCGCGCACCCGCCCCCCCACCCCCCGGCCGCAAATGCGATCCCAGCACAAACTGCCGATAATGTAAGTGCGATTGGGGAAAAAAACAACTAAGGATGTACCTAACATAGTGCCAAATGCTGCTCCCACCCACCAACGACTTTGTTTACATCCATAGCCGATGCAGATGGGGCCACAGAGTGGCCCTTTCTGCATCGGTATGTTAAATGGGGGATTGCAGTGATGCCTCAATATTGAGGCATCACTACAATCCCTTGTAAGCAGCTGGAAGCGATCAGGATCGCTTCCAGCAGTTCAGACAACAGAGGACGTACCAGGTACGTCAACTGTCATTAAGGGAAGTTTTTCATATGACGTACCTGGTAAGTCCTCTGTCATTAAGGGGTTAAAGGGATTTGAAACCCAGATTTTTTTCTTTCATGATTCAGATAGAGCATGCAATTTAAATAAAACAACTTTCTAATTTACTTTTAGTATAAATGTTGCTTAGGAGCCGGATCATTTCTGGAGCACTATATGGCAGAAGTGTTATCCATTTGCAAGAAAACTAGATGGCAGCACTATTTCCTGCCATATAGTGCTCCAGATGCCTACCTAGCTTTCTCTTCAACAAAGCATACCATGGGAACAAAGCAACTTTGATAATAGAAGTAAATTGGAAAGTTTTTAAAAAATATGCTCTGTCTGAATCACAAAAGAGAAATTTTGGGTTTCATGTCTCTTCAATATTGACAGCCTTTCATCTATTGTAAAAGTAAAGTGTAAGATTGCTTGCTATGTTTATTTGTTAGTATACACAATTAGAGTGCGCTAGACAGCTCTACCTATATTCTAATAACACTATATTGGATATCAAAGGGAGTATAGTATAAATAATGTTCTATTTCAAACAATACAAAAAATAAAAACTAAAAACAAATTAAATTTATCTAAACACTATTACATTTTATTACACAAATAAAAACACATATATAAGGTGCACCTTATTTCATATACACTATAGTCAAATATTTAAAAAATCTTATAAATTTGATAAAAGCTCTCAAGATCCAAAGATATCTCTCCAATACTTCTTACTCAGTATTTAGTTGTATTGGCTTTGTTGCAAAAGTTTATACTGAGAAACTTATGTATCAAAATTGATTGTCAGTAAAATGTCCTCAGTTTCAATGTATCGTTTATACTAATAGATAACTCTTCAGTGAAAACAACACCATAGGAAATAAACTTTTAAAGTTGTCAGTTTCTTACTGTGGGGTACCCCTTTTGATGGCAATTACTGTTATGTTCAGGGTCAAGTAGTTGTTAGCGATATATCCTATATATAAATATAGGTAACATTAAAAGTTATCCAAAGATTCTAAATTAATAAGTAGTAGAGTTAATGATAATTTTAATGTTTTAACTCATAATTTAAATAAATCAGAATTTTATAAACATTTTACGTCTGTATACTAACTATTTTATAGCCTCCAATTTATTTCGATTAGTTAATATTTTCTTTCATTAATTACCCTTGACATTCTATTGGTTCTACAAAAAACATTGAGGACAGAAAATTGGAAATTTCCACACCAGGGAATTCTCACAATATGAGATTCCCATTATAATAAATAACTATGATAAAACATTATAAAATATCTTTAATTAAATACATATAGTCTAGATAAATCTAAAAAAAGAATCATAAAAAAGGGGGTTCATAAAAGGACTGTAATTTATAAAAAAGGATTGAGATCTAGCTCTGCATTGAGGCCTAAGGGGGTCAGGGTTTTAAAATTAAAAATTAATTCAGCTTCTGTTCTTAATAGTTTTTTATTTATATCTCCCCCATGCCAGTCTGGTTTAATTTTCTTCAAGCCCCAGTATTTTAAGCCTTTTGGGTTTTGGTTGTGTTTTTCTTTAAAATGTTTAGGGAATGTTTCAGAAATGTGTGAAAGCCTAGAGAAAGTATTAGTTAAGGAGATGAAACAGAAGTTGTAAGTTAGTTTTTTACAGAAATATATTAATTTAAACATCGTACCTAGAGGTTTGAGATTATTAAAAGACTGTACCTTTCAACTGCAAGGTCATTTGCAAAAAGAATGGTTTGAAACTCTAAGTGTTGCCTCTATTAATTTAATGAAAATAATTGTAAAATCAAGAAACATTAGTCTAAGGGAATTTGGAGAAAAGATTGAACATCTTAGCAATGAATTATCCCCTTGGAATACAGAGACAGAATATAAAAATATTCAGACTAACATTATAAATAACTTGAAAGACATCAAGAAAGAAACAATTGAGATTAAACTTAGAAAAATGAATAGAGAAATGGTTGATTATAAAAACACAAAAGATAAAGATACAATTAGTGATACTCAACCATCTGAATCAGAGTTAGACAAACCCCAACAAGAAAATTATCAGAAATGGAGGATCTTCTCTAAAAAGAATAATAAAAAGAATATTAAATTTAATTCTAATACAAATAGAACTAATCTGAGGAATGAGAATACCAACTATGAATATAACCAAAAAGGTTCTCTTTCAAATTCAAGACCTTCAGGTGAATATTTAAAATCAAATTATAATAACAATTGGAATAGAGAGAAAAGTAACGGAAATAGAGAGAGAAATTTTGACAACTACAGCTTCCTTGCTTATTGAGGAAACAATTATAGAGATAGAAAAAATGACAATTATGGTCATTCTACATATCAAAGAGATAGTTATAATTATAATAGGTCCAATTATAATAGACAGAATTGGAGACAACCTGAACAAAATTGGTCTAACCATAATAGATTTGAACCTCTAAGAGATTTAGATCTAAGAACAAATCTAGATAGTCCCCAACAAGGTACCTCAGTCTCTTTTTTTTTAGGAGAGGACAAACGAGAAACAGAAAGAATGAAACCGAAAAAAAGAGAGAGGAACCAGAGGTAGAGGAGGAAAGAGAGAAAATGAGATAGATGAACAAGGGATTTTCAATTTGAGTTCCTTAGAATTAAGTGAAAACCAATATAAAGTATTGCAAAAAGGCCTGACATTTGCACCATCAAATAAGCTGAACAAATTTAATACTCTAATTAATGTAAATAGTTTCATTAGAAATGTTACCCTTAAAAGATATTTTATAAAAAATCCTGTCGAACGTGAAATAACAAATGATAATAGAGGCTTTCATCATACTAATTTAAAGCCTAAATCACAATTTTTTCCATCTTCAGAAAAAGGTAGAAACATAGAAATGTTTGAAAGGGCAGTAAAGAAAGACATAGAGAACCTGAATTTAGATAAAAATTAAATATAATTTAACAAAAAAAGAAAATTGATGTTTTAAAGAATTTACAAAATAATTCATCAATTACTATAAAGCAAGCGGACAAGGGGGGGATTGTTTTATTAGATACTAATGATTATTTAAAAGAGGCTAATAGGTTATTAGATGATGTTGAAACATATAAGAAAATTAAAATTAACCCAACTTCGAAATTAAATAAAGAATTGATAAAATTATTAGATAAAGCACACAGCATAGGAATTATAAATGGAAAGGAATATGGCTTTTTAAATATAGAATATCCTAGAATTCCTATTTTTTATTACCTTCCCAAAATCCACAAATCCCTTAAAAATACCCCTGGAAGGCCTATAATTTCTGGGATTGAATCTATTTCATCAAATTTATCAGAATACGTGGATAATTATCTTCAAGACTATGTAACTTGTCTCCCATCTTATTTAAAAGACTCTACTGAGCTATTAAAAATTTAAAAAAATATAAAGTGGGAGAAAGATTTTATCCTTTTAACTTGTGATGTGTGCTCGTTATACACTAATATTAGACACCATTTAGGCCTTCAGGCAGTAGAATACTTTCTAAATAAAAAAAGTGATATGCCCCTGGAACAAATACAATTTTTACTGGATAGTATTTCTTTTATTTTAAATAATAACTATTTCAATTTTAATAATCAATTTTATTTACAAATAAAGGGAACGGCGATGGGCACCAAGTTCGCCCCCAGTTATGCAAATCTTTTTATGGGATACCTGGAAGAGAAATTAATACATGGATCCCATTGGGAGGCGAACTTGGTGCTCTATCGTCGTTTCATAGATGATATTATCTTAATTTGGAAGGGTGATAGAGAAATTTTAGATATGATTTTGATATTAATTTTACTTATGAAATTAGTACCAATGAAATTAGCTTTTTAGATATAGATATAGAAATACAAAATAACGAGATCATAACAAAAACTCATTTTAAAAAGGTAGATTCAAATGGTTATATTCATAACACTAGCTGCCACTACAAGAAATGGCTGGAAAATATTCCAAAAAATCAATTCTTACGAATTAAGAAAAATTGTACCAGACAAGAGGACTTTGAAAAACAAGCTATATATTTGGAAAATAAATTTAAAAAGAGAGGCTATAAAGAGAAACTTATAAATGAAGCCAAAATAGAAGCTAAAATAAAAACACAACATTAATTATTACAGCATAAAAGGAAGAAAGATCAGAATGAGGAATTTTTAAATATACCATTTATTACAGATTACAATATTAATCACAGTAAATTAAGAGGAGTTTTAAACAAGCACTGGCACTTACTTCAAAGAGACCCCTATATTGGTGAGATCTTAACAGATAAACCAAAAATAGTGTTTGAAAAAAACAAGAAACTTGAAAAATATTCTGGCACCCAGCACTTTCAAACCCCCTAAAATGAACCCCTCAGATGTAGACTTAAAAGGACAGAAAATAGAAGGATTTTTTCCATGCTTATCTTGTAAAGCATGTAAATACAGTAACAAAATAAACAAGTGTAAAATCAACTGTTACTCAAAAAGATTTTAAAATCAGAGATATAATAAAATGTTCCGACAAAAATGTAGAATATTTAATTGAATGTCCTTGTCATAAGCAGTACTTGGGGGAAACCTCAAGCATGTTGAGGGACAGAATTAGAAAGCACATCCTAAATATTGAGCATGGATATGAGAAACATCTGCTCTCTAAACATTTTAAAGAAAAACACAACCAAAACCCAAAAGGTTTAAAATACTGGGGTTTGAAGAAAATTAAACCAGACTGGCATGGGGGAGATATAAATAAAAAAACTCTTAAGAACAGAAGCTGAATTAATTTTTAATTTTAAAACCCTGACCCCCTTAGGCCTCAATGCAGAGCTAGATCTCAATCTTTTTTTATAAATTACAGTCCTTTTATGAACCTTCTTTTTTATGATCCTTTTTTTAGATTTATCTAGACTATATGTATTTAATTAAAGATATTTTATAATGTTTTATCGTAGTTATTTATTATAATGGGAATCTCATATTGTGAGAATTCCCTGGTGTGGAAATTTCCAATATTCTGTCCTCAATGTTTTTTGTAGAACCAATAGAATGTCAAGGATAATTAATGAAAGAAAATATTAACTAATTGAATAAATTGGAGGCTATAAAATAGTTGGTATACAGACGTAAAATGTTTATAAAATTCTGATTTATTTAAATTATGAGTTAAAACATTAAAATTATCTTTAACTCTACTACTTATTAATTTAGAATCTATGGATAACTTTTAATGATACCTATATTTATATATATTTATATTTTTTACATACATTTTTTTATTGAAAATTCATGGTTGTATTTTAGAAATCTCTTCATTTAGTATTTTAAATTGTATTAAATAATCTTACTATAGCACTCATGAAAACTGCAAATATCAACATGCATGAAATAATATACTTTTATTTTATGATAGAACTTTTTTAGTCATTTTACATATTTGTATATATATATATATATATATTATAACCGATACCCCATTATTAAGATGTATTCATTATAACCACCGAGGATAAACACAAGTAAGAAACTTAAACCAAAAGAAATGAGTGGTCCCTTTAAGAGAGTGAAATAACTTTCCCTTTAAGAATTCCGGCATAAAAGACTCCCTGACAGGATGCAGTTTATCTTGACAAAGGCACTTCTGCTGAAACGTGTAGATGGTATTGGATAAGATCCGTTGGGCTGGCCAGCTTCGGTAACGGAATTTTCTCCTGCTCACTTCTGTGTACAGCATCTTATGTGGGAGACGGAATTCTACAGTAAGAACAAGCGGACACCTTAATAACAAATATTTTGTGCTCCTGGTAGCACTGTGGAAAAAGAACTATACGAAGGTTTTTGAAATCACTAACACCGGCAACCTGGTAAGGCTATTGGTGCGGCTAAGAGGTCACATGAGGGTATACACGTCAAGGCTAAAGTAACGGCCAACCCTGAAACGCCATACACCGCCGCAAGGAGAAAGCTGATCCGGGGAAAGGTAACACTATCGTAAGCCTTTCGGATTCTGGTGAGTGATGTTAAAACTTTCCATTTGGGATTAAAAGACCAAAAAACTTTTTCACATATATATGCTAATAGAGGATATATCGCTAACAACTACTTGACCCTGAACATAACAGTAATTGCCATCAAAAGGGGTACCCCACAGTAAGAAACTGACAACTTTAAAAGTTTATTTCCTATGGCAGTGCTTTCCAAACTGTGTGTCGAGACACACTAGTGTGTCGGCAGCAGTGTGTAGGTGTGTCCCTGCTTTAGCACAAATTTTTTTAAATTTTATTTTTTTCAACAATTTTTTTTGGTTTCTGACTTTCCGCCTGCCTACTACGCATATCATGTGGTTGACACGTGATTGATACCTAGTGGGTCACAGATCATCTTAACCTATTGGCGCAGCTCAGTGGGAACTGAAACTATTCCCATTGGCGGCACATTGGCTCCTGACTGCACGTGTAGTCTCCTCAATCGGCTCGTGACTGCACATGTAGTTAGTGAGTGGGGACAGCAGTGTGTTTGCAGCACGGGCAGTAGTCAGTCGGACTCGCAGAGCTCTGAGGGCAGCAGCTTAAACGCTGGGCTAAAGTCAGAAGTCAAAGTGTTTATTTTTTCGCAGCTAGCTCCCAGTAGTGCATTGCTGCACTTGCTCTTGATATATGGATAGGAAGGGGAAGCTTAAAAATGCTTGATGATGAAATGCAAGTGTCTTTATCTAATATTCCACCAAATATTTAGAAATTGTGTTCATCCCATCAATCTCATACATCCCATTAAAATATTAAGTAGCTATTCGTGTTATTAAACATTTTTTTTAAATTCTTGCACATAATTACATACTGTTATTATATCATTTATGTATGTGTCCGTATCTCTTAAAACAAGTTAGTTTAACCTCCTGTTTGCTAGTACAACTGAATTACTGTGTCGCAAAATGATGTAGGTCTAAAAAGTGTGTCGCCAACATGAAAAGTTTGGAAAGCTCTGTCCTATGGTGTTGTTTTCACTGAAGAGTTATCTATTAGTATAAACGATACATTGAAACTGAGGACATTTTACTGACAATCAATTTTGATACATAAGTTTCTCAGTATAAACTTTTGCAACAAAGCCAATACAACTAAATACTGAGTAAGAAGTATTGGAGAGATATCTTTGGATCTTGAGAGCTTTTATCAATTTATAAGATTTTTTAAATATTTGACTATAGTGTATATGAAATAAGGTGCACCTTATATATGTGTTTTTATTTGTGTAATAAAATGTAATAGTGTTTAGATAAATTTAATTTATTTTTAGTTTTTATTTTTTGTATTGTTTGAAATAGAACATTATTTATACTATACTCCCTTTGATATCCAATATAGTGTTATTAGAATATAGGTAGAGCTGTCTAGCGCACTCTAATTGTGTATACTTACTATTTCTAGTGTGGGTTTTGGGAAACCACACCTTGTAGAGTTGCTTTAATCTACCGTTAAGGGTTTACCTTTTTTGCATATGTTTATTTGTTAGACTTACTAACTATAAAATACTCTGTATGCCATATTTTATAGCTTTTCTAAATGTATGCTTCTATATTATCTCTGTATACCAAAGATCAGTACTTAGAGAGAACAATTGAAAAATTACATGTTATTATTTTTTATTATTATTATTTGTTTAGGGCTGCAAAATTCTTTAGCACTAGGTATATAAATAGACAATGACAAGGATTTGTGATAAGGTACAAAAACATAAGACTAAACAAATCTCTGCTCCGAAGAGATTAGTCTACAGGTTTATCTTTCCCACCTCCCAATGGGAGTGTAATGTCTTCTGCTGGCTATGTTATCACCACTTTTTCTATAACCCTAAAAACCTTGCCGATCAAAGTGTTGTCTGGAGTCTGTGTGCTGCACACTCAAAAGCAGCTCTATTACACTACATTATGTTTTGCATATTGACGCCTTGTATCTACAAGCCAGTATATTTGTAACCAGTTCTGGAGGCTGCAAGGTTGCGGACTGTTTGTCTGTCTAACTTTTTGGAACTTCTCTGCATATGCATATTGTATGTGGGTGTTATGTATATACTGCTTATGCCCTCTAGCTCACACTTATTCTTTATTGCTGCAGTCTATAGGTGTAATTTTTTGCATGCTTTAGTTGTAATCTTCAGTAGATATGATATATATCTTATATGGAGGCTGTTTCTTGCTGGCCAGCAGAATGTATGTTTGCTTATAGATGTAATGTATACGTTTCACACATAATGCATCTGTTTTTGATTAAAAGAGTGCTGAATCCCCTCTCTGTGTGTAGTTTTTTTTTTTTATAGTGTTTTTTTTTTTTTTTTTTAAAGAGTTCTATTAACTCAATTTAGGGTAAACTGTCCCTTTTTAAAAGGACATGAAACACCTTAAAGGACCAGTCAACACGGCACAAAACCAAAATAAATATACAGCCACATAGATGATTAAGTTTATAATGTATATGAGCATTCAAAATAAAAACTTAGATAGTAAAATTATTATAAAACGTACTTTCTCTTGTAAGGTGAATCCATTCCACGGATTCATCCATTACTTGTGGGATATTCTCCTTCCCAACAGGAAGCTTCAAGAGGATCACCCACAGCAGAGCTGTCTATATAGCTCCTCCCCTAACTGCCACCTCCCAGTCATTCTCTTGCAGCTCTCGACAAGGGAAGCAGCTAGAGAGATGTGGTGCATTAATGTAGTTTATCTTCAATCAAAGTTTGTTACTTTCAAATGGTACCGGATTTGTACTATTTTAGCCTCAGGCAGAAGAGTCTGCCTGTGGTCTTTGATGATCTTAGCAGGTTGTAACTAAGATCCATTGCTGTTCTCACACATAACTCAAGAGATGGGTAACTTCAGCTGGGGGAATAGCGTGCAGGGTCTCCTGCTCTGAGGTATGTGCAGTTTTAAATTTTTCTAGAGAAATGATAAGCTAGAAAATACTGACAATACCGGATTTATTTAAGGTAAGACTGATTACAGTGATTTAATAACCACTGGTATCATGCTTGCTGTAAAGGGTAATATTTTATTATTTACTCACATTACTGAATAGATATAACGTTTGCTTGAGGTGTATAAACGTTTATTTCATATTGGTGATAAAACTTTATTCTGGGGCCCAGTTTTTCCACATGGCTGACTAGATTTTGCCTAGGGATAGTTTTTTAAGGCCCTCTCACTGTGAGTACAGGTTGGGAGGGGCCTATTTTCCATTAGTTTTTGCAGCTTGAGACATCCAGCTTCCCTGAAGGAGTCCCCTGAACATATAGGACCTCTCTAAGGGTTTTTTTGTGCCTTCCAAAGTCGTTGTATGGGCAGGTAGGGCCACAGTAGAGCTGTGGCAGTTTGTTGTGACTGTTTAAAAACGTTTATATCGTTTTTTTGATCCGGTTTTGAAACTAAGGGGTTAATCATCCATTTGCAAGTGGGTGCAATGCTCTTTCAGCCTATTATACACACTGTAAAAATTTCGTAAGATTTACTGCTTTTTTCACTGTTTTAGCAGTTTCTGTGATTGTTTTTTTTCTCTTAAAGGCACAGTACCGTTTTTATTTTTTGCTTGTCCACAGTTATTAAAGTGTTTTCCAAACTTGCTGGTCTCATTACTAGTCTGTTTAAACATGTCTGACATAGAGGAAACTCATTGTTCATTATGTTTAGAAGCCATTGTGGAACCCCCTCTTAGAATGTGTACCAAATGCACTGATTTTACTATAGATTACAAAGACCATATTCTGGCTTTAAAAAATGTATCACCAGAAGAAATTTACAAGGAGGAAGTTATGCCGTCTAACTCTCCCCACGTGTCAGATCCTATAAATCCCGCTCAGGGGACGCCAAGTACATCTAGCGCGCCCATTGCGTGTACCTTGCAAGACATGGCGGCAGTTATGAATCATACCCTTACAGAGGTATTATCTAAACTGCCAGGATTGCAAGGAAAGCGAGACAGCTCTGGGACTAGAATAAATACAGAGCTCTCTGACGCTTTAGTAGCTATCTCTGATACACCCTAACAATATAATGAAGCTGAAGCAGGGGAGCTTCAATCTGTGGGTGATTTTTCTGATTCAGGGAAGATACTTCAATCTGATTCTGATATGTCTACATTTAAATTTAAGCTTGAACACCTCCACGTATTGCTCAGGGAGGTTTTAGCAACTCTGGATGACTGTGACACTATTGTAGTCCCAGAGAAATTATGTAGATTGGATAAATACTATGCAGTACCAACTTACACTGATGTTTTTCCAATCCCTAAAAGGTTTTCTGAAATTATTACTAAGGAATGGGATAGACCAGGTGTACCGTTCTCTCCCCCTCCTGTTTTTAAAAAGATGTTTCCTATAGACGCCGCTACACGGGACTTATGGCAGACTGTCCCTAAGGTGGAGGGAGCAGTTTCTACTCTAGCTAAGCGTACCACTATCCCTGTCGAGGACAGTTGTGCTTTTCTAGATCCAATGGATAAAAAATTAGAGGGTTACCTTAAGAAAATTTTTATTCAACAAGGTTTTATTCTCCAGCCTCTTGCATGCATTGCCCCAGTCACTGCTGCCGCGGCTTTCTGGTTTGAGTCCCTAGATGAGGCTGTACAGGTTGAAACCCTGTTGGAAGATATTATTGACAAGCTTAGGGCCCATAAGCTAGCCAATTCATTTGTTTCTGACGCCGTTTTTCATTTAACCAAGCTAACAGCTAAAAATTCAGGTTTTGCTATTCAGGCGCGTAGAGCGCTATGGCTTAAATCCTGGTCAGCTGACGTGACTTCAAAGTCTAAACTTCTCAACATTCCCTTCAAAGGACAGATCCTATTTCATCTCTCACTTTTATCTGCAAACCAGATAAAGAGAGAAGCATTCTTACATTGTGTTCAAGACCTCCTAGTTATGGGAGTGATCCACCCAGTTCCGCAGGAGGAACAGGGACAGGGATTTTATTCAAATCTGTTTGTTGTTCCCAAGGAAGAGGGAACATTCAGACCAATCTTAGATCTCAAGATATTAAACAAATTTCTCAGAGTCCCATCCTTCAAGATGGAGACTATTCGAACCATCCTTCCTATGATCCAGGAGGGTCAATACAGGCACTACCAGTTTGTGGCTCTTCCCTTCGGGTTGCCCACGGCACCAAGAATCTTTACAAAGGTTCTAGGGTCCCTTCTAGCGGGCCGCTGGCTATAGCAGTAGCCCCTTACTCAGACGACATTCTGATACAGGCGTCGACTTTTCAAGTTACCAGGTCTCACACGGACATTGTTCTGGCATTTCTGAGGTCGCATGGGTGGAAAGTGAACGAAGAAAAAAGTTCTCTATCCCCTCTCACAAGAGTTTCCTTCCTAGGAACTCTGATAGATTCTGTAGAAAATAAGATTTACCTGACAGAGGCCAGGTTGTCAAAACTTCTAAATTCCTGCCGTGTTCTTTATTCTACTTCTCGCCCTTCAGTGGCTCAGTGTATGGCTTAATGGTAGCGGCAATGGACATAGTGCCGTTTGCCCACCTACATCTCAGACTGCTGCAACTCTGCATGCTCAGTCAGTAGAATCGAGATTACACAGATTTGTCCCCTCTACTAAATCTTGATCAAGAGACCAGGGATTCTCTTCTCTGGTGGTTATCTCGGATCCATCTGTCGAAGGGTATGACCTTCCGCAGGCCAGATTGGACAATAGTAACGACAGATGCCAGCCTTCTGGGCTGGGGTGCAGTCTGGAACTCCCTGAAGGCTCAGGGCTTGTGGACTCAGGAGGAGACACTCCTTCCTGTAACCATTCTGGCACTAAGAGCGATATTCAATGCTCTTCAGGCTTGGCCTCAGCTAGCTGCGGTCAGGTTCATCAGATTTCAGTCGGACAACATCACGACTGTAGCTTACATCAACCATCAAGGGGGAACAAGGAGTTCCCTAGCAATGTTGGAGGTTTCAAAAATAATTCTATGGGCAGAGGTTCACTCTTGCCATCTATCAGCTATCCATATCCCAGGAGTAGAGAACTGGGAGGCGGATTTTCTAAGTCGACAGACTTTTCATCCGGGGGAGTGCGAACTCCATCCGGAGGTGTTTGCACAGTTGATTCAACTTTGGGGCAAACCAGAACTGGATCTCATGGCGTCTCGTCAGAACGCCAAGCTTCCTTGTTACGGGTTCAGGTCCAGGAATCCCAAGGCAGCGCTGATAGATGCTCTAGCAGCGCCTTGGTCTTTCAACCTGGCTTATGTGTTTCCACCGTTTCCTCTGCTCCCTCGTCTGATTGCCAAGATCAAGCAGGAGAGTGCTTCAGTGATTTTGATAGCTCCTGCGTGGCCACGCAGGACTTGGTACGCAGATCTGGTGGACATGTCATTCTTTCCACCTTGGACTCTGCCGCTGAGGCAGGACCTTCTACTTCAAGGTCCCTTCAAACATCCAAATCTAATTTCTGACTGCTTGGAGATTGAACGCTTGATTTTGTCAAAACTTGTTTTTTCCGAGTCGGTCATTGATACCTTAATTCAGACTTGAAAGCCTGTCACCAGGAAAATCTATCATAAGATATGGTGTAAATATCTTCATTGGTGTGAATCCAAGGGTTACTCATGGAGTAAAGTCAGGATTCCCAGGATATTGTCTTTTCTCCAAGAAGGATTGGAGAAGGAATTGTCGGCTAGTTCCTTAAAGGGACAGATTTCTGCTCTGTCCTTTTGCACAAGCGTCTGGCGGATGTTCCAGACGTTCAGGCGTTTTGTCAGGCTTTAGTTAGAATCGAGCCTGTGTTTAAACCTGTTGCTCCGCCATAGAGTTTAAATTTAGTTCTTAAAGTTTTTCAAGGGGTTCTGTTTGAACCTCTGCATTCCATAGATATCAAGCTTTTATCTTGGAAAGTTCTGTTCTTGGTAGCTATCTCTTCGGCTCGAAGAGTTTCAGAGTTATCTGCCTTGCAGTGTGATTCCCCTTATCTGATCTTCCATGCAGATAAGGTAGTTTTGCGTACCAAACCTGGGTTTCTTCCTAAGGTGGTATCCAATAAGAATATCAATCAAGAGATTGTTGTTCCGTCACTGTGTCCTAATCCTTCTTCAAAGAAGGAATGTCTATTACACAATCTTGACGTGGTTCGTGCTTTAAAGTTTTATTTAAAAGCTACTAAAGATTTTCGTCAAACATCTGCATTGTTTGTCTACTCTGGACAGAGGAAATGCCAAAAGGCTTCAGCAACTTCTCTATCTTTTTGGTTAAGAAGTATAATCCGCTTGGCTTATGAGACTGCTGGACAGCAGCCTCCTGTAAGAATTACAGCTCATTCCACTAGAGCGGTGGCTTCCACATGGGCCTTTAAAAATGAGGCTTCTGTTTAACAGATTTGTAAGGCGGCAACTTGGTCTTCGCTTCATACTTTTTCTAAATTCTACAAATTTGATACTTTTGCTTCTTCGGAGGCTATTTTTGGGAGAAAGGTCTTGCAGGCAGTGGTGACTTCCGTTTAAGCGCCTGCCTTGTCCCTCCCTTCATCCGTGTCCTATAGCTTTGGTATTGGTATCCCACAAGTAATGGATGAATCCGTGGACTGGATACACCTTACAAAAGAAAAAAAAAAATTATGCTTACCTGATAAATTTATTTCTCTTGTGGTGTATCCAGTCCACGGCCCGCCCTGTCATTTTAAGGCAGGTGTTTTTTATTTTTAAACTACAGTCACCACTGCACCCTATAGTTTCTCCTTTCTCTTGCTTGTCTTCGGTCGAATGACTGGGAGGTGGCAGTTAGGGGAGGAGCTATATAGACAGCTCTGCTGTGGGTGATCCTTTTGCAACTTCCTGTTGGGAAGGAGAATATCCCACAAGTAATGGATGAATCTGTGGACTGGATACACCACAAGAGAAATACATTTATCAGGTAAGCATAAATTTTGTTTTTCTCCTGTCTGTTTTACCAATTGTTCTGCGGCTTTACCACCTCCCACGCCTAGAGGAGGATGGGCTCACTGTGAATGACAAGTTTTGTCTTCCAATCCAAGATTAGCCTATTTGCATTTTTTTTTACCCATTGTGTGTGCATATGCACGTGACCCCCCCTGCATGTGCACATGCCGCCTCGCACGTGCACGTGACCACCCCCTCGGGTGTGCACTATTGTCTTTATAATTTACAAGCAGGCACAGCATGAAAGGGAGCAGCTCTGCTGAAGAACTTTTAGAGCAGGAGTGTCCTTTGTAAGTGTCCTTTGTTGTAGAGCAGTAATGCCCTACTACTAAAATCCAATCTTCATCAGCGACCAAACAGCAGCTCTCTCCCAGTGCCTTACTGCTCTTCAACAAAGGAACCAAATAGAATAAGGCAAAATTGACAATACTTGAAAGTGTCCTTTGTTGAAGAGCAGTAATGACCTACTACTGAAATCCAATCTTTATCAGCCACCAAGCAGCAGCTCTCTCTCAGTGCCTTACTGCTCTTCAACAAAGGATGTGCAGTTACTTTGCATTATTATTAATTGCTATCATTTTAGTTTTTTTTTTTTTTTGTTTGTTTTTATTAATTGCCTTGATTAAATTAGTTATTTCTATTCCACATCTAAGAGTAATAGGATCTAGAGCAGCACCAAATTACAGTGTGGACAGTGCACAAGCTTTTTTGTGCACTGCTTCACCAAAGAAGCACGGTCCCGATGTGCAGGTTATGCATGACGTCACACCACTTCCGGTTTCGGCACTTCCGGTTTTTGCCACTTCCGGATTCACATTGAAAGGAAAATGCATATACGTATATGCATTTTCCATTTGTGAACCACATCCATGTGACCATGGAGGACAGGGAAAGCAGCAAAAAGTTTAAAACAATTGTTTATGGATTCTGCTTGCTGTTAATTAAAAAGGTACAGCTCAACATAATTATTTTTTTAGGCAGAATTGATTTGTAATGGTGCCTTGTATTGTTGACTGGTCCTTTAAGATTGTGATACATAGTAAAACAACTCTGCAATATACTTAAAGTAATTTAATTTGCCCTGTTTCATGTAAGTTAAAGGGACACTGAACCCAAATTTTTTTCTTTCGTGATTCAGATAGAGCATGCATTTTTAAGCAACTTTCTAATTTACTCCTATTATCAATTTTTCTTTGTTCTCTTGCTATCTTTTTTGAAAAAAAAAGGCATCTAAACCAAAGAGCCCGGCAATTTTTGGTTAAGAACCCTGGACAGCACTTGTTTATTGGTGGGTGAATTTAGCCACGAATCGGCAAGAACAACCCAGGTTGTTCACCAAAAATGGGCCGGCATCTAAACTTACATTCTTGCTTTTTAAATAAAGATATCAAGAGAATGAAGAAAATTTGATAATAGGAGTATATTAGAAAGTTGATTAAAACTGCATGCTCTATCTGAATCATGAAAGAAAAAATTTGGGTTCATTGTCTCTTTAACTCAGAAAATGAAGTTTACCCAACTGACCTCAGAAGGAGGAGATCAAATAAGGAGCCTCAAAAGTATTATTTGCTAACAAAATGACAGTAGCTAGCTGTATGTTCTCCAGTAACAAGTCCAGATTAGCTCCTACAAATAAGGCAAGTTGTGGGGGAGTTTGACAATTGAAAAACTGCAGCAAACAAGGTGTTGATATATTGAAACTCGCTTAATATGTTTATTTAATGCAAGACTGCTGGAAAATCTTGTAACTACCAGGAGTTTTTTGTTTTGTTTTTCCCTTCAATTTTGTTGTCTTTCTGTAGCAGAACATTAGCCAAGTATAACCATTTATAAAATAAACTAGTTTGCTGCATTTGTTTTTCCTATAGCCAGACTCCATCAGCCACTTGCCTTTATTTTGAGGCGCCAAACAATTTCTATTACATATTGTTTACCATCCTTTTTAGACCCAGAACACAATCCTATTGAACTGTTTAAATACTGTCATTATTCCATTAATTTTATATTTTCAACTTTTTTCTTTTCAGAGGGAAAATATCACAAGCAAATCAAAATTGTAGATAATTCTACAGGATATAGCTATGAAAACCTCTTTAAACCATATGTAAATGAGATGCTCACTGAAGTGTGGGTGGAGGATCCTTATATCCGTTATGTGCATCAGGTGAGTATATTAGGGTGACTTGCATAAAAATGTGTTGTGTTTTTTTATCATATTTGATACACACAAGCTTAGGTCTTGTTTTTGTTTTGTTTTTTAGTTGTATAATTTTCTTCGATTCTGTGAAATGCTTATTAAAGGGCCTTCAAAGGTAAAGAAAATCAACTTGCTGACCTCTAGAGATGAGGTAAGGGATGTTACTGCTGGCTGTAAATGATTTGTAAAGGTTTATTTTCTACAAATAAATACTTGCCAGCTGTCCATTTTCCCAGGACAAGCCTATTTTGGCTTCCTGTCCCACAAGACTGCATGGTGTGTGTGTGTGTGTGTGTGTGTGTGTATATCTATATATATATATATCTCTATCATATCTCTATCATATCTCTATCATATCTCATATCTCTGTCTCTCGTCTCTATCTCTCTATCATCTCTCTGTCTCTCTCTATATATATATATCATCTCTCTGTCTCTCTCTCTATATCTATTCTGTCTATGATTAAGGTTCCACAGGAGCTGAAACGCGTCAGACGCCCACCCCAGCCCTCCTCACTGCCTCTATTCATAGCCATTTACTTTGCCTAAGTTATACGGAGCTTTTACTCACAAACTGTAAATAAAACTCACATTGCTTTTGAGCTTCTTGACTTGACCTCTTGTTCTTGTATGTGTATGTATATATATATATATATATATATATATATATATATATATATATATATATATATATATATATTTCTGTCTCTCTCTCGATCTATATCTCATCTCTCTCTCTCTCGATCTATATCTCATCTCTCTCTCGATCTATATCTCATCTCTCTCTCTCTCGATCTATATCTCATCTCTCGATCTCAATCTCTCTCTCTCTCTCTCTCTCTCTCTCTCTCTCTATCATCTCTCTGTCTCTCTCTTTTTCTTTCTCTTTTTCTCTCTCTCCCCTCTCCTGCCTAGGGTGCAATCCAAAACTTCATACAATCATCACACAAGGGAAGCACTCTCCAGACCTGTTGTAGTTGGTACCCTTTATTACATTTAACATATTGGAGTATTACCCCTGTCAATAATAATGCCAATGTTTTTTTTTTTATCATTTAATAATGTTTGGTGAATACATGTTGGCATAATCTTTGATGAGACTATATATGAGCCCATTGTTCCTTTTCTATGTTGCTGATAAGGAACAGTAGGTGAGGCATACGTTTCTGAGCGTAATATAAGTATTTTATATATTAGAAGCATAGTATTGGTTATGCCCCCCCCCCTTCTAATTATAGGTGCCATCATGTTTACGTTTCACATCATTCTAATGCTGATGTGTTTGCACATGTGCAGCAACTATCCTTCAGATACCTGCAGTGTAACCAAGGTTCTAAAATGGTGGCGCCTATAGTTGGAGGGGGGTGTATTAGTGTACACCCTTTAACAGCATGTATGTGCAGATTGTAGAGTGCTGCCCTTCTTTCTTGTTTTAAATCTTTATCAGATAAAAAATATATTATTTCCAGAGAATTAAAAGAAACCCATAAAACGGCAATATATACAATTCACAATACATATTTACTATATAGTTTTTATACTTGTAACAGGAGAATGGAAAGGAGGTTCAGATAAGTGGCCTACAAGAAATTAAAACTTCACTTCATGATTATGGTGTTACTCTAGAAGTCACATTCTCCCCTTCAATCCACGATAGAGAAATTAGGTAAGGATTTTTTTTAATAATTATATATTTACAATTACTTATATAGGTAAATATTTTCATTACATATTTATCTGGAGAGATATTAATTTATGAAATCTATTTAGCTCACTATACCTACAACCTGTTGGAAATCATGTTCTATTACATTGATTAAACTACATAAAAACTTATAAAACTGTTCTGATGACAGGTTTAACAATGGCTGGATGATTAAAATTGGAAGAGGTCTTGACTATTTTAAGAAGCCTCAGGTATGTACATTGGACTGTTTATATTTCACATTGCAAAAGTTTTTCAAGTTTGCTGTTAACAAAAAAAACTTTCAAATTTACTTTTATCAAATTCACCTGAAGAAGCTGTTTTGATTTATTACCCTAACAAATAGAAAATATGGTTAATAGTAATGGCTCTAACCTAGACAATTTGTCTCCTGGTGCCATATTGGGGAAAAGAAAAGGCCAACCGTAGGTTTAGACTGGAAATATATTGAACCCTGGCTCCTAAAACTTGGTTTTAATTTTTTGGTATTATTTAATATTTTTCTATATTTAAATTCCTTCCCTGGCTTCTACATTTTATATACATTTGTCAACCATTGGTATTGATGGATAATAGTTTGAATGAAAATATATAAATAACACTTTACCCTTTATTGGTGGCTTGTGATTTGCTGTGCCATGTCTCAGCGAATGTTGATGCAAGTATTTATTTCAACATAAAATTTGTAAAGTATATGTGGCTGGTAAAATGATTATATATGTTTTCTACTTAGGGTCGATTTTCTCTAGGATACTGTGACTTTGATTTAAGACCCTGCTATGAAACATCGGTGGATATTTTTCATAACAATCACACACGAAAGACCTGACAGGACTCATCATTTTAAAAGTCATCCTTCCGCTATGTCAAGTATTTTGAACAAGCCTATTCTGTGCAGTTTAAAGCAGCATTTTGGTCCTGAACTTTTAATGTTTAAAAAGTAGTGGATCCATGTTGGATGTGAACTGAAATACACTCTGCTTCAGGGCCCCTATGTTTTGTGTGATATAAACTTTTTTTTAAAGATCATGTATTTGTTTTTTCTGATTGTGCAGTCACGTTATCCATTTAAAGGGCCATGATACCCAAATGTTGAAACTAACACTTAAGTGATGCAGTATAGCTGTAAAAACCTGACTAGAAAATATCACGTGAAAATCTCTATGTAAAAAAGAAAGATATTTTACCTTAAAATGTCCTAAGTATCCACACCCCATTGTAAAGTACTTTAAGCAGCAAATCAGTATGCCTGTCATGGGACCTGCAAGGTAGCGTGTCTCATACACACTCATGTTATTTCCCTGTTAAATTTGCTATGAAATCTCATGAGAGTTAAAGGGACATTATACACTAGATTTTTCTTTGCATAAATGTTTTGTAGATGATCCATTTATAAAGCCCATACAGTTTTTTTTTTTTGTTTGTTTGTTTTTAAATTGATAGTTTTGCTTATTTTTAAATAACATTGCTCTGATTTTGTGACTCCTAACCAAGCCCCAAAATTTTAGAATACCGACTTTTACCTACTCCAGCTTGCTTCTGTTTGTGTAAAGGGTCTTTTCATATGCAAAGGAAGGGGGAGTGTCTGATATTTCCCACTTGCAATGGGTGTTCCAGTAACCTTTTAAACAGAGCTAAACTGGAAGCTTCTAAGTAAGTTTTTAAACTGTTTTATACTGGATTTTTATATCAGTATCTGTGCATATTATTCTTTGTAGTAGTGTCTATTACGTGCAGTTATATGAAAATTGTTGTATACTATCCCTTTAACTGAAATATCATGAGATCACAGTAAAAGAGTTCATAACCTCAGCACTGCTGATGCTGATTGGCTGCTGTTCATTTTCTTTTTTTTTTTTTTTTTTCTTTTTTTTTTTTAATAACCTGTAGCTGGGCAGTAACTGAAAGATAAGATGCTGAGGAACCTATGAGGTAAAATATTTTCCTTTTGAGGTGTTCTGGTGATATTTCCCTGTCAGCTTTTTACAGTTATTAAGTGATTTAGCGTATGAGTATTATGTCCCTTTAATGAATATGCAGCTTTTATGGGCTACCTTTTTCTATCTTGAAAGATTTACAAAAGGATTTACAACTACATGTATATCTGCTATCAGACATTTAGCAAGGTTATGTATACAAGTAACTAAAATTTAGGGGGTAAAATTCTGTTTGCTCAAGTTCAAGAAAATTGTTTAAGCATAATTAAAAGACCAAAATGCTCATACTGATAGAATGAGTCATACAGTGTGGAAATAATATTCTAGAATGTGTTTATTAATTAGTACAGGTACTTGTGAAATCTGACCTGTTATTTCTCAGCATATGGAGCAAAATGCTTTTGCACAGTGGACAGAGAGCTAAGCTACTTTAAGTGAAAGGATATTGCCAAAAACTCAAATTTTACATTTTTGTACACAATACTTTATTTTCCTGATGGTTTTAAAATAACACAAACAGGTTATTAGTAAATAGTTATATGTTTAATGCCTATTAGGTGTGTTTGTTTAATTTATTTTTATATGAGACTTGCACAGATTTTATTTTTATCTGTTATTTTTTTTAAATAAACCAAGTAAAAAGAAAATGGATGTAAACAATTATTTAAGTAAAAAAAAATATAATCAAATTATTGTGTGACACAGACAGCTGTAATGTAACCTCTTGATTGACTAAAACATGCACAGACTAGTGATTTAACAGTTTAATTGTTTGGAGTATACTGGCAAACACATGGCTAAATCAATGCTATATAACACACGCCCATTATCTTTTGTCTTGACACTGGCTAACATGGTAGTTGAATAGTGGGGATAGCCTGGCTGCCTCGTGGTGATGCACAAGCTGAAGTGGCTGCCCAATATATTTACCTCTGTTTTTTATATATTAAAAGAAAAATATTTTACCAGCTCTATACTCTACATGATCTCTATAGAGATCCCTGGATATGTAAACATGTAATAAAGTAACCAGGGGTGCCCAGAGGTACTTTGAAAATAATAGAAAAAAGGGAATGAAGATAGTGTACCTTAGCCAGCATTCTCTCGTACACAAATAATTGCCCACTGGAAATGACCCAGAGTCAGGTCAGAGGAATTTGATTGCCAATAAGAAACCATAGATACTAATGTACAAAACAAAGAATGTATTCCAAATATCAAGCATATCAAACATCATCTCCCAATATTCAACCTTAAAAAAAACAAATGGCCACATTAGAAGTAAACCTAAGGAGATCTCCTAAAATAAGGACTGTGGATGATCCCTATGCATGAGCTTGGAATATGCATTAAAGCAAAGTGTTGGTAGCACAATAAGCTGTTAGTGTGCAAAGGAACTTCCATGCAAAGATAAAAAGGAATAGTTAAAGGCAACAAAAAAATTCTCAAGCCTTATTTATAGTACATCCATTAATTTGTAATCCAATTGGAGAGTTGAACTTACGTACACCGGCAACCAGGGTTACTAAGGATCATGCAATGGCAAAAAAGATTGTTGAACACAGTCCCCCTTAAGCTGTAATAATTATGCAGAAATTAATCCTTGCCCAGAAGTACTCCATAGGGAAATCATTGCCCTATCCTGGAAGATCTCACTAAGGATTGAAACCTTCTCACCCATAAAAGCCGTTTGTCTCTTGATGATGATTCACCTTCCCTGAGTGTTAGAATGCCAGACATGTCGACCTGGTTGTCCGGACTCCTAGGTTCAGTATTGTGGTCACCGTCTTCCATAGCAAACTTGGGTGGCCAAGCTGAGAAAAGCCCTAAACGCTACACGTGTTTCTGCGCTCAGGCTAATATACTTCTTAAGCATAACTGTGCTGGAAAAAAAAATCTTTCTCCCAATCTTCCTTTTCACCTTACCTTTCATTATTTCTTTGCTGATAGTCGAAGAAATTAAAAAAAAAAAAAAAATGTACATTAGTATCTATGGTTTCATATTGGAAATCAAAACCCTCTGACCTAACTCTAACTCTTTCAAGATTCAGATAGAGCAAGTAATTTTAAACAACTTTCCAATATCAAAATCTGCACAAACTTTTTGTACGCACACTTGAGGCACCGAAGCACCAGCTCCCACTGAACATGTGCAAGAATTCACAATAAATACATATATGCATTTTGTGATTGGCTAATGGCTGTCACATGATGCAAGGGGAAGGAAAATAAAACTGACATTTTTCAGAAAAAAATCTACTGTTGATTTAAATTCAGACTGTGTTTTTTTATTTTTCATTATGCATTTGTTGTTTATGCAGTTCTACTGTATTTAATGTTCCTTTAAAATTTAGCCAGATATTCCGTAAAATCAGTCAGGTGATGTGCCCATTAAATAGCGCCTGGAGAGAATAGTGTGTGTATAATATGTAGCAGAGGGTACATATGTTTTGAATATAATTATGTACCCTCTTATAACTGGGAGCCCGATGCTTTAAAGCTCTCCTCTCTCATAAAAATACTCCTCCAGCACTATGAGATTCTAAAAAGGCAGATTTTTTTTATACTTCTCCAAGGGTCATTGCTTGAATTTCTGTTTATGAAGAAGAGATAATCCCAGTGCAATATAGCACTTCATGACACAAGGGTTTTATTACATTTACACATTGTGATATGTATTTATTACTTTAGCCTTCAGATTGGCTCCTTTTTTAGATTTTATTACATTTAAACTTTACACTTTCTATTTTGTATTTTAATTCATTTCTGTGCAACTAATAAATTCAATAGGAAAAAAAGGGCTGAACCTGGAAGTCCCAGAGATATAAGATGTCTTCCATAGAAAGTAATATGGCTTTCTGGGATAGAGAATTTAACAGGGGAGAGTGTATTGACTGTGTACAGCAAATACAAATTAAACTGAAATGTTTTCAATACAATTTTTAACTTGCTTTTGTCTAAAGAATATATTACTTTTCTGTCAGTTAAATAAGTGTATTGTGAATTTTGAGCAAACTTCATCTGTATACAGCTGGCGCGATACATCCGTGAGACCTGCTTGTGTAAAATGCTGAATTGTTAGAGAGCCTCAGACATGCACAGGGAACTCCCCTGTCCTCTCACTTTTTGAAGCTGTCAGTTTTGTTTTACAATAGAGCAAACACAAAGTGCAATGTAATTTGTAAAATAACAAAAACTTTCAAAGCATAATAAGAATTTGTGAAATCAATGCTGTATACAGAATGTAAATGCGTTAAAATAGAAAGTGCAAAGCTTAAATATAATAAAACTTAAAGAACCCAATCTGAAGTGATAAAGTAATATAAAATACAAAGTGTAACAAAACTGTCATGCAGTGCTATATTGCACTGGGCTTGTCCCTACACATACAGAAATGCAGGTAATGCCCATTAGAGAAGTGTCTATGATCTTGTGAGAGATCTTGCAGTGCTGGAGGATAATTTTAGATCATCTCATCTGCAGAGCTTTATGGGAGGCAGCTCTCATCTCTCTGGGACTTCCAGGTTCCGCACTTTTTTCTTATAGCATTCAGTGAGTTTCACCCCTGTGAAGTCTGCACTATAATTTCTCTCCAAGCTGGAGCATCTTTTCTCATCAGGCCCTAAGTAATTCATGTCTGTTAAACTGAAACTCTGTAGTTGTAATCCACTATTTTTATTAGAATTCTTACTGCTAAATCCAACTGCATTTAAATCCCTATATTGCAAACAATGGACTATTGCGTTACAGTGTACTGCATGTCTCTATATGAAGACATTCTGTTGAAAAGTACACTTTTTGATATTAAAGTGCAAATGCAGCTGAGGAAACGAACATTACTGATTAATTGCAGCAATTAATACATTTGGTTCAAGGGTTTTGTATACAAAATGTTCTAAAACACTACATTTGGCATTAATATATCAACCCTTGACATAAGTGTAAGTGCATATTTTCCTCTGGGAATATTGATATTTTCATGTGCAATCCCTTCCTTTGTTCTCATATTGAGAATGTAGTTGTTGCTTTGTTTTATATGTGATGATGCTTTTTAATAAAAAAAAAAGTGGAAATTGTGTTATGACTGTTTCTTTAGTTCTATTGAGTGGCAAGTACAAAATATTTTCTAAACGTTCATTCTAATACATTAGAATGCAGTAATCTAATACATCACCAAACTACTTAGATTTTGAAGTAAATCACAACAATTTGACAGGATATCAGGTGATAGATACTAATTAGCTTCCTTGTTTACTTGGAAGACTGAAGGAAAAAAATAAGCAACAGGAAGAAGAAAATAAGTTGGAAGGGGAGTGAAATGGGGAAAGTGCAAGCCATTAATTATATGAATCAAGTTGCTATGCATCATCACTGAGAGCACTTCATAGAACAAAAGTATAAAACAAATCAGCAGCACAGTGGTAAATAATAGTGAAATGCAGTAAACGACTCCAACAGATGTCCTCAAGTGGGTAGAAAATTATGTAATAGGAAAAAATTGAATTCTTATGTATAAACCAACTTTATAATAAAGGAAGAAATGTGAATTAACTTTAAAATAGATTGAATTAATTGCTGTGGGAGCACATTGTTTGCAGAACTAAAAACGTACAATGCAATCAAGTGTTAGGAATAGCAGAAATTACAGATGTTGAAATGTCTAATAACTGGCCCATCTGTGAATAAGACTCACCCTCATTAAGAACTTTTAATATAAAATGTAAACATTATTTATATTTTGCATTATATCTCCCTTTTCATGTTGTATGGTCAAAAGTGCATGTCAGAAATAATGCATCTAGTTATTTTGTTAAAAGGGACTTTAAAGTGAAAGTAAATCCTAGCGTTGTACAAACGCTAGGATTTACTATTGATAGAAATAAAGGGCACTTTCATTCATGAAGTATAATATACTTCATGTAGAAAGCCCCTTTATTTGATTCAATCGATCGCTGTTTTTAGCTCCTATATCAACCCACGGCTAAAAGATTTTTTTGCAAAGACGTGACGTTTTCACCTCTTAGCCAATAGCCGTGCGGTAAATCCGGCTTGGCACCCATGGGACCCGTATTTACCACACGGCTATATGAAAACGTCACCTCTTAGCCAAAATTTTTTTTAGCCGTGCGCTGCTGTAGGAGCTAAGAACGGCGACCAATTGAATCAAATAAAGGAGCTTTCTACATGAAGTATGAATGAAAGTGCCCTTATATTTGTTTCAGTAGTAAATCCTAGCGTTTGTACAACGCTAGGATTTACTTTCACTTTAAGTGACATGAAAATCAAATATTTTCTTTCATGATTAAGATGGAGCATACAATGTAATCAACTTTCCAATTTGCTCCTGTTAGCTAATTTGATTTGTTCTCTTGGTATCCTTGGTTTAAAAGCATGCTTGTGTAGACTCAGGAACAGCAGTGTACTACTGGGAGCAAGTTTCTGATTGGAGGCTACACATGTACCTCTTGTCATTGGCCCACCTGATGTATTAAACGAGCTCCTTGTAATGCATTAATGCTTTTTAACAAAGGATACAAAGAGAATGAAGCAAATGTACAAATAAAAGTAAAGTTATATTATATTATAAAATTTATATTTTTTCTATCTGAATCATGAAAGAAAGAAATTTGGGTTTCAACTTTAAAATAGGAGCAGGCACCAATGCACCTTAACTTAACTTAAGTGTGCTCTGCTAATGGCTAATAACCTTAAACAGACATAGGTATTTTTTTTTTCTTTTTTACTTTAAAATTTATTACAGGCTTTGCACAGATGTGCAATTTCTACTACTTTCAAAACTTTCAAAATAAAAAATAAAATGCACTTTTTTGTGGCTGTATTAAAATCCATTGTTTTTATTTTTAGTGACTTACAGCTGGCTGGTTGTACTGACTGCAGTTGTGGAATGCTGTGCTATTTATTTTGTGTACAAATATTTTTTTCAGTATATTAGTAGACCTTACAGACTACTCACTGCCATTATAACCTTAACCATACTGGGCCCACAAAGCAATCCCCCCCCCCCACTCTTTCTCTGCTTACCAATGGAATTCTCTAGTACCCAAGGGACCACCTAAAAAACATTCACATAAATCACCCACTGAAATCTCTCCTGAGCACCAACCATCCACAAGGACCCCCCTCTAACTATGAGAGAACCTAAAACCCGTCTAACCCCTTAGAAACACAGCCGCCATACATGGTAATAAAGGACCATTAAACTTGACATTTCAACAATGCATAAGATGTTTCATTTTATATATATATATATATATAGAGAGAGAGAGAGAGAGAGAGAGAGAGAGAGAGAGAGAGAGAGAGAGAGAGAGAGAGAGAAAAAAAAAAGAAAAAGAAAGAAAGAGAAAAAAAAAAGAATTCATAAAACAAGCACTCACTGGACTTTGGACATCCGTGACAAAAAAAACTGTGACATTTCGGGACCACAAACGTATGGCCATATTGTGTGACTAAGTTCCCAATATTATTTAAAAAGAATAGTTGTCTCGATGTATTTGCAGGCAATGTTTTGCAGCAGTTCAAAAAATGTTGTGCTTTTGAAAATGGATGTGCGCTGATACCTTCTTGTTTGTGTAATTACTGGGTCATATTGGCAGCACTCCCAGATGTGGATTTAAACTTTTTGTAAGGTGTGCTAAAAAAAACTAATTTTGTATTTAACATAACCAGGGAGACTGACATCTCCCATTAAAAAAAAAAAGAATAGTTGTCTCTTGATGTATTTGCAGGCAATTTTTTGCAGCAGTTCAAAAAATATGTTGTGCTTTTGAAAATGGATGTGCGCTTATACCTTTTTGTTTGTGTAATTACTGGGTCATATTGGCAGCACTCCCAGATGTGGATTTAAACTTTTTGTAAGGTGTGCTAAAAAAACAATTTTTTTATTTATATATATAATTAGACAATCCAAGGTATTGATCTAGGTCCATTCTGGTATATTTCATGTGTCTGATTGGTTGCTGACGCATGTTTAGTAGGCGTATTTTGCACAGCTGATCGGCTGGTGTGTTTACTATACCATGCTGCCCGAGTTTGCCATCCTGTGATTGGTGGAGAACAAGAACTCCCTGATATCTCATTAATTGTTATTGCATGGTTAGTAAACACACCTTTCTCAGCCGAACAAATAGTTGTTTATTAAACCATGTTGTCCGATTATGTGTTGTGATTTTCTGGAGCTAACATTAATTTTTATGCTTTGATTATTCATTTTGTGCAAAAAAATGTGTAGCAAGTAGGTGTTTAAGATCGCTAGCAGAGAATTTCGTGTGTCTGAATACTATAACAGTTAAATAGTTGAATATTAATTCTGAATAGTTCATTTTGGGTGAATGTATCATATAAACAGTTATTATTAACCCCATAAGTGTCTACATTTTCAAAATTGTCATTATATAATAAAAAAAGAATGGCATTTTGACAGGAGTGGAGATATGTATGTACAGGTATACCCCGCTCATACAGCGGGTTAGGGACCGGAGCCCCGCTGTAAAGTGAAAACCGCCTTAAAGTGAAACAAGGCAGTTTTAGCTTTCTTTTCACTTGCCAGTGTGTTTAAAAACTTAAAAACATGTTTTAACTAACTTATATTAGGTGTACAATAGAGCTAAGTTTAGTTTAACACTAGCACAGCACAGTATTCAATAAATACTGTACCTGTAAAATAGTGACAATCACTTTAGTACAATTTGCCTTAGTATAACACTGAGACACAGATTGCACTGTAATGCTGTAAACAGAGTGAACTAAGCATAATAAAATGGTGCCAGTCACTTTTCTTGCAATCTCATGAAGATTACAGCACTGTTTTAAAATCCTTGGAGGTTGAACTTCAGCTCCACAAAGCGCTGTATTAGCGAAGCGCTGTAAAGTGAAGCGCTGTAAAGTGAGGTATACCTGTATCTGTGTGCAAATGTCCCTTATTTTATGTAAATGTGTCGTTCTCTATATGTAGAGAAAATAAGTCCTTGAAGGGTAAATACCTATACGTGTCTTATTTGATAAAGAGGAATATCATGATGAGAACAGAGGTAAAAAATATGGCATGAAAATGGAAAAAAGGGGAAAGAAGACGGTCTCTGTTTAAATTCAACAGAGGAACCATAGGGAGTGGCAACAAGAAAGCCTTGAGATAGACGGAATCTAAAGCAAACTGGACGGCGGAGGGAGAAGATACGTGACTAACACAGGAGTGTTCAACTAAGAGTCACGGAAGGTAGGAGGGTAGCGGAGAAAGGAGTAAATACCCGCTTAAACCCTTTACTATCAGAAACACCTCTAGTAATAATTTTGAACAAAGTTTTGCACAGATTGACTTTATTTTGAGACGGTTATTATTACAGAAACCCACCTCCTAAAATGTCATTTAACATTTGCAACTGAAAAGAGACTCTTCTGAGATCTGACATCTTTTAAAGCACATAAAATATTTTTAACAAAGTATTTTTTTAGACATTGTACTAAAGAAGTGTGCCATTAGATCTAAGCGAAAGCCCTGTGATCTCGAAGAAAGCTATATATTGAAGTGCTTATATCATTGTATTCAACTTAAGAAATTGTTGTTGAGTTTCTATATTGGCTTTTTATAGACTGACTGAAGTCAGGTGTTTTAGAAAGATTTTTAAACTGGTATGAATGATAACACCGGTGTATGATAAAAAATATGTATGTTTGAAAATATAAGAAAATAAATTGCTATTTTTCACACTGTATATTTATGTTGTGTTTTAATTGTATACACAATTTGTTTACTCAAGACATTTAATATATATTGGCCATTAGAGTATCCTTAGGCAATATTGCCTTAATATTATTCAACTTCCAATAATAAATTTGGATAAATCGTTATCTATAAAAAAAAGACTGAGGTTGCAATTACCTAACTATCCACACTGGCATTTTTTGCGCCATTTCTTTATACATGATCAATTAAATGGATTTAGAGCTTACCAACTACATCCTAATTTACCTAGGCAGAATCTCTTGGTATCCAGACTCTATATCTTGCTGCCTTGTGCGCTGATACCTTCTTGTTTGTGTAATTACTGGGTCATATTGGCAGCACTCCCAGATGTGGATTTAAACTTTTTGTAAGGTGTGCTAAAAAAAACTAATTTTGTATTTAACATAACCAGGGAGACTGACATCTCCCATTAAAAAAAAAAAGAATAGTTGTCTCTTGATGTATTTGCAGGCAATTTTTTGCAGCAGTTCAAAAAATATGTTGTGTTTTTGAAAATGGATGTGCGCTTATACCTTTTTGTTTGTGTAATTACTGGGTCATATTGGCAGCACTCCCAGATGTGGATTTAAACTTTTTGTAAGGTGTGCTAAAAAAACAATTTTTTTATTTATATATATAATTAGACAATCCAAGGTATTGATCTAGGTCCATTCTGGTATATTTCATGTGTCTGATTGGTTGCTGACGCATGTTTAGTAGGCGTATTTTGCACAGCTGATCGGCTGGTGTGTTTACTATACCATGCTGCCCGAGTTTGCCATCCTGTGATTGGTGGAGAACAAGAACTCCCTGATATCTCATTAATTGTTATTGCATGGTTAGTAAACACACCTTTCTCAGCCGAACAAATAGTTGTTTATTAAACCATGTTGTCCGATTATGTGTTGTGATTTTCTGGAGCTAACATTAATTTTTATGCTTTGATTATTCATTTTGTGCAAAAAAATGTGTAGCAAGTAGGTGTTTAAGATCGCTAGCAGAGAATTTCGTGTGTCTGAATACTATAACAGTTAAATAGTTGAATATTAATTCTGAATAGTTCATTTTGGGTGAATGTATCATATAAACAGTTATTATTAACCCCATAAGTGTCTACATTTTCAAAATTGTCATTATATAATAAAAAAAGAATGGCATTTTGACAGGAGTGGAGATATGTATGTACAGGTATACCCCGCTCATACAGCGGGTTAGGGACCGGAGCCCCGCTGTAAAGTGAAAACCGCCTTAAAGTGAAACAAGGCAGTTTTAGCTTTCTTTTCACTTGCCAGTGTGTTTAAAAACTTAAAAACATGTTTTAACTAACTTATATTAGGTGTACAATAGAGCTAAGTTTAGTTTAACACTAGCACAGCACAGTATTCAATAAATACTGTACCTGTAAAATAGTGACAATCACTTTAGTACAATTTGCCTTAGTATAACACTGAGACACAGATTGCACTGTAATGCTGTAAACAGAGTGAACTAAGCATAATAAAATGGTGCCAGTCACTTTTCTTGCAATCTCATGAAGATTACAGCACTGTTTTAAAATCCTTGGAGGTTGAACTTCAGCTCCACAAAGCGCTGTATTAGCGAAGCGCTGTAAAGTGAAGCGCTGTAAAGTGAGGTATACCTGTATCTGTGTGCAAATGTCCCTTATTTTATGTAAATGTGTCGTTCTCTATATGTAGAGAAAATAAGTCCTTGAAGGGTAAATACCTATACGTGTCTTATTTGATAAAGAGGAATATCATGATGAGAACAGAGGTAAAAAATATGGCATGAAAATGGAAAAAAGGGGAAAGAAGACGGTCTCTGTTTAAATTCAACAGAGGAACCATAGGGGAGTGGCAACAAGAAAGCCTTGAGAAAGACGGAATCTAAAGCAAACTGGACGGCGGAGGGAGAAGATACGTGACTAACACAGGAGTGTTCAACTAAGAGTCACGGAAGGTAGGAGGGTAGCGGAGAAAGGAGTAAATACCCGCTTAAACCCTTTACTATCAGAAACACCTCTAGTAATAATTTTGAACAAAGTTTTGCACAGATTGACTTTATTTTGAGACGGTTATTATTACAGAAACCCACCTCCTAAAATGTCATTTAACATTTGCAACTGAAAAGAGACTCTTCTGAGATCTGACATCTTTTAAAGCACATAAAATATTTTTAACAAAGTATTTTTTTAGACATTGTACTAAAGAAGTGTGCCATTAGATCTAAGCGAAAGCCCTGTGATCTCGAAGAAAGCTATATATTGAAGTGCTTATATCATTGTATTCAACTTAAGAAATTGTTGTTGAGTTTCTATATTGGCTTTTTATAGACTGACTGAAGTCAGGTGTTTTAGAAAGATTTTTAAACTGGTATGAATGATAACACCGGTGTATGATAAAAAATATGTATGTTTGAAAATATAAGAAAATAAATTGCTATTTTTCACACTGTATATTTATGTTGTGTTTTAATTGTATACACAATTTGTTTACTCAAGACATTTAATATATATTGGCCATTAGAGTATCCTTAGGCAATATTGCCTTAATATTATTCAACTTCCAATAATAAATTTGGATAAATCGTTATCTATAAAAAAAAGACTGAGGTTGCAATAACCTAACTATCCACACTGGCATTTTTTGCGCCATTTCTTTATACATGATCAATTAAATGGATTTAGAGCTTACCAACTACATCCTAATTTACCTAGGCAGAATCTCTTGGTATCCAGACTCTATATCTTGCTGCCTGCAGCCGGGACAGTAAGAGTTATACATAAATATATAACTGCTTTGGTACCACAAACCACCTTAGTATACTCAATATTCACAATAGGCTCCCTATTCATAAGATTGTGGCTGTGGGACCCTTCACCATATTATGCTCGTTTAGCATAGTCCCTCTAAGCACACTCTCACCCAGATATATATAATCTACAACTATATTCCCTCTATATAACCCTAAAAAAACCTAGCAAAATTATAAATACAACGTACATCTTTGTTATTTATTCACATCCTGGCATATAATTTTTCTTTTTTTTCTGTTGGAAAATTTATAAATGATCCATGGAGTCCTCTCAAGACCTGAAGAACAAAATCAATCCTAGGATTGAAAAAAGTGTACACTTGTTTAGCACTCTTTCCCTAACTAATGGTGGCAATAGTTGGACAGTATATAGGTATACTAGAGAAGGAGGTGTGCTTAGATTTTTAAAATCTAACCTTTATTGGGTAATTTAAAATAAAAACACAAACAAAATCACACACATACAGTTAAGTTAAAAATACAGGTTTAGGTCAATTGGTTTTATTTCAATAATCATGGATTTGGAAAGAAGTTGTAGCATACACTGGGTGTGATTCAACTAGAATAATTCTCTGTTCAGAGTATTTTATAGAAGTCCAATAGGGAACTTATACTCTTAACAATTGTATTCTGTTTGTTGGAGCTTTGACCACTTTCTTGTGGACTTTGCTATATATTTTTTTATCTCTAATTCAACGTGGAATCCCGGTTGTAATACTTTTATGTATGAGGGCAAGCAGTTATCTGGTTGGTACTATATATGGAATTGTATATGTCACTGTATAGGGATTCAAGGTGAAAGTTTCTAGTTACTTGTGAGATGCTTTATATCCTCTTGTACATTACACTATTCGTAAATTATATGCATCAATTTTTTGGACTTCCAATTTTGTTCCTAGTGTCTAATATATTGTTCCATATATCTGAAACATTGTAAACTGCTATAGTAATGAATGCAGTACAGTGTTCCCCTTGGGGTAGGTAATACTGACAGTCTATAAACGTATTTAAAGTGATGAACTTGTGTCTGCTACTATTAGATCTTCTATATATACATGCTGCAGATGTATATCTTAAGTGAGTTTGAAGAAAATATTAACTGGGCTATCAAGCCTGTTTGAGAGTATGCCACTGGTAAAGAGCTAGGTTAATATGAGAATTGTTTTTTCCTTTTTTCTATAAAGCTTTTTCTATTCTCTTGACATAGATTTTAGTATTTAGTAATATTAATAGACTTTGCTGCCGGTAACAATTACATCAACCTTGCTATTTGCTCCCTGTCAGGGAATTGTTTGGCGTGAATGCATGTCAGCATTTTTTAAATAGCAGGAATGTTGGTCTAGCATATTTAGACTTAAGGATTTGGAAACATAGATAAATTAATTGACCCCTGAGCTGGGTCTGATCGAGCAAATAGCAAGGTTGATGTAATTGTTACCGGCAGCAAAGTCTATTTATAAGGCCATAGATACGAGACTTGGAAATGAATATATTATACTTTAAAAACAAAACTAATTACTTTATATCTATATAAGTTTTTATAAGAACTTACAATGCCTGGAGATAGATATACAATACGGAACAATTTAAGTAACAACGTAACCAAAAATAAGATACAAAATTCACTTTGATTGGTGCACCCAAGTTATTACTATAACCGCTATATGTGAATAAGACCTCAGAGTTGGGATCCATCTGGTAACAGCAGCGATCACTCAACTTGCTACTAGCAGCAAAACAATTGTATTACTAGACTAATAATAAGAGGCTGGGAAATCAGTATATCGCACCAACTTAATTTAATCGTAACAAATATACCATACTCTTATGAATGATTAGAGATCAGTTCACTCACGTCACTTTTATAACCACCATATGTGAATAAGACACTTTAAATACGGAGTAGAACCAACGGATTGTTAATCAAAACATCCATAACGTTATCGTATTTACCACATATGAACTCAGTCTTAACACTCTTCTCATTCTGCCAAGTGGTCATAAGAAGTTATTAGTAATGTCAAATGCTAAGATGCAGTAGCGATATATTTTTCTTATCCTTTATGAATATACAGTCTGTATAGTCTTATTAATCACTTAAACAGCAGCAAGAAGTTACCGGCAAAATACTAATATGCAGTAGTGAAACACAAGAACAATTCAGACAGTGTTTCCTGTTATTTAATCACTAAACAGTCTATTTTAAATATTATCATCAGAAATTGATTCAAATACAAAGTAATGTAAAAGAAACTCTGTCCAGATACTGTGCCATAGTATTGATCATACCTTACAAAATTGAGAAAATATACATTGTGCCAAATCAAAGGACAATTTTCAAGTTAAGCTAAGTTGCAACAATACATTAACATTTTTCACTTGGCGAATCAAGTAGCTCATTTTTTATCTGGCCAGATACAAAGTGACTTCTCAATTTAGAAAATTTAATTCACTAAAATCTATGTCAAGAGAATAGAAAAAGCTTTATAGAAAAAAGGAAAAAACAATTCTCAGATTAACCTAGCTCTTTACCAGTGGCATACTCTCAAACAGGCTTGATAGCCCAGTTAATATTTTCTTCAAACTCACTTAAGATATACATCTGCAGCATGTATATATAGAAGATCTAATAGTAGCAGACACAAGTTCATCACTTTAAATACGTTTATAGACTGTCAGTATTACCTACCCCAAGGGGAACACTGTACTGCATTCATTACTATAGCAGTTTACAATGTTTCAGATATATGGAACAATATATTAGACACTAGGAACAAAATTGGAAGTCCAAAAAATTGATGCATATAATTTACGAATAGTGTAATGTACAAGAGGATATAAAGCATCTCACAAGTAACTAGAAACTTTCACCTTGAATCCCTATACAGTGACATATACAATTCCATATATAGTACCAACCAGATAACTGCTTGCCCTCATACATAAAAGTATTACAACCGGGATTCCACGTTGAATTAGAGATAAAAAAATATATAGCAAAGTCCACAAGAAAGTGGTCAAAGCTCCAACAAACAGAATACAATTGTTAAGAGTATAAGTTCCCTATTGGACTTCTATAAAATACTCTGAACAGAGAATTATTCTAGTTGAATCACACCCAGTGTATGCTACAACTTCTTTCCAAATCCATGATTATTGAAATAAAACCAATTGACCTAAACCTGTATTTTTAACTTAACTGTATGTGTGTGATTTTGTTTGTGTTTTTATTTTAAATTACCCAATAAAGGTTAGATTTTAAAAATCTAAGCACACCTCCTTCTCTAGTATACCTATATACTGTCCAACTATTGCCACCATTAGTTAGGGAAAGAGTGCTAAACAAGTGTACACTTTTTTCAATCCTAGGATTGATTTTGTTCTTCTGTTCAAACCAGTACACATCACCTCAGCCATCTTGTAATATACCCAATCTGGGCCAAAAATATAAATTGGTGGATATTGTATCCTATCAATAAACCCAGATATTAATAGGCTACCCTAATTGCCAAATTTCAGCAGTGCCATTAGTTCTTTGTTTTTCCTCTCAAGACCTCTCAGAGCACCGGCTGTTAAATACATTCTAGCTGTTTCCTCTGCTAACATCTACCCTAGTTTATTATTTTCTCCACAGGTTCTACATTTGTATTTACCCTATATATACTAAGCACTTGCAGAGACTTTTACATTTATATCAATCTTCTCTTGATTTGTTCATTTACAGTTGTTAATATTGTATGTATATTTAAAAACTGAGGTTTACTTAATTTGGGATCCAAAAGTGGTTCCTGACCTTCATATGCCTTCTTTGCTCTTTATTTTTTGTTATAGGTATATTGGGGTACAAGAATGACACCCTTATATCATATGGAAGGTGTTAGGAACAACACCTAACAGAAGGCCTTAAAGTGATGGTAAACTCTCCCCTTTTTTAAAATCAGATCTGGAATGTAAGCGCTATTTTAGATGGAGTTTTATTCATCATGTGCAATGAAGATGCGCTATAACTTAGTTTTTAATATAGATATGAAATTCAAATACCCCACGTTGCACCACCCACTTCAAAAGTCAATTTTTTCTGTCATCTAAATGATTGAATTACTCTCTAATCAATGCTCTAGCTACAACAAAAGTGCCATATGGGGAGAGCGCTGATTGGACAACAATTCAAACTGTTAGCTCACAGAAAAGTTTACTTTTGAAGTGGGCTGAGGAGCATGCAGTATTTGAATTTCATTTCTATATTAAAAAGCATGTTATACTGCATCTTCATTACAGCCAATGAATGAAACTTCATCTAAAATATTGCTAATATTCCAGATCTCATTTTAAAAAGGGGAGAGTTTACCATCACTTTAAGACAGGTTTCATGAAATTTAAAACATATATGCTCCTTTTTTGTTATAACTCTAATTGTACAAGTTTGCAAGTGAACAATGCCTGTGCATAAGTCTAACTGCTCTCCCATGTATCGTGTAACCTACCTGTTATATTCTGTAAGCCTCAATTAAATATTTTTTTTTTAAAAAATGGTATAAATTGATGATTAGAGTTGTCCCAGAAAAATCTTTCTGGGGTTCCTACTTACAGGATTAAACCTCAATCTAATGAGGTTAGTGAACGACACTGGGGTGTAGCACTCTCAATAAGAACTCCTTCTGGCTCTTGGCTTCAAGGCTCCGTTTTCAGATCTGTGGTTCCTCCAGTACTTCCTTTAGTATGATAGAACTCCCAGGTGGTTTCTTACTCCACAGTTTGAAATATAGAATCACTCCTCTGCTTCCTGCTGTCAGGGTATGTCAGTCACATTAAATAAACTACAGATGTATCATAGAATCTAATATTTCATTTTTAGCTAAACCTAATTTGATGTGAATTGGTCTCAAAACAGACCAGCCCCAACCCCCATGTTTCCTGATTACAACACTTCAGCTAGGAACAAAACATTTTTTAGCTTTGAAACTCATCACTCCATATGAGGTCATTAAATGGATCTGATAATCAACCAAGCCAGCATACATCATGGGGTTTGGAGACAAGAGTCTGAATAAATCAGATAAGCAAACACTAAGGCCCAGGAAATATCCCTTAGCATATAGGTGATAAATTGTCCCATCCTAAGCCCCAATATACATCTCCCAGACAAGCTGGCATTTCAAGTAAGAAATAGCAGAAGAAGAAAAAAAACAGAGAGACATGTTTAACCCTATGAGTGCTGAAAGCATATAACTATTTAAATCGTGATTTTAAAAAGAGAAGTTAGAAATTCATCTATGTGAACTGTATAATTCTCAAAGATTTAATTGATACCCAGACTGTATAAATATCTATATATGGATATGGGAAATGCAATTCAGATTTGTAATAGAATCCCATTTTTGAAATATATAACATGTTTTGTTTTTTCTATCTTCCAGATGGGGCTAATACATGCTGATACAGGATTGCCTGCAAGGGGTGACCTAAGTCATATCATATGGTTATACACTAAATATTTATATAACTTTAAATACATCTCTCAAAATATTATAAGTAGCATGTATAAGAAGGCTATATAAATATTGTCTATTTTAACAGAATAGATAATACTAGTATGATGTTAGATATAATACTTATGTTTCATATTACAATAATCAGAAAAATGGCACAATATGGTCCATGTATATTAAACATATGACTAATTAATACAAGAAGTGGTGAGCATTATAAATATAAAATTGATATAGTTTATTGTAGCAGTGTTAAAAAAAGAAACTGTTTGTCTTTGCTGCCCCCGATGGCCTAAATCCAATATTACAGCCAAAAGGCATGTGGCTGTTGAAAATTAAATTTCTCTTCTTAAGTGTATCCAGTCCACGGATCATCCATTACTTGTGGGATATTCTCCTTCCCAACAGGAAGTTGCAAGAGGATCACCCACAGCAGAGCTGCTATATAGCTCCTCCCCTCACTGCCATATCCAGTCATTCTCTTGCAACTCTCAACTAAGATGGAGGTCGTAAGCGGACTGTGGTGTTTTATACTTAGTTTATTTCTTCAATCAAAAGTTTGTTATTTTTAAATGGTACCGGAGTGTACTGTTTATCTCAGGCAGTATTTAGAAGAAGAATCTGCCTGCGTTTTCTATGATCTTAGCAGAAGTAACTAAGATCCTTTGCTGTTCTCACATATTCTGAGGAGTGAGGTAACTTCAGAGGGGGAATAGCGTGCAGGTTTTCCTGTAATAAGGTATGTGCAGTTAAAATATTTTTCTAGGGATGGAATTTGCTAGAAAATGCTGCTGATACCGAAGTAATGTAAGTAAAGCCTTAAATGCAGTGATAGCGACTGGTATCAGGCTTATTAATAGAGATACATACTCTTATAAAAGTGTATTTTAAAACGTTTGCTGGCATGTTTAATCGTTTTTTTACATATGTTTGGTGATAAAACTTATTTGGGCCTAGTTTTTTCCACATGGCTGGCTTGAATTTTGCCTAGAAACAGTTCCCTGAGGCTTCCCACTGTTGTAATATGAGTGGGAGGGGCCTATTTTAGCGTATTTTTTGCACAGCAAAAATTACAGACACAGACATCCAGCTTCTTCCTGCATGATCCAGGACTTCTCTGAAGGGCTCAAAAGGCTTCAAAAGTCGTATTGAGTGAGGTAAAAAGCCACAGTAGAGCTGTGGCAGTTGTTGTGACTTTAAAAAACGTTTTTGTCATTTGTTATTCCGTTTTTGGTATTAAGGGGTTAATCATCCATTTGCAAGTGGGTGCAATGCTCTGCTAACTTATTACATACACTGTAAAAATTTCGTTAGTCTAACTGCATTTTTTCACTTTTATTTAAAAATTTGGGAAAATTTGTTTCTTAAAGGCGCAGTAACGTTTTTTTATATTGCTTGTAAACTTGTTTTAAAGTGTTTTCCAAGCTTGCTAGTCTAATTGCTAGTCTGTTTAAACATGTCTGACACAGAGGAACCTACTTGTTCATTATGTTTGAAAGCCATGGTGGAGCCCCATAGGAGAATATGTACTAAATGTATTGATTTCACCTTAAACACTAAAGATCAGTCTTTATCTATAAAAGAATTATCACCAGAGGGTTCTGTCGAGGGGGAAGTTATGCCGACTAACTCTCCCCACGTGTCAGACCCTTCGCCTCCCGCTCAGGGGACGCATGCTAATATGGCGCCAATTACATCAGGGACGCCCATAGCGATTACCTTGCAGGACATGGCTGCAATCATGAATAATACCCTGTCAGAGGTATTATCTAGATTGCCTGAATTAAGAGGCAAGCGCAATAGCTCTGGGGTTAGGAGAGATACAGAGCACGCAAATGCTGTTAGAGCCATGTCTGATACTGCGTCACAGTATGCAGAACATGAGGACGGAGAGCTTCAGTCTGTGGGTGACATCTCTGACTCGGGGAAACCTGATTCAGTGATTTCTAATTTTAAATTTAAGCTTGAGAACCTCCGTGTATTGCTTGGGGAATTATTAGCTGCTCTGAATGACTGTAACACAGTTGCAATTCCAGAGAAATTGTGTAGGCTGGATAGATACTATGCGGTGCCGGTGTGTACGGATGTTTTTCCTATACCTAAAAGGCTTACAGAAATTATTAGCAAGGAGTGGGATAGACCCGGTGTGCCCTTTTCCCCACCTCCAATAGACGCCACTACACGGGACTTATGGCAGACGGTCCCTAAGGTGGAGGGAGCAGTTTCTACTTTAGCAAAGCGTACCACTATCCCGGTTGAGGACAGTTGTGCTTTTTCAGATCCAATGGATAAAAAATTGGAGGGTTACCTTAAGAATATGTTTATTCAACAAGGTTTTATTTTACAGCCCTGTGCATGCATTGCGCCTGTCACTGCTGCGGCGGCATTCTGGTTTGGGGCCCTGGAAGAGGCCATCCAGACAGCTCCATTGAATTAAATTATTGACAAGCTTAGAACGCTTAAGCTAGCTAACTCATTTGTTTCTGATGCCATTGTTCATTTGACTAAACTAACGGCTAAGAATTCCGGATTTGCCATCCAGGCGCGTAGGGCGCTATGGCTTAAATCCTGGTCAGCTGACGTGACTTCAAAGTCTAAATTACTCAACATTCCTTTCAAGGGGCAGACCTTATTCGGGCCTGGCTTGAAGGAAATTATTGCTGACATTACTGGAGGCAAGGGCCATACCCTTCCTCAGGACAGGGCCAAATCAAAGGCCAAACAGTCTAATTTTCGTGCCTTTCGAAATTTCAAGGCAGGAGCAGCATCAACTTCCTCCGCTTCAAAACAAGAGGGAACTGTTGCTCATTCCAGACAGGCCTGGAAACCTAACCAGTCCTGGAACAAGGGCAAGCAGGCCAGAAAGCCTGCTGCTGCCCCCAAGACAGCATGAAGGAACGGCCCCCTATCCGGAAACGGATCTAGTGGGGGGCAGACTTTCTCTCTTTGCCCAGGGTGTGGGCAAGAGATGTTCAGGATCCCTGGGCGTTGGAAATCATATCTCAGGGATATCTTCTGGACTTCAAAGCTTCTCCTCCACAAGGGAGATTTCATCTTTCAAGGTTATCAGCAAACCAGATAAAGAAAGAGGCATTCCTAAGCTGTGTGCAAGACCTCCTAGTAATGGGAGTGATCCATCCAGTTCCGCGGACGGAACAAGGACAGGGATTTTATTCAAATCTGTTTGGGGTTCCCAAGAAAGAGGGAACCTTCAGACCAATCTTGGATCTAAAGATCTTAAACAAATTCCTCAGAGTTCCGTCATTCAAAATGGAAACTATTCGGACCATCCTACCCATGATCCAAGAGGGTCAGTACATGACCACAGTGGACTTAAAGGATGCCTACCTTCACATACCGATTCACAAAGATCATCATCGGTTCCTAAGGTTTGCCTTTCTAGACAGGCATTACCAATTTGTAGCTCTTCCCTTCGGGTTGGCCACTGCCCTGAGAATTTTTACAAAGGTTCTGGGCTCACTTCTGGCGGTTCTAAGACCGCGAGGCATAGCGGTGGCTCCGTATCTAGACAACATCCTGATACAGGCGTCAAGCTTTCAAATTGCCAAGTCTCATACAGAGATAGTTCTGGCATTTCTGAGGTCCCATGGGTGGAAAGTGAACGTGGAAAAGAGTTCTCTATCACCACTCACAAGAGTCTCCTTCCTAGGGACTCTTATAGATTCTGTAGAGATGAAAATTTACCTGACGGAGTCCAGGTTATCAAAACTTCTAAATGCTTGCCGTGTCCTTCATTCCATTCCACGCCCGTCAGTGGCTCAGTGCATGGAAGTAATCGGCTTAATGGTAGCGGCGATGGACATAGTGCCATTTGCGCGCCTGCATCTCAGACCGCTGCAATTATGCATGCTAAGTCAGTGGAATGGGGATTACTCAGATTTGTCCCCTCTACTAAATCTGGATCAAGAGACCAGAGATTATCTTCTCTGGTGGCTTTCTCTGGTCCATCTGTCCAAGGGTATGACCTTTCGCAGGTCAGATTGGACGATTGTAACAACAGATGCCAGACTTCTAGGTTGGGGCGCAGTCTGGAACTCCCTGAAGGCTCAGGGATCGTGGACTCAGGAGGAGAAACTCCTCCCAATAAATATTCTGGAGTTAAGAGCAATATTCAAGGCTCTTCTAGCTTGTCCTCAGCAACACTGAGGTTCATTTCAGTCGGACAACATCACGACTGTGGCTTACATCAACCATCAAGGGGGAACCAGGAGTTCCCTAGCGATTGTTAGAAGTCTCAAAGATAATTCGTCTCACTCTTGCCACCTGTCAGCGATCCACATCCCAGGCGTAGAGAACTGGGAGGCGGATTTTCTAAGTCGTCAGACTTTTCATCCGGGGGAGTGGGAACTCCATCCGGAGGTGTTTGCTCAACTGGTCCATCGTTGGGGCAAACCAGAACTGGATCTCATGGCGTTTCGCCAGAACGCCAAGCTTCCTTTTTACGGATCCAGGTCCAGGGACCCGGGAGCAACGCTGATAGATGCTCTAGCAGCTCCTTGGTTCTTCAACCTGGCCTATGTGTTTCCACCGTTTCCTCTGCTCCCTCGACTGATTGCCAAAATCAAACAGGAGAGAGCATCAGTGATTCTGATAGCGCCTGTGTGGCCACGCAGGACCTGGTATGCAGACCTAGTGGACATGTCATCTCTTCCACCATGGACTCTGCCTCTGAGGCAGGACCTTCTAATACAAGGTCCTTTCAATCATCCAAATCTAATTTCTCTGAGACTCACTGCATGGAGATTAAACGCTTGATTCTATCAAGGCGTGGCTTCTCCGAGTCAGTCATTGATACCTTAATACAGGCTCGGAAGCCTGTCACCAGGAAAATCTACCATAAGATATGGCGTAAATATCTTTATTGGTGTGAATCCAAGAGTTACTCATGGAGTAAGGTTAGGATTCCTAGGATATTGTCCTTTCTCCAAGAGGGTTTAGACAAAGGCTTATCAGCTAGTTCTTTAAAAGGACAGATCTCTGCTCTGTCTATTCTTTTGCACAAGCGTCTGGCAGAAGTTCCAGACATCCAGGCATTTTGTCAGGCTTTGGTTAGGATTAAGCCTGTGTTTAAAACTGTTGCTCCCCGTGGAGCTTAAACTTGGTTCTTAAAGTTCTTCAGGGAGTTCCGTTTGAACCCCTTCATTCCATTGATATTAAACTTTTATCTTGGAAAGTTCTGTTTTTGATGGCTATTTCCTCGGCTTTGAAGAGTCTCTGAGTTATCTGCCTTACATTGTGATTCTCCTTATCTGATTTTTCATTCAGACAAGGTAGTTCTGCGTACCAAACCTGGGTTTTTACCTAAGGTTGTTTCTAACAGGAATATCAATCAAGAGATTGTTGTTCCATCATTGTGTCCTAATCCTTCTTCAAAGAAGGAACGTCTTTTGCATAATCTGGACGTAGTCCATGCCTTGAAGTTTTACTTACAGGCTACTAAAGATTTTCATCAAACATCTGCCGTTTACTCTGGACAGAGGAGAGGTCAAAAAGCTTCGGCAACCTCTCTCTCCTTTTGGCTTCGGAGCATAATACGCTTAGCCTATGAGACTGCTGGACAGCAGCCCCCTGAAAGGATTACAGCTCATTCTACTAGAGCTGTGACTTCCACCTGGGCCTTTAAAAATGAGGCCTCTGTTGAACAGATTTGCAAGGCTGCGACTTGGTCTTCGCTTCACACCTTTTCAAAATTTTACAAATTTGACACTTTTGCTTCTTCGGAGGCTGTTTTTGGGAGAAAGGTTCTACAGGCAGTGGTTCCTTCCGTTTAAGTTCCTGCCTTGTCCCTCCCATCATCCGTGTACTTTAGCTTTGGTATTGGTATCCCACAAGTAATGGATGATCCGTGGACTGGATACACTTAACAAGAGAAAACATAATTTATGCTTACCTGATAAATTTATTTCTCTTGTAGTGTATCCAGTCCACGGCCCGCCCTGTCCTTTTAAGGCAGGTCTAAATTTTAATTGAACTACAGTCACCACTGCACCCTATGGTTTCTCCTTTCTCGTCTTGTTTCGGTCGAATGACTGGATATGGCAGTGAGGGGAGGAGCTATATAGCAGCTCTGCTGTGGGTGATCCTCTTGCAACTTCCTGTTGGGAAGGAGAATATCCCACAAGTAATGGATGATCCGTGGACTGGATACACTACAAGAGAAATAAATTTATCAGGTAAGCATAAATTATGTTTTCCCAAATAACCAATCAGGGAAAAGCTTCCAAAGGGCCTATCATCCTAATTTCACTGTTGATTAGAATAAAAAGGGGTGGGGTTAAAACACGTGATAAAACCTCAGGCTAGAGGAAAAAAAAGGACTCTGCTGAATTTTGACTGACAAACTGGAATGGAATAAATTGGGTACTTCTTTTACTCCTTCTAAGGTTTAAGAAACTGTGTCCTTTGCCGACTGATAGATTGGAGTTTTGGGAAAAGATCCCCAAAGTTGATGGGGCCATCTCTAAACTTGCTAAGCGTACTACTATTCCTATGGCAGATAGTACTTCTTTTAAAGCTCCTTTAGATAGGAAACTTGAATCTTATCTAAGGAAGGCTAATCGTTTTCGTTCCTTTCGACAAAATAAGGAACAGAAACCTAATCCTTCCCCTAAGGGAACGGTTTCCAATTGGAAGCCTTCTTCAGTCTTGAATAAATCCAAGCTATTTAAAAAATCTAAATCCGCCCCCAAGTCCGCATGAAGGTGCGGCCCTCATTCCAGCTCAGCTAGTAGGGGGCAGACTAAGATTTTTCAAAGATGTTTGGATCAATTCGGTCCAAAATCATTGGATTCAGAACATTGTCTCTCAGGGGTACAGAATAGGTTTCAAAGTAAGACCACCTGTGAGAAGTTTCTTTCTCTCACGCATTCCAGTGAACACAGAGAAAGTTCAGGCTTTCCTGAAGTGTGTTTCAGACCTGGAGTTATCTGGGGTAATTGTGCCGGTTCCTTTTCAGGAACGGGGTCTGGGGTTTCATTCAAATCTGTTCTTTATCCCAAAGAAGGAGAATTCTTTCAGACCAGTTCTGGATCTAAAATTTTTGAATCGTTATGTAAGAATACCAACATTCAAAATGGTAACTATAAGGACTATTTTGCCTTTTGTTCAGCAAGGGTATTATATGTCCACAATAGACTTACAGGATGCATATATTCATATTCCGATTCATCCAGATCACTATCGGTTCCTGAGATTCTCTTTTCTAGACAAGCATTACCAATTTGTTGCTCTTCCTTTTGGCTTAGCGACAGCTCCACGGATCTTTTCAAAGGTTTTCAGTGCCCTACTCTCTGTAATCAGAGAGCGGGGTATTGCGGTGTTTCCTTATTTGGACGATATCTTGGTACTCGCTCAGTCTTTACATTCTGCAGAATCTCACACAAATCAACTAGTGTTGTTTCTTCAAAGACATGGTTAGAGGATCAATTTACCAAAAAGTTCTTTGATTCCTCAGACAAGGGTAACCTTTTTAGGTTTCCAAATAGATTCAGTATCCATGACTTTTGTCTGTAACAGACAAGAGATGTCTGAAATTGGTTGCAGCTTGTCGGAACCTTCAGTTTCAATTATTCCCTTCAGTAGCTATGTGCATGGAGGTTTTAGGTCTCATGACTGCAGAATCGGACGCGATCCCCTTTGCTCGTTTTCACATGAGACCTCTTCAGCTTTGTATGCTGAACCAATGGTGCAGGGATTATACAAAGATATCACAATTAATATCCTTAAATCCCAATGTTAGACTATCTCTGACTTGGTGGTTAGATCACCATCGTATAGTTCAAGGGGCCTCTTTTGTTCATACAACCTGGACTGTGATCACAACAGATGTGAGTCTTTCAGGTTGGGAAGCTGTCTGGGGATCTCTGACAGCACAGGGGGTTTGTAAATCTCAAGAGGCGAGATTACCAATCAATATTTTGGAACTCTGTGCGATTCTCAGAGCTCTTCAGTTTTGGCCTCTACTGAAGAGAGAACCGTTTTTGTTTTTAGACAGACAATGTCACAACCGTGGCATATGTCAATCATCAGGGTGGGACTCATAATCCTAAAGATATGAAAGAAGTTTCTTGGATACTTGCTTGGGTGGAATCCAGCTCCTGTCTAATTTCTGCAGTCCATATCCCAGGTATAGACAATTGGAAAGCGGATTATCTCAGTCGCCAGACTTTACATCCGGTAGAGTGGTATTTTCACCCAGATGTGTTTTCTCAGATTGTTCAGATATGGGGGCTTCCAGAAATAGATCTGATGGCTTCTCATCTAAAAAGGAAACTTCCCAGGTATCTGTCCAGGTCCAGGGATACTCAGGCAGAAGAAATGGATGCGTTGACACTTCCTTGGAGTTATCAACCTGCCTATATTTTTCCGCCTCTAGTTCTTCCAAGAGTGATTTCCAAAATCGTAATGGAGTGTTCGTTTTTGTACTGCTGGTTGCTCCAGCATGGCCACACAGGTTTTGGTATGCGGATCTTATTCAGATGTCCAGTTGCCAACCTTGGCTACTTCCGTTAAGGCCAGACCTTCTATCTTAAGGTCCGTTTTTCAATCAGGATCTCAAATCATTAAATTTGAAGGTATGGAAATTGAACACTTAGTGCTTAGTCATAGAGGTTTCTCTGACTCTGTGATTAATACTATGTTGCAGGCGCGTAAATCTGTGTCTAGAAAGATTTATTACAGAGTTTGGAAGCCTTACATTTCATGGTGCTTTTCTCATAAATTCTCTTGGCATTCTTTTAGAATTCCTAGAATTTTACAGTTTCTTCAGGATGGTTTAGATAAGGGTTTGTCTGCAAGTTCCTTGAAAGGACAAATCTCTGCTCTTTCTGTTTTATTCCATAGAAAAATTGCTAAATTTCCTGATATTCATTGTTTTGTACAGGCTTTGGTTCGTATCAAGCCTGTCATTAAATCAATTTCTCCTCCTTGGAGTCTTAATTTGGTTTTGAAGGCTTTACAGGCTCCTCCGTTTTAGCCTATGCATTCTCTGGACATTAAATTAATTTCTTGGAAAGTGTTGTTTCTTTTGGCCATCTCTTCTGCTAGAAGAGTTTCTGAATTATCTGCTCTTTCTTGTGAGTCTCCTTTTCTGATTTTCCCAATGTTAGACTATCTCTGACTTGGTGGTTAGATCACCATCGTATAGTTCAAGGGGCCTCTTTTGTTCATACAACCTGGACTGTGATCACAACAGATGTGAGTCTTTCAGGTTGGGAAGCTGTCTGGGGATCTCTGACAGCACAGGGGGTTTGTAAATCTCAAGAGGCGAGATTACCAATCAATATTTTGGAACTCTGTGCGATTCTCAGAGCTCTTCAGTTTTGGCCTCTACTGAAGAGAGAACCGTTTTTGTTTTTAGACAGACAATGTCACAACCGTGGCATATGTCAATCATCAGGGTGGGACTCATAATCCTAAAGATATGAAAGAAGTTTCTTGGATACTTGCTTGGGTGGAATCCAGCTCCTGTCTAATTTCTGCAGTCCATATCCCAGGTATAGACAATTGGAAAGCGGATTATCTCAGTCGCCAGACTTTACATCCGGGAGAGTGGTATTTTCACCCAGATGTGTTTTCTCAGATTGTTCAGATGTGGGGGCTTCCAGAAATAGATCTGATGGCTTCTCATCTAAAAAGGAAACTTCCCAGGTATCTGTCCAGGTCCAGGGATACTCAGGCAGAAGAAATGGATGCGTTGACACTTCCTTGGAGTTATCAACCTGCCTATATTTTTCCGCCTCTAGTTCTTCTTCCAAGAGTGATTTCCAAAATCGTAATGGAGTGTTCGTTTTTGTACTGCTGGTTGCTCCAGCATGGCCACACAGGTTTTGGTATGCGGATCTTATTCAGATGTCCAGTTGCCAACCTTGGCTACTTCCGTTAAGGCCAGACCTTCTATCTTAAGGTCCGTTTTTCAATCAGGATCTCAAATCATTAAATTTGAAGGTATGGAAATTGAACACTTAGTGCTTAGTCATAGAGGTTTCTCTGACTCTGTGATTAATACTATGTTGCAGGCGCGTAAATCTGTGTCTAGAAAGATTTATTACAGAGTTTGGAAGCCTTAGATTTCATGGTGCTTTTCTCATAAATTCTCTTGGCATTCTTTTAGAATTCCTAGAATTTTACAGTTTCTTCAGGATGGTTTAGATAAGGGTTTGTCTGCAAGTTCCTTGAAAGGACAAATCTCTGCTCTTTCTGTTTTATTCCATAGAAAAATTGCTAAATTTCCTGATATTCATTGTTTTGTACAGGCTTTGGTTCGTATCAAGCCTGTCATTAAATCAATTTCTCCTCCTTGGAGTCTTAATTTGGTTTTGAAGGCTTTACAGGCTCCTCCGTTTTAGCCTATGCATTCTCTGGACATTAAATTAATTTCTTGGAAAGTGTTGTTTCTTTTGGCCATCTCTTCTGCTAGAAGAGTTTCTGAATTATCTGCTCTTTCTTGTGAGTCTCCTTTTCTGATTTTTCATCAGGATAAGGCGGTTTTGCGGACTTCATTTAAATTTTTACCTAAAGTTGTGAACTCCAACAACATTAGTAGAGAAATTGTTGTCCCTTCTTTGTGTCCTAATCCTAGGAATTCTCTGGAGAGATCTTTACATTCTTTGGATGTGGTAAGAGCTTTGAAATATTATGTTGAAGCTACTAAAGATTTCAGGAAGACTTCTAGTCTATTTGTTATCTTTTCTGGTTCTAGGAAAGGTCAGAAGGCTTCTGCCATTTCTTTGGCATCTTCGTTGAAGCTTTTGATTCATCATGCTTATTTGGAGTCGGGTAAATCCCCGCCTCAGAGGATTACGGCTCATTCTACTAGGTCAGTTTCCACTTCCTGGGCTTTTTTTTTTTTTTATTTAATTTTTTTCATTTTATTGAGGTAATAACAAATATACATCATATGAAACATGTTCTTTCAGACACATAACACATGTATAAAATAAGGGCGACCATATAACATTCCAGAGGCTAACATACATTGTTAATAATCTAAGGAAATGCATCTAGAGCAAATTTAGTACAAACACAAAAGTTAGTATATAGGAAATTGCGTTCAAATAGCCTGTAATATATTACTTTTTTTCGTTCATTATATACATTCCTTTTGTAAACACCTTAGTCTTGTATGGAAGAACTTATATGATTAGTACCTCATATTAATTCAGGGATGGGGAAGAGTTTAACAATATCTTCATTATGTACACACGTATATATATGGGTTTTAAGGATTCACAAAAGGGATCTGTGTCCCGTAGCTTAACAAATAAACTATATTATATGGGGGGGGGGGGGGGGGGACCAGAGCCTGCAATACTCCCAGAGACTGATAACTCTCATATATCTCACTATCTTTAAGGGTGGTGCAAAAAAAAATACTAAGCTCAGCTGCAACAGCTCTACTTTATATAGGACTCTTTAAATCCTTTATCACTCCCTAACATTGGCGTATGTCTCCTGATTAGTGATGTCGCGAACATAGAAGCCATAGACTTAAATAGGCAGGCGAATTTTAAAACCCACAGGGACTCTTTCTGGCCACAATAGTGATGGAAAAGTTGTTTCAAGGGGACTAACACCTGGACTGTGGCATGCCGGAGGGGGATCCATGGCAAAACTCCCATGGAAAATTACATAGTTGATGCAGAGTCTGGTTTTAATCCATAAAGGGCATAAATCACCTAACATTCCTAAATTGTTTGGAATAACGTGCTTTAAAACATCAGGTATGATGTTGTATCGATCAGGTAGTGTAAGGGTTATGCCCGCTTCACAGTGACAGACCAAACTCCCGCAGCAGGTACAACATCATCATCATCACACCGTACGTCCATGTGTGTAATGCTGCCTGACTGAGCCATATCCCTGTTATCTACATCCTCTGGCAATAATGGTTGCGCATCACTCATTTCTTCCAACTGATGTGTAAATAACTCCTCTGACAGATCAAGTGAAGCGGCTGTGGTGCTAGTGTTGGTGGTGGCGGCAGGCGGGCGAGTGGTAACTTGAGAGGTGCCCGAAGCTAAGCTGGAGGAGGATGGTGCGTCAAGGTTCCGAGCGGAAGCTGTAGAAGATTGGGTGTCCTGTGTTAGCCAGTCAACTATGTCCTCAGAACTTTTCGAGTTCAGGGTACGTGGCCTCTGAACACTGGACATTATTCTAGGGCCAAAGGGAATCACAGCACCACGACCACAACCGCCCCTGCCTGTCATTTTTTTTTCGATTAGTGGTACTATGCGTGCAAGCTACTGTGACAACAGATATGAGTGGCACTGTGCACTTGCAGAAGTTGGCAGAGTAGACGCTGTAGGCCTGACACACGCTTGCAGACAACTAACTGCTATTCAATCTATTACAGTCAAAATTGTATTTTTTTTTTAATGTACACAACTGTTACACCAGATATGAGTTGCACTGGTGTGACACTGTGCCCTGTCAGGCCCTGAAAAATGTTACACATCTACAACCACCAAAAATCAACCATGCTAAATAGTATCTAAATTTTGTCCTGAGTTTAGAAATACCCAATGTACCAAACATGTGCTTTGCTTTTTTTTGCAAGTTATAGGGAAATAAATACAAGAAGCACTTTGCTATTTTAAAACCACTTTTTTTCAAAATGAGCGCTAGTTACATTGGAACCCTGATATCTGTCAGGAATACCTGAATATCCCTTGACATGTGTATATATATATATTTTAGAAGACATCCCAAAGTATTGATCTAGGCCCATTTTGGTATATTTCATGCCACCATTTCACCGCCAAATGCGATCAAATAAAAAAAAATTGTTCACTTTTTCACAAACTTTAGGTTTCTCACAGAAATTATTTACAAACAACTTATGCAATTATGGCATAAATGGTTGTAAATGCTTCTCTGGGATCCCCTTTGTTCAGAAATAGCAGACATATATGACTTTGGCGTTGCTTTCTGGTAATTAGAAGACCGCTAAATGCTGCTGCGCATCACACGTGTATTTAGGGTTGCCAGCTGTCCTTCAAAAACATACTGGACAGCCAAAATGGGTGGGGGGGGGGGGTCGGAAGCGTGGTAGGGTCTTGTTGTCACACCTACATCTGTATTTGATTGACTCATTTTGTATATATATATATATATATATATATATATATGTGTGTGTTTATGTTTCTTTCATGTAATTAGCAAGAGTCCATGAGCTAGTGACGTATGGGATATACATTCCTACCAGGAGGGGCAAAGTTTCCCAAACCTCAAAATGCCTATAAATACACCCCTCACCACACCCACAATTCAGTTTTACAAACTTTGCCTCCGATGGAGGTGGTGAAGTAAGTTTGTGCTAAGATTCTACGTTGATATGCGCTCCGCACCAAGTTGGAGCCCGGTTTTCCTCTCAGCGTGCAGTGAATGTCAGAGGGATGTGAGGAGAGTATTGCCTATTTGAATGCAGTGATCTCCTTCTACGGGGTCTATTTCATAGGTTCTCTGTTATCGGTCGTAGAGATTCATCTCTTACCTCCCTTTTCAGATCGACGATATACTCTTATATATACCATTACCTCTGCTGATTCTCGTTTCAGTACTGGTTTGGCTTTCTACAAACATGTAGATGAGTGTCCTGGGGTAAGTAAATCTTATTTTCTGTGACACTCTAAGCTATGGTTGGGCACTTTGTTTATAAAGTTCTAAATATATGTATTCAAACATTTATTTGCCTTGACTCAGAATGTTCAAACTTTCCTTATTTTCAGACAGTCAGTTTCATATTTGGGATAATGCATTTGATTTAAATAATTTTTTCTTACCTTCAAAAATTTGACTCTTCCCTGTGGGCTGTTAGGCTCGCGGGGGCTGAAAATGCTTCATTTTATTGCGTCATTCTTGGCGCTGACTTTTTTGGCGCAAAAATTATTTTTCCGTTTCCGGCGTCATACGTGTCGCCGGAAGTTGCGTCATTTTTTGACGTTATTTTTCGCCAAAAATGTCGCCGTTCCGGATGTGGCGTCATTTTTGGCGCCAAAAGCATTTAGGCGCCAAATAATGTGGGCGTCTTATTTGGCGCAAAAAAATATGGGCGTCGCTTTTGTCTCCACATTATTTAAGTCTCATTTTTCATTGCTTCTGGTTGCTAGAAGCTTGTTCTTTGGCATTTTTTCCCATTCCTGAAACTGTCATTTAAGGAATTTGATCAATTTTGCTTTATATATATGTTGTTTTTTCTCTTACATATTGCAAGATGTCTCACGTTGCATCTGAGTCAGAAGATACTACAGGAAAATCGCTGTCTAGTGCTGAATCTACCAAAGCTAAGTGTATCTGCTGTAAACTTTTGGTAGCTATTCCTCCAGCTGTTGTTTGTATTGATTGTCATGACAAACTTGTTAAAGCAGATAATATTTCCTTTAGTAAAGTACCATTGCCTGTTGCAGTTCCTTCAACATCTAAGGTGCAGAATGTTCCTGATAATATAAGAGATTTTGTTTCTGAATCCATAAAGAAGGCTATGTCTGTTATTTCTCCTTCTAGTAAACGTAAAAAATTTTTTAAAACTTCTCTCCCTACAGATGAATTTTTAAATGAACATCATCATTCTGATGACTCCTCTGGTTCAGAGGATTCTGTCTCAGAGGTTGATGCTGATAAATCTTCATATTTATTTCAAATGGAATTTATTCGTTCTTTACTTAAAGAAGTACTAATTGCTTTAGAAATAGAGGATTCTGGTCCTCTTGATACTAATTCTAAACGTTTGGATAAGGTATTTAAAGCTCCTGTGGTTATTCCAGAAGTTTTTCCTGTTCCTAATGCTATTTCTGCAGTTATTTCCAAAGAATGGGATAAATTGGGTAATTCATTTACTCCTTCTAAACGTTTTAAGCAATTATATCCTGTGCCGTCTGACAGATTAGAATTTTGGGACAAGATCCCTAAAGTTGATGGGGCTATTTCTACCCTTGCTAAACGTACTACTATTCCTACGTCAGATGGTACTTCGTTTAAGGATCCTTTAGATAGGAAAATTGAATCCTTTCTAAGAAAAGCTTATCTGTGTTCAGGTAATCTTCTTAGACCTGCTATATCTTTGGCTGATGTTGCTGCAGCTTCAACTTTTTGGTTGGAAACTTTAGCGCAACAAGTAACACATCGTGATTCTCATGATATTATTATTCTTCTACAGCATGCTAATAATTTTATCTGTGATGCCATTTTTGATATTATCAGAGTTGATGTCAGGTTTATGTCTCTAGCTATTTTAGCTAGAAGAGCTTTATGGCTTAAAACTTGGAATGCTGATATGGCTTCTAAATCAACTTTACTTTCCATTTCTTTCCAGGGTAACAAATTATTTGGTTCTCAGTTGGATTCCATTATTTCAACTGTTACTGGTGGGAAAGGAACTTTTTTACCACAGGATAAAAAATCTAAAGGTAAAAACAGGGCTAATAATCGTTTTCGTTCCTTTCGTTTCAACAAAGAACAAAAGCCTGATCCTTCATCCTCAGGAGCAGTTTCAGTTTGGAAACCATCTCCAGTCTGGAATAAATCCAAGCCAGCTAGAAAGGCAAAGCCTGCTTCTAAGTCCACATGAAGGTGCGGCCCTCATTCCAGCTCAGCTGGTAGGGTGCAGGTTACGTTTTTTCAAGGAAATTTGGATCAATTCTGTTCACAATCTTTGGATTCAGAGCATTGTTTCAGAAGAGTACAGAATTGGTTTCAAGATGAGACCTCCTGCAAAGAGATTTTTTCTTTCCCGTGTCCCAGTAAATCCAGTAAAAGCTCAAGCATTTCTGAAATGTGTTTCAGATCTAGAGTTGACTGGAGTAATTATGCCAGTTCCAGTTCCGGAACAGGGGATGGGGTTTTATTCAAATCTCTTCATTGTACCAAAGAAGGAGAATTCCTTCAGACCAGTTCTGGATCTAAAAATATTGAATCGTTATGTAAGGATACCAACGTTCAAGATGGTAACTGTAAGGACTATCTTGCCTTTTGTTCAGCAAGGGAATTATATGTCCACAATAGATTTACAGGATGCATATCTGCATATTCCGATTCATCCAGATCATTATCAGTTCCTGAGATTCTCTTTTCTGGACAAGCATTACCAGTTTGTGGCTCTGCCGTTTGGCCTAGCTACAGCTCCAAGAATTTTTACAAAGGTTCTCGGTGCCCTTCTGTCTGTAATCAGAGAACAGGGTATTGTGGTATTTCCTTATTTGGACGATATCTTGGTACTTGCTCAGTCTTTACATTTAGCAGAATCTCATACGAATCGACTTGTGTTGTTTCTTCAAGATCATGGTTGGAGGATCAATTTACCAAAAAGTTCTTTGATTCCTCAGACAAGGGTAACCTTTCTGGGTTTCCAGATGGATTCAGTGTCCATGACTCTGTCTTTAACAGACAAGAGACGTCTAAAATTGATTGCAGCTTGTCGAAACCTTCAGTCACAATCATTCCCTTCGGTAGCCTTATGCATGGAAATTCTAGGTCTTATGACTGCTGCATCGGACGCGATCCCCTTTGCTCGTTTTCACATGCGACCTCTTCAGCTCTGTATGCTGAAGCAATGGTGCAAGGATTACACGAAGATATCTCAATTAATATCTTTAAAACCGATTGTTCGACACTCTCTAACATGGTGGACAGATCACCATCGTTTAATTCAGGGGGCTTCTTTTGTGCTTCCGACCTGGACTGTAATTTCAACAGATGCAAGTCTCACAGGTTGGGGAGCTGTGTGGGGATCTCTGACGGCACAAGGAGTTTGGGAATCTCAGGAGGTGAGATTACCGATCAATATTTTGGAACTCCGTGCAATTTTCAGAGCTCTTCAGTTTTGGCCTCTTCTGAAGAGAGAATCATTCATTTGTTTTCAGACAGACAATGTCACAACTGTGGCATACATCAATCATCAAGGAGGGACTCACAGTCCTCTGGCTATGAAAGAAGTATCTCGAATTTTGGTTTGGGCGGAATCCAGCTCCTGTCTAATCTCTGCGGTTCATATCCCAGGTATAGACAATTGGGAAGCAGATTATCTCAGTCGCCAAACGTTGCATCCGGGCGAATGGTCTCTTCACCCAGAGGTATTTCTTCAGATTGTTTAAATGTGGGAACTTCCAGAAATAGATCTGATGGCGTCCCATCTAAACAAGAAACTTCCCAGGTATCTGTCCAGATCCCGGGATCCTCAGGCGGAAGCAGTGGATGCATTATCACTTCCTTGGAAGTATCATCCTGCCTATATCTTTCCGCCTCTAGTTCTTCTTCCAAGAGTAATCTCCAAGATTCTGAAGGAATGCTCGTTTGTTCTGCTGGTAGCTCCGGCATGGCCTCACAGGTTTTGGTATGCGGATCTTGTCCGGATGGCCTCTTGCCAACCGTGGACTCTTCCGTTAAGACCAGACCTTCTGTCACAAGGTCCTTTTTTCCATCAGGATCTGAAATCCTTAAATTTAAAGGTATGGAGATTGAACGCTTGATTCTTGGTCAAAGAGGTTTCTCTGACTCTGTGATTAATACTATGTTACAGGCTCGTAAATCTGTATCTCGAGAGATATATTATAGAGTCTGGAAGACTTATATTTCTTGGTGTCTTTCTCATCATTTTTCTTGGCATTCTTTTAGAATACCGAGAATTTTACAGTTTCTTCAGGATGGTTTAGATAAGGGTTTGTCCGCAAGTTCTTTGAAAGGACAAATCTCTGCTCTTTCTGTTCTTTTTCACAGAAAGATTGCTATTCTTCCTGATATTCATTGTTTTGTACAAGCTTTGGTTCGTATAAAACCTGTCATTAAGTCAATTTCTCCTCCTTGGAGTTTGAATTTGGTTCTGGGAGCTCTTCAAGCTCCTCCGTTTGAACCTATGCATTCATTGGACATTAAATTACTTTCTTGGAAAGTTTTGTTCCTTTTGGCCATCTCTTCTGCCAGAAGAGTTTCTGAATTATCTGCTCTTTCTTGTGAGTCTCCTTTTCTGATTTTTCATCAGGATAAGGCAGTGTTGCAAACTTCTTTTGAATTTTTACCTAAAGTTGTGAATTCCAACAACATTAGTAGAGAAATTGTGGTTCCTTCATTATGTCCTAATCCTAAGAATTCTAAGGAGAAATCGTTGCATTCTTTGGATGTTGTTAGAGCTTTGAAATATTATGTTGAAGCTACGAAATCTTTCCGTAAGACTTCTAGTCTATTTGTTATCTTTTCCGGTTCTAGAAAAGGCCAGAAAGCTTCTGCCATTTCTTTGGCATCTTGGTTGAAATCTTTAATTCATCTTGCCTATGTTGAGTCGGGTAAAACTCCGCCTCAGAGAATTACAGCTCATTCTACTAGGTCAGTTTCTACTTCCTGGGCGTTTAGGAATGAAGCTTCGGTTGACCAGATTTGCAAAGCAGCAACTTGGTCCTCTTTGCATACTTTTACTAAATTCTACCATTTTGATGTATTTTCTTCTTCTGAAGCAGTTTTTAGTAGAGAAGTACTTCAGGCAGCGGTTTCAGTTTGAATCTTCTGCTTATGTTTTTCGTTAACTTTATTTTTGGGTGTGGATTATTTTCAGCAGGAATTGGCTGTCTTTATTTTATCCCTCCCTCTCTAGTGACTCTTGTGTGGAAAGATCCACATCTTGGGTAGTCATTATCCCATACGTCACTAGCTCATGGACTCTTGCTAATTACATGAAAGAAAACATAATTTATGTAAGAACTTACCTGATAAATTCATTTCTTTCATTTTAGCAAGAGTCCATGAGGCCCGCCCTTTTTTTGTGGTGGTTATGATTTTGTATAAAGCACAATTATTCCAATTCCTTATTTTATATGCTTTCGCACTTTTTTATCACCCCACTTCTTGGCTATTCGTTAAACTGAATTGTGGGTGTGGTGAGGGGTGTATTTATAGGCATTTTGAGGTTTGGGAAACTTTGCCCCTCCTGGTAGGAATGTATATCCCATACGTCACTAGCTCATGGACTCTTGCTAATATGAAAGAAATGAATTTATCAGGTAAGTTCTTACATAAATTATGTTTTCTATATATATATATATATATATATATATATATATATACAGGGAGTGCAGAATTATTAGGCAAATGAGTATTTTGACCACATCATCCTCTTTATGCATGTTGTCTTACTCCAAGCTGTATAGGCTCGAAAGCCTACTACCAATTAAGCATATTAGGTGATGTGCATCTCTGTAATGAGAAGGGGTGTGGTCTAATGACATCAACACCCTATATCAGGTGTGCATAATTATTAGGCAACTTCCTTTCCTTTGGCAAAATGGGTCAAAAGAAGGACTTGACAGGCTCAGAAAAGTAAAAAATAGTGAGATATCTTGCAGAGGGATGCAGCGCTCTTAAAATTGCAAAGCTTCTGAAGCGTGATCATCGAACAATCAAGCGTTTCATTCAAAATAGTCAACAGGGTCGCAAGAAGCGTATGGAAAAACCAAGGAGCAAAATAACTGCCCATGAACTGAGAAAAGTCAAGCGTGCAGCTGCCAAGATGCCACTTGCCACCAGTTTGGCCATATTTCAGAGCTGCAACATCACTGGAGTGCCCAAAAGCACAAGGTGTGCAATACTCAGAGACATGGCCAAGGTAAGAAAGGCTGAAAGACGACCACCACTGAACAAGACACACAAGCTGAAACGTCAAGACTGGGCCAAGAAATATCTCAAGACTGATTTTTCTAAGGTTTTATGGACTGATGAAATGAGAGTGAGTCTTGATGGGCCAGATGGATGGGCCCGTGGCTGGATTGGTAAAGGGCAGAGAGCTCCAGTCCGACTCAGACGGCAGCAAGGTGGAGGTGGAGTACTGGTTTGGGCTGGTATCATCAAAGATGAGCTTGTGGGGCCTTTTCGGGTTGAGGATGGAGTCAAGCTCAACTCCCAGTCCTACTGCCAGTTTCTGGAAGACACCTTCTTCAAGCAGTGGTACAGGAAGAAGTCTGCATCCTTCAAGAAAAACATGATTTTCATGCAGGACAATGCTCCATCACACGCGTCCAAGTACTCCACAGCGTGGCTGGCAAGAAAGGGTATAAAAGAAGAAAATCTAATGACATGGCCTCCTTGTTCACCTGATCTGAACCCCATTGAGAACCTGTGGTCCATCATCAAATGTGAGATTTACAAGGAGGGAAAACAGTACACCTCTCTGAACAGTGTCTGGGAGGCTGTGGTTGCTGCTGCACGCAATTTTGATGGTGAACAGATCAAAACACTGACAGAATCCATGGATGGCAGGCTTTTGAGTGTCCTTGCAAAGAAAGGTGGCTATATTGGTCACTGATTTGTTTTTGTTTTGTTTTTGAATGTCAGAAATGTATATTTGTGAATGTTGAGATGTTATATTGGTTTCACTGGTAAAAATAAATAATTGAAATGGGTATATATTTGTTTTTTGTTAAGTTGCCTAATAATTATGCACAGTAATAGTCACCTGCACACACAGATATCCCCCTAAAATAGCTATAACTAAAAACAAACTAAAAACTACTTCCAAAACTATTCAGCTTTGATATTAATGAGTTTTTTGGGTTAATTGAGAACATGGTTGTTGTTGAATAATAAAATTAATTCTCAAAAATACAACTTGCCTAATAATTCTGCACTCCCTGTATATATATATATATATATATATATATATATATATATATATATATATATATATATATATATATATATATATATAAGTATTTAATAATATATGTATAATATAATAATATTAAGTATGTATATATACATATATATATATATTTACACAATATTATATTATACATATAAAATTAAATATACTTATATAAATTGTATATGCATTTATGTGTTTGTGTGTGTGTATATATATATATATATATATATATATATATATATATATATAGATAGATAATAAATAAATAAATATATATATATATATATATATATATATATAAGGAAACAACAAAGAAATATGCACAGCCCTAAGTTGTTACAGGTGCTTGGCAATAATAAATATATATATATGTATATAGATAATAAATATATAATAATTATTTTAAAAGAATAAGAGTGACTTCGAAATACTGTACTTCATTGTATTGTTAACTGGGTCTCAGTCGCTGGCTGCTTCAATGGATTACGTTGAATGAGTGGCACTGTTCAATCACAGTCACACATAGTCTATTCCCTTGGCTGGGCAGTGGGCAGCATGCACTATTCTAAATTATTGCTGGCTCTGACTGAGTCAGACAGCACAGTGGTCAACACAGTACTCAGTCACTGCAGCATTTACAGTCTGTACAGACAGAGAGCGGGGTCTTCTTGCTATGTGATATCACGTCATCCGCGTGATCACGCGACGACGTCCGACACAGCCACAGAAGACAGTCAAGACAGTTACACAGGCAGTCACAGATGGGTGGCAAGCAGCGCAGAGGGGAGAGGTCCGACCGCAACTCTGCCTTCGCACACTGTCAGGATCAGATAGATGATGATCCGATCAGATGAGCAGAGCCTGAGTTGACACGGGCGGAAGGCGGCTGCTGTCAGGGGGCTGGGCTTGGGTAAAGCAGCATCATAGTAAAACAATTGTAAAGAAAACTACCTAAGGCTATGTCCGGTTTTCTAAAAACAAAATTACCGGGCAGTAGCCTGAAATACCGGACAGTCCTGTCTAATAACGGACACCTGGCAACCCTACGTGTATTATGGCTAGCAGTGAAGGGGTTAATTAGGTAGTTTGTAGGGAGCTTGCAGGGTTAATTTTAGCTTTAGTGTAGAGATCAGCCTCCCACCTGACACATCAGACCCCTGCCCTGATCCCTCCCAAACAGCTCCCTTCCCTCCCCCACCCCACAATTGTCCCCGCCATCTTAAGTACTTGCAGAAAGTCTGCCAGTACTAAAATAAAAGGTTTTTAATTTTTTTTTTTTTAGCATATTTACATATGCTGTGGTGTAGCATCCCCCCCAAAACAGCTCTCTAACCCTCCCCATCTTCCTTATTGGCGGCCATCTTGGGTACTGGCAGCTGTCTGCCAGTACCCAGTTTGCAAAAAAAAGTAGTTTTTTCTGGTTTTTTGGTGTTTTTTTTTTTGTAGTGTAGTCCCCCCCCCCCCACAGACCAACCCCCACCACCTGCCTGATCTTTTTTTTTTTTTAATTTTTATTCCTTTTTTTTTTTTTAATTTTACACCAACTTTTTCTGTAGTGTAGCGGTTCCCACCTGCTCCCTCCCCGTGCACGTGCCCACCCCCGCCCTCCCGTGCACGCGCGCGCGTCCGTGCGCGCCCCCAGACATCCCCGCCCACCATTCCGCCCCCCTCCACTGACCTATTATTTCACAGTCAAATTTCTAGTTTTTTTTTAACCCCTTAAGGACCAAGGCCATTTTTCAATTTCTTTCCTTTAAGGACCAGGGCTATTTTTACATTTCTGCGGTGTTTGGGTTTAGCTGTAATTTTCCTCTTACTCATTTACTGTACCCACGCATATTATATACCATTTTTCTCGCCACTAAATGGACTTTCTAAAGATACCATTATTTTCATCATATCTTATAATTTATTATTAAAAATATTATAAAATATGAGGAAAAAATTTGACCCCCAAAATCTGTTACACATCTACAACCACCAAAAAACAACCATGCTAAATAGTTTCTAAATTTTGTCCTGAGTTTAGAAATACCCAATGTTAACATGTTCTTTGCTTTTTTTGCAAGTTATAGGGAAATAAATAGCACTTTGCTATTTCAAAACCACATTTTTTCAAAATGAACGCTAGTTACATTGGAACCCTGATATCTGTCAGGAATACCTGAATATCCTTTGACATGTATATGTATATATATATATATATATATATATATATATTTAGAAGACATCCCAAAGTATTGATCTAGGCCATTTTGGTATATTTCATGCCACCATTTCACCGCCAAATGCGATCAAATAAAAAAAAAATTGTTCACTTTTTCGCAATTTTAGGTTTCTCACAGAAATTATTTACAAACAACTTATGCAATTATGGCATAAATGGTTGTAAATGCTTCTCTGGGATCCCCTTTTTTCAGAAATAGCAGACTTATATGGCTTTGGCATTGCTTTTTGGTAATTAGAAGGCTGCTAAATGCCACTGCGCACCACACGTGTTTTATGCCCAGCAGTGAAGGGGTTAATTAGGGAGCATGTAGGGAGCTTGTAGAGTTAATTTTAGCTTAAGTGTAGTGTAGTAGACAACCCCAAAGTATTGATCTAGGCCCATTTTGGTATATTTAATGCCACCATTTCACCGCCAAATGCGATCAAATTTAAAAAAAACTTAAATTTTTTCGCAATTTTAGGTTCCTCACTGAAATTATTTACAAACAGCTTGTGCAATTATGGCACAAATGGTTGTAAATGCTTCTCTGGGATCCCCTTTGTTCAGAAATAGCAGACATATATGACTTTGGCATTGCTTTCTGGTAATTAGAAGGCCGCTAAATGCTGCTGCGCATCACACGTGTATTATGGCTAGCAGTGAAGGGGTTAATTAGGTAGTTTGTAGGAAGCTTGCAGGGTTAATTTTAGCTTTTGTGTAGAGATCAGCCTCCCACCTGACACATCAGACCCCATGATCCCTCCCAAACAGCTCCCTTCCCTCCCCCACCCCACAATTGTCCCCGCCATCTTAAGTACTGACAGAAAAGGTTTTTAATTTTTTTTTATTTTTTAGCATATTTATATATGCTGTGGTGTAGCATCCCCCCTTAGCCCCCAACCTCCCTGATCCCCCCCAAAACGGCTCTCTAACCCTCCCCATCTGCCTTATTGGCGGCCATCTTGGGTACTGGCAGCTGTCTGCTATTATTTCACAGTCAAAAAAGTGTTGTTTTTTTTAAATGTACACTACTGTTACACCAGATATGAGTGGTGGCACTGGGCAAGTGGGCACAGTATACGCTGTGAGCCTGACACACACGCTGGCAGGCAGGCAACTGCAATTAGATTACACAGAAAAAAAAAAAAGCAGACTGATGTTCTAGCCCTAAAAAGGGCTTTTTGGGGTGCTGTCCTTACAGCAGAGATCAGATGAGTCCCTCAGGATTGAAGTGGACACTGAATACACTAGCCTAGCTATGGATTTCCCTATTAAATCATCAGCAGCTACACTGTCCCTCCTCTCACTAAGAATACAGCTTCCGAATGAATCTAAAATGGATGCTGTCCAGGAGGTGGGAGAGTCTGGGAGGGAGGGTCTGCCGCTGATTGGCTGTAATGTGTCTGCTGACTGTGAGGTACAGGGTCAAAGTTTACTCAATGATGAGGAATAGGGGGCGGACCGAACATTGCATATGTTCGCCCGCCGCGGCGAACGCGAACATGCTATGTTTACAGCAAACTTTTCGCCGGCGAACTATTCGTGACATCACTAGTCCTGATAGGTCTATAGTAGAATGCTTTGAGTGGGTATCATGGCTGTGGTATATTAATAAAGAGAAACGTGCCATCTCGGCCGCAGATAGCACGTCTTTGTTTGTGAAGAATAGTGAGTACACTCTCTAATATATTTAAAACATAATGATAGCCATTACATAGTTTAGGACAGCTTAATTGAACATTTCATGAACTGCGTACTACCAATTTTAACCTATAGTAGCGCAACAAGCAGTAGTGTACATTAGTCAGCCACCAAATATCCTACTGGATACAGTCTAGAGCTATAAAATATTGATATATGAAGAGTACCACACCTAATAGAATTAGGCTATAAAATTGGAAGCACAAATAAGACCTCATGACTGGCAGGGAGCATCTCAAGTAGGCCAAGCTAGATGATAGGCCAAGCTAGACAATTAATATTTATAGGGATCAACAAGTAGTGACCAAAATAGCAAAAAATATTTAGTTATTTTAAAGTGCAGATTACTAAGTTGGGCTAGCTGATTTGGAGGTGATATAGGATTAGCATGGTTACCTTACTCTCTAATAAATTATGAAAACAGTAAATTGCAACTTTAAATATGAGACCGGGTTAACTAGTAGGGAATATTGGGTTAGCTATTTTCAATCCAGAAAAATTAGCCAGCACAAACAGTAGTACTTATATCTGTAGCACCTAGAAACAAGTGTATACAATAGTTGGACTATACTTAAAGCTAGAATTAGATGTGGCTGCAGAATAATTATATAAGTAGAAACCTTTGTTGTATTGTATAGATCTTAACCTCTTCGACAAACCCTAGGACTGAAAATGTTCGAACATTATGTGTTTCTCCTACATTAAAAATATAGCATACATTTGTAACATATAAAAAATGGAAAATAAATAGCTGTAAGGTACATAAATCCTATATTTAAATAGATATCTCAAACAACATAAATCTATGTAGCTTAATAAAACAAGTCAACAGGTGTGGGACAGCTGAAAAGTGGCAAGGGTAGTATTATGTTGTGGAGAGCAACCCAATAGCTATCCACAATATTTTCTTATGTATATCAATCCCTTTAAATGCAATATAATAATGCATAAGGCCCTCTGTGAGTATCCTGTGAACAAATCTAATATGGTACAACACATTAGTATATAGAACGTACAGTAAATTCCCTCAATACGTATGCCCCCTATACTGAGGAGTCCCATACAGTTGTATCTGTCCCTTGAATGGAAACAATCTTCTCATATTAATAAAACATAGTAAAATATATTATGGTGGAAATCATTCTAGCTAACCAACATCTATCTAAGCTAAAGGAGCTACAGGTCTTGTCTCCAAGCAGCTAATGCAGAAAAGCTACCCTACATCAGTTATTCGTAAAAGCATAAAATCTGTCGGGTTATCTGGGTGCAGTCCAAAGTCACAGTCTTGGAAGCAGCACAGACCAAACTTCATTAAGTTAACAGACATCTTGAAAGATTGTGAGAAGACATGTTGCTGAGTTCCTCCAGGAGAGACCGCAAGGAAGCAAATGACCAACTCTGAGCTCAAACTAAGGGCACCTCTCACCCGCTTTGTCAGATCACACAAGAGCTCCAAAGCCACATCAGGCCTAAACAGACCGCCGTACCAGGTAGGCACTCCTGTTATACAGTTGCTGAGATGATATGCGCTGCTCAGCTGTACCGCTCGATGTTCCTGTGACACAGCTTGAATAGCGGAAGATGGTGTAGCCTCCGAATAAGCACTAAGCTCACCACTCGTGTTTGTCACCTCTGAAGTGGTTGGGGTCCCACCGAACATAATTACTTCAAGATTTTTGGAAGGCTTTGTGGGTATCTTCCGGAGCTGTGCTACATGTCGGCCAGATATTGGCATGGGATCAGCATCAGTCGAAGTAAATGCTAGCATCAGTCCCTGCTCCAACTGTAGACATTTTTCATTTAGGTTGTCTAGGAGCCCTTTCAGCAAGCTAGGCATCTCCATTATCAGGCCTCCACGTGGACTGGGATATGGCCGATTTTCAGAAGTCACCGGCACTAAGCGGCACAGTTTCTTTGCTTGTCAGCTTCTTTTCCTTTTTTTGTAGTTTCTTGTTGTATATATTTATTCTGTGGGCTATCAGATGTGGTAATTACCCCAGTTGGACTGAGCTTAACGGTCAAATGTGTAGTTATTTGTATAATAAAGCCAGAGCTTTGGTTGTTTGCGACCACTCAGTTTCAGAGCCTGCTCCGCCCCCCCCCCCCCCCTTCCTGGGCTTTTAAGAATGAGGCTTCTGTTGATCAGATTTGCAAAGCAGCAGCTTGGTCTTCTTTGCATACTTTTTCTAAATTCTACCATTTTGATGCTTTTTCTTCTTCAGAAGCAGTTTTTGGTAGAAAAGTACTTCAGCCAGCTGTTTCAGTTTGATTCTTCTGCTTATAATTTCATTTTTTTCATTATAAAGATTAAAACTTTTGTTTTTGGTTGTGGATTAATTTTTCAGCGAAATTGGCTGTTTTTATCCCTCCCTCTCTAGTGACTCTTGCGTGGAAGTTCCACATCTTGGGTATTTGCGATCCCATACGTCACTAGCTCATGGACTCTTGCCAATTACATGAAAGAAAACATAATTTATGTAAGAATTTACCTGATAAATTCATTTCTTTCATATTGGAAAGAGTCCATGAGACCCACCCTTTTTTTTGGTGGTTATGATTTTTTTGTATAAAGCACAATTATTCAAATTCCTTGTTGATGCTTTTTGTTCCTTTCTTATCACCCCACTTCTTGGCTATTCATTAAACTGAATTGTGGGTGTGGTGGGGGGTATATTTATAGGCATTTTGAGGTTTGGGAAACTTTGCCCCTCCTGGTAGGATTGTATATCCCATACATCACTAGCTCATGGACTCTTGCCAATATGAAAGAAATGAATTTATCAGGTAAATTCTTACATAAATTATGTTTTTTGAAAAGTAGACACTCTAGGGTATTTCAAATGCTGGTATTTTAACACTTTCCATGCACTAATTCAACCACCAGTCTTCGTCAAACTTTTGGGTTGTCTTTTTTGTGTTATTTTTCACACACATTGTACTTTAGGCATGGATTCTCAGTTCATGTTATGTGTTACTGCCAAAAAACACCTCAATATATGTTCAACAACATCTCCTGAGTACAGTGATACCACCCATGTATAGGTGTGTCGGGTTCTCTGGGGGCTAAAATGCCTTATTTTTAGTGGGCGCATTCCAATTTTTCAACTTGGAATTTTCACATCTGTCATCATGCACCCATGTTCTATTTGGGACATTTCTGAAGCCGGCCAATGGAATTTACCCCCATCAAATCATATATTTTTGCAGTGGCGTCACTAGGGTTGGTGTCACCCGGTGCGGTAAGTTATGGAGTCACCCCCCCCCCAGAAAGCAGACACACACAAAAACACAGGCACACACACATATAAACACTCAGACACACTTAAAAACATACTCAGATGCACACACAAACACTCAGAAACACACTCAGACACACACACACAAAAACACTGAGACACACACACACAAAAACTCAGACACACACTTACAAAATATGTAAACTGCACTGCATTAATTATAAAGCTCATGCCTAGAGCTGCTCCCTGGCTCAGCAGAGCATCAAATGAAAGATAAACAGAGCACTCTAAAATAAATCTGCCCACCCCCAGACCCCCGCCCGCCCTCCTACCTGTTCAGTGTGCACTTAGTGTACCGTAATGGTCTGGTGGGCATCATACATGGCTCCTTCACTTTAAAGACAGTGTCAAACAGTCATGCGGTCAGGTGCCAGGCATCCCCTCATGATTTGCCAGTTCCCGTTTAGAGAGACAGCACAGCAGTGAGTGACTCCACTGCTCCACATGTCACTGAGCAGTGAGCACAGATAGGCAGGCAGGTTTAGGCTAGCAGCGCAACTTTGCAAGCCCCACGGCACACCCACAACATTCATAGCGAAATTGGGCAGGGGAGAAGCAAAGTACAAACAAGCAAAAGCAGCCGGGAAAACTATTTGTTGAAATTGCAGCACTGGCTCAAGGGGCAAAAAAATTGTGTGTCTAAAACTTCCCCAGTCCCACCAATGTTCACAAATGCCAGCCCCTCTAATAAAAAAAAAATCTATGCATCTCAACATTGTATTTCTTTGAATTTCAATAAAATAAAAAAAAAAAAAAAAAAAAAAAAATTTTTTTTTTTTTTTTTGGTGTCACCCCCTGGAGGGTGTCACCCGGGTGCGGCCCGCCCCCCCCCTAGTGACGCCACTGCATTTTTGAAAAGTAGACACCCTAGGCTATTTCAAATGCTGGTATTTTAACACTTTCCATGCACTAATTCCACCATTAGTCTTTGTCAAACTTTTGAGTAGTCATTTTTTTTTTTGTGTTATTTTTCACACACATTGTACTTTAGGCATGGATTCTCAGTTCATGTTGTGTTACTGCCAAAAAACACCTCAATATGTGTTCAACAACATCTCTTGAGTACAATGATAGCACCCATGTATAGGTGTGTTGGGTTCTCTGTGGGCTAAAAGGCCTTATATTTATGGGGTGCATTCCAGTTTTTCTACTTGGAGTTTTCACATCCCATGCACCCATGTCCTATTTAGGACATTTCTGAAGCCGGCCAATGTAATTTACCCCCCTCAAACCATATATTTTTTTAAGGTAGACACCCTAGGGTATTTCAAATGCTGGTATTTTAACACTTTCAATGCACTAATTCAACCACCAGTCTTTGTCAATCTATTGGGCATTCATTGTTTTCTATTATTTTTCACACACATTGTACTTTAGACATGGATTCTCAGCTCCTGTTATGTGTTACTGCCAAAGAAGACCCCAATATGTGTTCACCAACATCTCCTGAGTTCAGTGATATCACCTATGCATAGGTTTGTTGGCTTGTTTGGGGGTTGCAATGCTATATGTCTGACATGCGTTGACATGTGATTTTTTTCACATTTAACATATTTTCTTTGCCTATTGTCTTTTTTGGGGGTCTTTTTACATACCCCAGCTTTTGTTTTCCATGAATGTGCATATATTTGAAAAGTTGACACCCCAAGGTATTGTATATGGAGTTCTTTGATGCAACCGTTTTATCAAAAAAAATTGGAGAAAGTGTATGGTGGTAATTTTTCAATTTTCATTTTTACACACACATTGCTTTTTGACTATGATTTAGGAGAGACTGTTGTAAGTTATTGCAAAAAAACATTCCAGGTTGTTTTCTGCAAGGCACCCTGAGTACACCTATGCCCTCCATGCATAGGTTTGCCAGGATTTTGGGAAGGTTCAGTTACAATTGTTAGACTTGTAATTTGAGTTGGAAGTGAGAGCATTTCTTCTGATAGGCCTATCTTTAGTTTGGGGCCTATTGCATACCCCAGTTTTATTTATTGCCATGAAAGTGAATATATTTGAGACATTGACACCCCAAGGTATTGTATATGGAGTGCTTTGAATCCTTTGATGCAACCGTTTTAGCCCCAAAAATTTAAATTAACTAAATTGCTCTGATAAGAGCCTTTGGGTCTCACAACAAATTACTAAAAGGAATTAACCCCCCCAAAAAAATGCACAGAGCAAAAAAGTGCTTTTGTGCAAGAGCCAGTGATTTATAGTGATCACTGGCACGCTAGGGGTTAATTACTAAAAAAAAAAATTAAATTAACTAAATGGCTCCGATAAGAGCCTTTGGGTCTTACAAAAAATTACTAAAATAAATTAACCCCTACAAAAATGCACAGAGCAAAAAAGTGCTTTTGTGCAAGAGCCAGTGATTTATAGTGATCACTGGCAATCTAGGGGTTAATTACTAAAAAACAATCAACACAAAATTTAAATTAACTATATGGCTCTGATAAGAGCCTTTGGGTCTCACAAAAAATTACAAAAAAAAATTAACCCCTAAAAAAAATACACAGAGCAAAAAAGTGCTTTTGTGCAAGAGCCAGTGATTTGTAGTGATCACTGGCAAGCTAGGGGTTAATGGCTCTGAAAAGAACCTTTGTTGTTTAAATATTTAAACTAATATAACTAAATAAATATCTCTCTCTCGCAACACAGATCTCTCTCTTTCTCCAACAAAAAACGCAAGTGAGGAGAGGGAGTGAGGGAGTGAGGGAGTGAGATCCATACTGATCAGTGTCAATATTTACTAATATTGACATGATCAGACAAATGGGATATTTTATTATTATAAATTAAATTAGAAAGCAAGCCCAGATTGGATGACCCCAGCCTGCCCCATATGATGAGGCAGTCTAGGGACACCCCCAGAAGACCCATGATGCACTGGGCATCGCCATCTTTGAAGCCACATGGGGGAGGGGGCTATATGGGGCTTTTTATTAAAAATACATGTTTTTTTTTAAATTAATAATGTGTAAAGGCACTTAGCACACTTACAGAGCATCAGAAGCCTGCCTGATGGCTTCTGATGCTCTGCCTGACTGCTGGGCTCCACGTGGAGTCAAACCGGAAGTGATCGCTCCGTGGGAGCGATCAAAATGGAGCCCGGCAGTTAGGAACAATATTGCAGGATGCCTCAACATCAAGGCATCACTGCAGTACTGTTTGAAGTAAGTCCTGTAAAAAGGAATAAGAAGGCGCCACTTTATCCTCTCCCTGCATATTATTGTACCATAGTGTAGCGGTCCCACCTGTTCCCGCACCCGTGCGCGCACCCACCCCTCCCCCATGCGCAATCCCGCCCCTGTGCGTGCTCCCGTGCACAATCCCGCCCACCTCTGGCGTATATCTGCCAGCGATGAGCCACCCACCCGCCTCCCTGCAGCTGCTCCCACCCACCAACAATCGGCACCATCGCTGGCCAATGCAGAGAGGGCCACAGAGTGGTGCTAAAAAAGGTATTGCAGTGATGCCTCAATATCGAGGCATCACTGCAATACCTTAAAAGCTTCAAACCCCAGAGGACGTGCCAGGAACGTCCTTGGTCATTAAGGGTATTTTTTTAGTAGGACGTTCCTGACACGTCCTTGGTCATTAAGGGGTTAAGGAGTTAAATGTTGAATCCAAAATTTTATTAAATGAAACATTCATTTAAAAATCTATTGTTTTATTAGACTAATGAGGAATAAACAGTGCCAGGAGCTGTTTGACCTGCAGAGTAGAGTTCCGTGTCACATACAAAACTAATTTAAATTAAATTTAAAACTTAATTTGAAAATCTATTGTTTTATTAAATTGATGAGGTTTAAACCGTGCCAGCTGCTGCCTAATTAATTATCTCACGGCAGGTGACCAGATGCAATGTCCAAGAATTCAATTTCACATGATAATGAGGTACAGGTGTTTTGCAGATTTATTTATAGTCTTTGATGATCTTTCAAGTTTACCACTCTGTACAAGGTAAGTAAATCTAATCTGTTGGTCGATTAGGTAATGTAGATAATAAAAAATGTATTTATTTGTAATAATTATAGAATAAACCAGCACCCATGTCTCAAGCAATTGGGATTTTTCTACTTTCGAAGCATTGGTGATTGCATTTTTAATTTTAAAATTTTCATCTGTTTTAATAGGAACAGCTACACAGTGTAACACAAAAGAAAGTTTGTGACTGGCTATTTATCAGTATCTAATAGCAAATATAATCAATAAGGTACCTGAACATGAAAAACTCAGATCTCTGTGTTTTATTTAATGGTATATAACAGTAACAAAACTGAAAATAAACAAATTGTTATGAACACTAGACACTAAATTAAAGCTATCAGTAGTCCACATTAATCCTCGAATAAACATGCGTCTAAGCAGCGAATATTACTGACATAAAGTTAAATGAGAAACAAAAATAAAAAAGATATAGTGGATATAAATAGTCTACAAACCCTTATAAAATTGCAGGTTTTTGAAATGTATAGACAGAAACAATGTAAAAGGTCCTTTACATTTTAGGTGGGTAGTCTGTGAAATCAGGCGGGTAGTATGACCAATAAGGGACAGATTATGAATGGCACTTACAGTTGCACGCAATCGATATCGGGTTTATCATGCCTGTTTGCAAGCATCGGAAGTAGTGTGCGCATAACAAGTTTAAAGTAAACACGATCACTAGAGTGGAATTGAATTTGACTCGTGTTCGGTTACCACAATCTCAGAGCTCTGGTTAAAGGGACATAATACTCATATGCTAAATCACTTGAAAGTAATGCAGCATAAGTGAAAACGTTTTAGTTTCAACTTGTAATAAGCATGGTATCTGACGCATGCAAAAAGCCAAAGTTGAGCGCAGTTAGCACGCGAGCGGGAGAGATAAATAGCACTACACTCGTATTCTAGGCCTATGAAGGAAAGTTCACTCCAGCCCAGCAAGTGCAGTAAAACAGACCTTTATTGCTTCATGGTCCCAAGTTCAAAAAACAACAAACAACGTTTTAGACCTCTCACAGGTCCCCTTAGTCATGTCTACAGGTGTATACATAATGGCTACCTGTATACCTGAGCCTAGGTATCAAAACACACCCACATCCTGTATGGTTACTACCACCTAGTGGTTGTAATATGTAATGACTTAAAGAAAACTTATTTAATTCTCTTAAAGTTATAGTACCATTCAGTTGGTTGTGCAATATTGCTTAAAAACACATCGATAGCTTAAATATATACAAAAAATAAAAACCATGAGTACACCATTAATGTCAGAAACTATAATTAAATAAGAAAGAGCAGTATCAAAACTCTGTACTTTACGCAAGAATGTACTTAAAGCCTAAACAGGTAATGTTAGACGATACAATACAAAAAACAAAAAAGGCCAAGAATAAACAAACAGGCAAATTAATTTTTTTTGTAACCAGATATAACAAGTTAAGTAGCAAAGTCAACAAAATACTTAAAAAACATTGGCATATTTTGCATGATCTTAATCCATCCATAAATTCATTTAAAGATCCACCAATGCCTGCTTATAAAAGAAACAACAATTTGAAAGACTGTCTAGTCCGTGCTGACATAAGGAAATAAACATTAATAGAACAATTGAGCCTAGCAAAACTGGTTGTTATCCCTGCTTGAGTTGCAGTAGCTGCAACTCAATGATAAAGGGTGGCTATTTTTACCATCCTTTGAAAGGTACAAAATATAAAATCAATCATTTTTTAACCTGTAGATCCAGTTACATCATATATTTGATTGTTTCCATGTGGTCTAAATTACATTGGAGAGTCCACAAGAGAGGCCAGAGAACGCATAATGCAACACAAGTCAAATATAAGATGTAAAAACAAGGATGCACCTGTGTCTTCACATTTTCTTGAAGCAGGCCATAACATTAGCCAATTGCGCTTTCAAATAATTGATAGGGTAGATAACCCTAGAAGGGGTGGTGACAGAGAACACTTACTAAAAACAAAAGAAATGTACTGGATTCACAAGCTGCAGACCCTTATACCTAGAGGTCTCAATAAAGATTTTGACTGGTCTCTGTTTAGGCATTAAATACATTCTTGCATAAAGTACAGGGTTTTGATACTGCTCTTTCTTATTTAATTATTGTTTCTGACATTAATGAATAGTGTACTCACTGTTTTTAATTTTTGTATATATTTTAGCTGTCAATGTGTTTTTAAGTAATATTGCACAACCCACTGAATGGTACTATAACTTTAAAATAATAAAATGTTTTCTTTAAGTCATTACACATTGCAACCACTAGGTGGTAGTAACCACACAGGATGTGGGTGTGTTTTGATACCTAGGTTCATGTATAAAGGTAGCCATTACGTATAAACCTGTAGCCATGACTAAGGGGACCTGTGAGAGGTCTAAAACGTTGTTTGTTGTTTTTTGAACTTGGGACCATGAAGCAATTAAGGTCTGTTCTACTGCATTTGCTGGGCTGGAGTGAACTTTTCTTCATTTGTCTGCATTGAGGCAGGGCCGGCCTTAGCGCAAGGCGAGCGAGGCGGCCGTCTAGGGCTCCGTAGTTAGGGGGCCCCGCGGTTAGGGGGCCCTGCATCGCCGGTTCAAACAAAAATAAATATATAAATATTTTTTTTTCTAAAAATTTTTTTGGCGCCATTCTTATTTTAATTGGCAGCATGGGCAGGGGGGGTGTGTGATGCTCACTTACGCAAGTCAGTGACATGGAGAAGGCGGTGGAGACAAGTCTTAGAGGGAAAAGGAAATCATGCAGACTCTTGTGGTGGATGCCTGGCGCCTCGTTGCTGTCACTGACACACTGAAAATGAAGAGGGAAAAGGGCTGTTGGGACCCATTCATTTTAAAGTTCTCTATGTGATACAAATGTAATATTATTGATATCTGAGCTGACACGTGTGTATACTCAGATTTTGTTACGTCTGACAAACGATAAGTAGCTATCGGACAGAAACTGACAGTTTCATCAGCTCTGATGACTACTATTATAATTTCATTATTTAGATACTCTCATAAATATATTCCTCTATATCTCATCGGTTATAGCTGTACTTAGACTTATAAGAGCCTAATATTACAATGGTTGATGGATACTAATACAGCAGGTATCCCCTGTTGTTTATTAATTTACATTTATACAACAAAGCTCTTTTATAATAAGTGCTTTCAGACAGGAGATCATTATATAGCCCTTTTATAGTGAATATGGAAAGTCCATTGTATGTGTCTGGGGTCAACTCAATGTTTAGCTACCTATAGCAAGAATCGATTAGGTACAATCCTCATTTGTATGGATACTTGCAATTTTAAAGCAACTATTCTAACAAAGATTATTTGAATAATTATAACAATAATACATGCCCACAATTATAGTGAGCAATATTACCAAACTCAATACATCTGGTAATTTCAATAAAGGACTCTTTATTATGAGATTTGTAACTTTGTTCAATTCACAAAAGTTATACAACACTGTCCTCTAGTGGTAAATAACCACATTGCAATATATCCGACTATTTTTAAGTTGCTCTATGATAACTGCTGATATTACTAATATCTATCAAGATGTGGTAATTCATAAAGAGTTTATTCCAAGCTCCTGTTTTTAATACTTTGGCAATTGATATTTAATCCTACTATAAACTAATAGAGGCTTGATACAACTAAAAGGGCACCACTTTATTCACCCTATCATAAATCCATAGAGGTCCTACTCAATTCAAGAGTTAATACCATATTTTATTACTTACACATGCCACGTGATATAGAACAAGGGGTATACAATGATAGAAATGGTAACTGATATTTAACCTTACTAAAAACCCAGAAAGGTTTTACATAATTAAAAGGTATACTATACTATTCACAACATACCATGTGACATATAGTAATGGATATTTGAATAATAAAATCTGCTAAATAGACACTTATTCATAAGTGAATTATTATATTGTGGCCACTATAATCTATCTTATTACCAGTACACCTGACCAAACGGTGCTGGCTTCTGTCCAAACCACATTAGAGGTTATTTTTGAGACTAAATAATTCACAATATACCTACAACATCAGAGTACTGATTGTTACTCGAACTAGTGACCGGTTGGGGGTTGCCTTCAATGATACCCAAATTCAAGCATCATTTAAGCAATACTTTATACACAGTGTCTATTAGATTTCAAGCTCTCAGAGCACTGTACATAATTTGTAAACACATATGTTTTTAAAGTACCCATCTTTTAAATAAATCTAATAAAGTTTTATTTTTTAACCGCTTATGATAATAAATCCACACTGTTGTAATAATTGAGAATAATTCAGGGGAACAGAGTGCTATATATGTGTATACTTTCTTACAACAATTTCTAGTTGTTTTCTTTTGAAAAAACACTGAAAATGAACCCAGACGGCCAGACCGGCACTGAAGTGAAGTGAGAGGTAGGTAGGATGGCGGATTGGCAGGTCGCAGGAATGGACCTTGTTGGAATGTTGTGCACAGTTTGCTTGTCTACATCATGTAGCTGTGCCAGTGTGTGCTCTGATTACTGCTTCTCTTATCTTTAAAAATAGTTCAGTGCAGTCCAATTATATTAACAATGACAAAGTGAATACAAATTACAAATACATGTCTGCATAAAAAATGGTCACAATATCTTTATTTAGTGTATCATTCAAATATATTCACCGTTGTAAATCAAGTCTCCTTGACAAAGTTACTGGCTATATTATTTTATGGAATACTAGTCCTAAAGCCCGTTCACATGGGCCATTTTTTGCAGTACAGCGGTCCCACCCCTTGCTCTCTCCCTCCCCCTCTCTTTTTCTCTCTCTCTCTCTCCCCCTCTCTTTTGCTCACTCTCTCCCCCCTCTCTTTTGCGCTCTCTCTCTCCCCCTCTCTTTTGCGCTCTCTCTCTCCCCCTCTCTTTTGCACTCTCTCTCTCTCTCCCCCTCTTTTGCGCTCTCTCTCTCCCCCATCTCTTTTGCGCTCTCTCCCCCTCTCTTTCTCCCCTCTCTTTTGCACTCTCTCTCTCCCCCATCTCTTTTGCGCTCTCTCCCCCCTCTCTTTCTCCCCTCTCTTTTGCACTCTCTCTCCCCTCTCTTTTGCGCTCTCTCTCTCCCCCTCTCTTTTGTGCTCTCTCTCTCCCCCTCTCTTTTGTGCTCTCTCTCTCCCCCCCTCTCTTTTGCCCTCTCTCCCCCCCTCTTTTGCGCTCTCTCCCCCTCTCTTTTGTGCTCTTTCTCCCCCTCTCTTTTGCTCTCTCTCTCTCCCCCCTTCTCTTTTGCGCTCTCTCTCTCCCCCTCTCTTTTGCTCTCTCTCTCCCCCCTCTCTTTTGCTCTCTCTCTCCCCCCTTCTCTTTTGCTCTCTCTCTCTCTCCCCCCTCTCTCACCCCCACCCCTCCCTCTCCCCCTCTCTCTCTCTCTCCCCCCCCACCCCTCCCTCTCCCCCTCTCTCTCTCTCTCTCTCGCTCTCTCTCTCTAACTCTCTCCCCCCTCTTTCTCTCTCTCCCCCCTCTTTCTCTCTCTCTCTCTCCCCCCCTTCTCTCTCTCCCCCCCTTTCTCCCCCCTCTCTCCTCCCCCTCTCTCTCTCTCCCCCCCCTCTCTCTCTCCCACCCCCTCTCTCTCTCTCTCTCTCTCTCTCTCTCTCTCTCTCGCGGCCGCACATGGTCACGCCCCCTTCTCAACCGACCACGCCCCCTTCATGACCATTCATGCCCGCCCACGCCCCCTTCATGCCGACCACGCCCCCGGTCATGCTCGGCCACGCCCACTTCTGCCGCAGATCAGCTAGGGACTCAAAGGCCAGGTGTGTTTGTCCTCGTGCTGTCTCTACTGCGCATGACAGCTTCGGACAAACACACTTGGCCTTTTATATTATAGGATGGTTACTATATATCATTATTCTAGTGTATTGTTGACTGAAAGGGTAATCAAATAATTTGTACCAAGGTCCAAATCTATTCAAGATAATGAAGTAAAGGTCCGTCATGTAACATTGGACACTTGTTAGATTAAGATTCAGGGTTTAAAGGTCGAGCGACCGTTGATAGCGATAGTGCTAAGTAGATCAGTTGATAATGGTTTTTAATTAAACATTCAACAAAATGGTGATGTTTGAGTGATGGGCACTGCTCATAGGTTAAGAAGCAGAAAAAAACTATAAGGTTTAAAACCGCTATAACCAGCATCTGCTGTGTAGAGTCCCACAAACCTGCCTACTATTACTCTTGTGATCTGAACCAAACACAAGGTATCTCGTCTGGTATTGCACATTAGGTATGCAACCCCCAGTATAGCTGAGTCTTTCTTTGTCAATGAGGCAAAAAAATATTTGGAACTATTTCTGTATTTCATAGACATTTACAAAATCTGTGCAATAGATAATCACTGTGCCTGTATTTTATTGTAAATGAAGGATTTATTTGTTATAGTGCTTAATCGCAGCAGTTTTGCCTTTCTGCAGTTCTAACTAATAGCATGATCTTGTAAATATATATCTGTCTATATGATATGTACTGGCAAATAAATATAAAAACTCAATCGCATATATTATGAGAAACATGTATGTGTGTGTGTGTGTATATATATATATATTTTTTTTTTCCAGAATGTGCTATATACCACAAGTAAAAATCTTAAGAACATAATTAAACCCGTATTGTTACAAGACTAAAAGTATAAAAATACATTTAAACTTTGTAAGTGAATAACTGTAATCCCTTCATGGATATCTCCCAATAATGGGCATAAGAAATACAAAGTAAATACAATGAAGTAAAGTTTTTGAGGATTTTCTCCTACACACCTGCTAGTAAAACAATTACAAGGAAATCATCCCTAAATTATTGTTTCTTTATATCTTCTGTATATACTCCGGAAACTACTGACACTTTTATTCCGTTTATTATATTGGATACAGTTCAGTGGAGCATTAGAAACACTCCTTACTTGGGATATAACATCAGCTCTTTATCTATGCAGTTTAAATGCTGTATTTTATGGTGAGTCACTGTCAGACAGTGGGACTAGTGTGTCAATGTGTGGGACTGGGACCAGGAGGAGGAGGACGCAGAGCAGCAGAGGAGATGACGAGTAGAGTAGTCAGGGGCTGGCCAGGAGGTCAGATGTAGCATGTAGCTAGCCTCACCACATGCATTTAGCACTGCTATGTCACTATCTGCTGCAGAAGGTACAATACTCTCTCCAGTATGATGCTCACCACTTGTATTTAACACTACTATGTCACTATCTGCTGCACAATGTACAATACTCTCTTCAATATGATGCTCACCACTTGTATTTAGCACTGCTATGTCACTATCTGCTGTAGAATGTACAATGCTCTCTCCAGTGTGATGCTCACCACATGTATTTAGCACTGCTATGTCACTATCTGCTGTACAATGTACAATGCTCTCTCCATTGTGATGCTCACCACTTGTATTTAGCACTGCTATGTCACTATCTGCTGCACAAGGTACAATACTCTCTTCAATATGATGCTCACCACTTGTATTTAGCACTGCTATGTCACTATCTGCTGTATAATGTACAATACTCTCTCCAGTGTGATGCTCACCACTTATATTTAGCACTGCTATGTCACTATCTGCTGCACAAGGTACAATACTCTCTTCAATATGATGCTCACCACTTGTATTTAGCACTGCTATGTCACTATCTGCTGCACAAGGTACAATACTCTCTTCAATATGATGCTCACCACTTGTATTTAGCACTGCTATGTCACTATCTGCTGCACAATGTACAATACTCTCTCCAGTGTGATGCTCACCACTTGTATTTAGCACTGTTATGTCACTATATGCTGTACAATGTACAATGCTCTCTCCAGTGTGATGCCCACCACTTGTATTTAGCACTGCTATGTCACTGTCTGCTGCACAAGGTACAATACTCTCTTCAATATGATGCTCACCACTTGTATTTAGCACTTCTATGTCACTATCTGCTGTATAATGTACAATACTCTCTCCAGTGTGATGCTCACCACTTATATTTAGCACTGCTATGTCACTATCTGCTGCACAAGGTACAATACTCTCTTCAATATGATGCTCACCACTTGTATTTAGCACTGCTATGTCACTATCTGCTGCACAATGTACAATACTCTCTCCAGTGTGATGCTTACCACTTGTATTTAGCACTGTTATGTCACTATATGCTGTACAATGTACAATGCTCTCTCCAGTGTGATGCCCACCACTTGTATTTAGCACTGCTATGTCACTGTCTGCTGCATAAGGTACAATACTATCTTCAATATGATGCTCACCACTTGTATTTAGCACTGCTATGTCACTATCTGCTGCACAAAGTACAATACTCTCTCCAGTGTGATGCTCACCACTTGTATTTAGCACTGCTATGTCACTTTCTGCTGCACAATGTACAATACTCTCTTCAATCTGAGGCTCACCACATGTATTTAGCACTGCTATGTCACTATCTGCTGCACAATGTACAATACTATCTCCAGTGTGATGCTCACCACTTGTATTTAGTACTGCTATGTCACTATCTGCTGCAGAAGGTGTAATACTCTCTCCAGTGTGCTGCTCACCACATGTATTTAGCACTGCTATGTCACTATCTGCTGCAGAAGGTACAATACTCTCTCCAGTGTGGTGCTCACCATATGTATTAGAGAGTATTATACCTTCTGCAGCAGATAATGACATAGCAGTGTTAAATATATGTGGTGTGCAGCAGATTGAAGAGTATTGTACATTGTGCAGCAGATAGTGACATAGCAGTGCTAAATGCATGTGGTGAGCAGCAGATTATGTGCAGCAGATAGTGACATAGCAGTGATAAATACATGTGGTGAGCAGCAGATTATGTGCAGCAGATAGTGACATAGCAGTGCTAAATACATGTGGTGAGCAGCAGATTATGTGCAGCAGATAGTGACATAGCAGTGATAAATACGTGTGGTGAGCAGCAGATTATGTGCAGCAGATAGTGACATAGCAGTGCTAAATACATGTGGTGAGCAGCAGATTATGTGCAGCAGATAGTGACACAGCAGCGCTAAATACATGTGGTGGGCAGCAGATTGAATGGGAGAACAGCACCTCCTATTTAAACTGAGAAAACAAAGCACTGAGATGAATTTTAAAACGTCAGAGTGATTTACATAATTTATTAAACTCTGCGTACAGCTTTGATGTTTATTTGTTATAACACATCTGCAGTACACACACACACACACATATATATATATATATATATATATATATATATATATATATATATATATATATATATATATATATATATATGGGTGGGTTATACAAGTATGCACTCTGTGATGTCATCTTGGCAATATAATCTTCAAGTAAATTTGTATAAGGTAATTTGGGGAGACAAGCTAAGAGGAGCACAAAGACTAAGGTTATAGTATATGTGTTTGAAGAGTTTCTGATGCTAATGAAGCTGTTTTTTTCTGGATTTCTTGTGATACATTTGTGGCATGGACCATTAATTTGTGGTATGGCAAGTGCTTTGATTTCTGTGACATCCAAAAATAATACATCCCACTGTTGTGATAAATTAAATTTACTTTTATATACTTATCAATCTCAATTTGACAATTAGACCTTGACTAAAATGTGTCCACCACTAAAATGCATTGTGTGTATGTGAGACAGAGTGAAAGTGTGTGTATGTAAGAAAGCAAACGTGTGTGTGTGGGCTGTCTGTGTGTGTGTGTGGGCTTGATGTGTGTGTGGGCTATCTGTGTGTGTGTGTGGGCTATCTGTGTGTGTGTGTGGGCTATCTGTCTGTGTGTGTGGGGGGGGCTGTCTGTGTGTGTGTGGGCTGTCTGTGTGTGGGATGTCTGTGTGTGTGTGAGCTGTCTGTGTGTGTGTGTGGGGGGGGGGCTGTCTGTGTGTGGTCTGTCTGTGTGTGTGTGGGGGGGCTATCTGTGTGTGTGGGCTATCTTTATGTGTGTGTGTGGGGGCTATCTGTGTGTGTGTGGGCTATCTGTGTGTGTGTGGGCTATCTGTGTGTGTGTAGGGGGGGGCTATTTGTGTGTGTGTGGGCTTTCTGTGTGTGTGTGGGCTATCTGTGTGTGTGTGGGCTGTCTGTGTGTGTGTGTGTGGGGGGGCTATCTGTGTGTGTGTGTTTACACCTGTGTATGTATATCTGTGTACCTGTGTATGTGTATATAAGTATCTCTGTACCTGTGTATCTGTATATAAGTATCTCTGTGTGTGTATTATATATGTGCACTGTGATTGTGTGGTAGAGTGCATTGCCCCATTTCTTTTAAGTATTTTTTGTTCTGGGTAGAGGCCCGTGCTGTCATTCTGCTTAGGGACCTGCACTTGCTAGGGTGGCCCTGGCATCTCATGCTCTTGTTATCATAAGAAAACACATAAAAATAAGGCCCAGTTCAACTCAACTGTTCCTAATTGTCAGCATAATTCTTTAATATATACATTAACCGTTGTTCCAATAGTACAAATGGTATACAGGGCCGGCCCTAGCCATTGCGGGGCCCAAGGCAGGATGACAAAATGGGGCCCCTTTATCCCCCCCAATCTCCGCCCAATCTCCACCCCAACTCCGCCCAATCTCCGCCCCATCTCCGCCCCCACCATTTTTACAAATTTAAAAAGAAATGGGAGAAAAATCATTTAAGGTAATGCACAACGTTTTAAATAAAAAAACATATAAATCCACTAAAGTGGAGCACTATAACATTGCATATATTGCAATATATCAGTTATACTATTGGAACATCGGTTTATGTATATAACGAAGATTTATGCTGACAATTCGGAACAGTTGAGTTGAAATGGGCCTTATTTTTATGTGTTTTCTTATGATAACAAGAACATTACAGAGATGTCAGTGCCACCCTAGCAAGTGCCGGTCCCTAGGCAGAATGACAGCGTGGGCCTCTACCCAGAACAAAAAATATTTAAAAGAAATGGGGCAATGCACTGTACCACGCAAACACAGTGCACAGATATAATACACACACTCAGACACATACACAGCCAGCCCACACACACACAGACAGCCAGCCCACACACACACACAGACAGCCCACACACACACACACAGCCCACACACACAAACAGCACACACACACACAGCACACACACACACAGCCCACACACAGCACACACATACACACACACAGCCCACACACACACACACACACACACACACAGCCCACACACACACAGCCCACACACACAGCCCACACACAGCCCACACACACACACACTGCCCACACACACACACACACACAGCCCACACACACACACAAACAGCCCACACACACATTTCATGCTTGGCAGCCGTCAGCAGGTTTACCCAATGCGCAGTGTAGGTGATATACCTGCCCTAACCATGCTTTGCAGACCAGGTATCAGTGGTCAGATGGACCCTTGCCCCAACACTGTGTGCCAGACATGCCATTACTTCCTTTTGCACAATCGAGTACAGGTTGGGGATTTCCTTTTGTGCAAAGAAATTTCGGCCGGGTACCTTACACTGCGGTGTCCCAATAGCTACAAATTTTTGGAACGCCTCAGACTCCACCAGCTTGTATGGTAAAAGCTGGTGGGCTAAGAGTTCAGACAAGCCAGCTGTCAGATGCCGGGCAAGGGGGTGACTTTGTGACATTGGCTTCTTACGCTCAAACATGTCCTTGACAGACACCTGACTGTGGGCAGATGAGCAGGAACTGCTCAAGGCGAGAGACGGAGTGGTGGATGGTTGAGAGGGGGCAAGGAGGACAGCAGTGGTTGACGTGGCTGAAGATGCTGGACCAGGAGGAGGATGGCGGCTTTGAGTTTGTGTGCTGCTTGTACTCATGTGTTGATCCCATAGGCGTTTGTGATGTGCGATCATGTGCCTTCGCAAAGCAGTTGTACCTAGGTGGGTGTTGGACTTCCCACGACTCAGTTTCTTTTGGCACAGGTTGCAAATGGCATCGCTGTTGTCAGAGGCAGACACACAAAAAAAAATGCCACACTGCTGAGCTCTGCAATGACGGCATTCTGGTGGTGGCAACAGCATGCGTTGATTGGCGTGCCGTCTGGCTGACCCCGGGTGCCGATGCATGCTGTCTGACTGTGCTACTAGCTCCTTGCGACGACCTCCCCCTGCTTCCAACTCGTCTCCTCCTCCTCTCTGTCTCCCCATCTGAACTTTCCCCCTGTTCTTCTTCTCTTCTAGCGGGCACCCACGTGACATCCACCGACGCATCGTCATCATCAACCGCTTCACTTGTATCTGACAACTCAGCAAAGGAAGCAGCAGCGAGTACATCATCATCATCATCACACCGTACGTCCATGTGTGTAATGCTGCCTGACTGAGACATATCCCTGTTATCTACATCCTCTGGCAATAATAGTTGCGCATCACTCATTTCTTCCAACTGATGTGTAAATAACTCCTCTGACAGATCAAGTGAAGCGGCTGTGGTGCTAGTGTTGCTGGTGGCGGCAGGCGGGCGAGTGGTAACTTGAGAGGTGCCCGAAGCTAAGCTGGAGGAGGATGGTGCGTCAAGCTTCCAAACGGAAGCTGTAGAAGATTGGGTGTCCTATGTTAGCCAGTCAACTATGTCCTCAGAACTTTTCGAGTTCAGGGTACGTGGCCTCTGAACACTGGGCATTATTCTAGGGCCAAAGGGAATCACAGCACCACGACCACGACGGCCCCTGCGGGGTGGCCTGCCTCTGCCTGTCATTTTTTTTCTCGATTAGTGGTACTATGCGTGCAAGCTACTGTGACAACAGATATGAGTGGCACTGTGCACTGGCAGAAGTTGGCAGAGTAGACGCTGTAGGCCTGACACACACGCTTGCAGACAACTAACTGCTATTCAATCTATTACAGTCACATTTTTTTTTTTTTTTTTAAATGTACACTACTGTTACACCAGATATGAGTTGCACTGGTGTGACACTGTGCCCTGGCAGGCCCTGAAACGCACACGTGTGAAGGAAACTGACTGCTATTATTTCACAGTCAAATTTCTAGTTTATTTTTTAATGTACACTACTGTTACACCAGATATGAGTTGCACTGGTGTGACACTGTGCCCTGGCAGGCCCTGAAACGCACACGTGTGAAGGAAACTGACTGCTATTATTTCACAGTCAAATTTCTAGTTTTTTTTTTATGTACACTACTGTTACACCAGATATGAGTTGCACTGGTGTGACACTGTGCCCTGGCAGGCCCTGAAACGCACACGTGTGAAGGAAACTGACTGCTATTATTTCACAGTCAAATTTCTAGTTTTTTTTTTTAATGTACACTACTGTTACACCAGATATGAGTTGCACTGGTGTGACACTGTGCCCTGGCAGGCCCTGAAACGCACACGTGTGAAGGAAACTGACTGCTATTATTTCACAGTCAAATTTCTAGTTTTTTTTTAATGTACACTACTGTTACACCAGATATGAGTTGCACTGGTGTGACACTGTGCCCTGGCAGGCCCTGAAACGCACATGTGTGAAGGAAACTGATTGCTATTATTTCACAGTCAAATTTCTAGTTTTTTTTTTTTATGTACACTACTGTTACACCAGATATGAGTTGCACTGGTGTGACACTGTGCCCTGGCAGGCCCTGAAACGCACACGTGTGAAGGAAACTGACTGCTATTATTTCACAGTCAAAAAAGTGTTGTTTTTTTAAATGTACACTACTGTTACACCAGATATGAGTTGCACTGGTGTGACACTGTGCCCTGGCAGGCCCTGAAATGCACACGTGTGAAGGAAACTGACTGCTATTATTTCACAGTGAAAAAAGTGTTGTTTTTTTTTAAATGTGCACTACTGTTACACCAGATATGAGTGGTGGCACTGGGCAAGTGGGCACAGTATACGCTGTGAGCCTGACACACACGCTGGCAGGCAGGCAACTGCAATTAGATTACACAGGAAAAAAAAAAAAAGCAGACTGATGTTCTAGCCCTAAAAAGGGCTTTTTGGGGTGCTGTCCTTACAGCAGAGATCAGATGAGTCCTTCAGGACTGTAGTGGACACTGAATACACTAGCCTAGCTATCGATGTCCCTATTAAATCAGCAGCAGCTACTCTGTCCCTCCTCTCACTAAGAATGCAGCTTCCGAATGAATCTAAAATGGATGCTGTCCAGGAGGTGGGAGGGTCTGGGAGGGAGGGTCTGCTGCTGATTGGCTGGAATGTGTCTGCTGACTGTGAGGTACAGGGTCAAAGTTTACTCAATGATGACGAATAGGGGGCGGACCGAACATCGCATATGTTCGCTGCCACGGCGAACGCGAACAAGCTATGTTCGCCGGGAACTATTGGCCGGCGAACTATTCGGTACATCACTAGTTGAAGGTCTTGAAAAGATTTTACTGGGTATAATGATATTAAGAAGATCAGATTTCCTCATATTAACTCAAAAATAAGAAACTGTCCTGATGAAGTAAAACAGTTTCTTATTTTTGGGATCTATCAAAATAAGTCCTGATATTCAAAACCTCGCCACTCAGGTAAGATATTCTAGAAAGTCTTGTTGGTATAAGGTGGCTTTTAAAAAACATTTAGAAACTTTAATTTTATCTTAAAAAATATTTATGTTGCTATGTAGTATTGACTCCTATATTTCAATACAAGGTCTAAAACATCCCAAAGATTTTGTGTGATTTCTCTCCATGCCGGCGAGGTTTTAAATAATAGACCCATAGTAAGATGGGGCATCCTTGCCTTAAATCATCATTGACAGTAAAGGGCTATGATTTCATTTACCCTGACTCATGCTGAGGGTGATGAATAAAGAGGCATAATTTGGTTTACAGTTATAATAGAACAGCCAGGTTGTTTGTAGCGTGAGATTGAGATATAACCAATTAACTCTATCAAAGTCCTTAGAGCATTCATAGACACCAGGACCATGCTAATATTAGTACATTTTAAATGAAAAAGCTGTTCTATTTATTGAAAGTATAGTGTGCACTAAAGAGATATCGTCTGAGCTAAACATACTCTGGTAATTCTGATTTACTATGGACTTGTACTTCCATATTGCTCACTAATCTTAGTGTGGGCCCACAATATTGATAGTGCACCCTGTGCTATCAATGCTCCACTTGTAACTTCGCCCTTAACTGGCAAATCAAATTGACTTTTGATGCAAATGCTTTAAAAGCTCTTCACATACTTCTGTTTATTTTGTCTGGTATTGAAAATGACAGATGGCCTTTAGTGATGTGATATGTTTACAATTACAAAAAGAACAATACAGATTTTTCTATTATACAATCAGAATGAGGGATTGTTAAATACTACATAGGAGTTGTTTACTTTACCTAATTGCAATATAAGCTTCTAATTTCCTTTATGTTTAATCAGTAGTGAATAAGTGCCTGCATTGTACCTCCTCTTTGCATTCTGCTATAAAAGGGGAATACAGCTTTTTATTGCACAACAGAGCCTGTACCAGTAAGTACATGCAACACATGGTATGAAAAAGATTATTTCTCTCAAGTGGATTTTCTTGCATTTACTTAACTTTCTTCAATTTACCCAATGAGAGTAATTCTCTTTTTTTGCTGAAAAGGAATGCATGTTTTTTTTATTTGAAATTGCTGTGTATGTCTTATTTTGTATTTATCTCTTTGTAGGAAATGTTTTCTGCACTTGTAGCTGTTGCTGCTTTGATTGGTAAGTATTTAATATTTTAACAACATTTTTTGGGTGGAAAAAATAAAAACAGGGGAACTGTTTACTCACTTAATTCTTGACTACAAAAAAATCTTTAGTTGAGATTTTTCTGTTAATGCTACCTGCCATAGAAACAATCGGTGCCACTAGCTGATACTCATTAATTTCCGCAGCTACTAATAGGAATATGTATGTATGAAAGCAAAGCCCTTCTTGCACTCTGGGTTAAAAACAACTTTTATTCAGCAAATGAACATGCAAGCAACATATGTCAGATAATCTGACATGTTTCATGCTATTCTCAGTGCTTAGTCATAGGTAATAGAGTGGTAACTTCCGTAACCTTTTAAAGAAGCAGCAGCCAATCAAAAATTATGGTAACATATCATTTTAACCCCTTAGTGACCGAGGACGTGCAGGGTACGTCTGAAAAAAAAAGGCAGTTAACGCCTGACGACGTACCCTGCACGTCCTCGGCTAAAGTGAGTGCTGGAAGCGATCAAGATCGCTTCCAGGCACTATTACAGTACTGCAGGGATGCCTCGATGTCTGGGCATCCCTGCAGTGCTGTTACGGAGTGCCGGGACCGGAGCGATCACTCCCCCTTGAGTGATCACTTCCGGTTTTGCTCCACGTGGAGCCCGGCAGTGCAGCAGAGCATCGGAAGCGATCGGACACGCTTCCGATGCTCTGCTAGTGTGCTAAGTGCCTCGGTGGGTCGAGGCACTTAGTTAGTATATAAATAAAATTAAAAATGTAAAAAAAAAAATAATATATAATATTAAAAAGCCCCACATATAGCGCCCCCCCCCTCCCCCATGAGGCTTCCAAAATGGCGATGCCCGGTGCATCATGGGGCATCTGGGGGTGTCCCTAGCCTGTCTCACCATAGGGGCAAGCTAGGGTCACCCAATCTGAGCCTTCTTAGAAAAAAAATAAAATAATAATAAAATACCCCATTTGTCTGATCATGTCAATATTTGTAAATATTGACTCTGATCAGTGTGGATCTCCCTCCCTCTCCTCACTTGCCATTTTGTTGGAGAAAGAGAGAGACCTGTATTTTAGCAGAGAGAGATTTATTTCTTTTATTTGTTAAAAAATTTAAAATCCAAAGGCTCTTTTCAGAGCCATTAACCCCTAGCTTGCCAGTGATCACTATAAATCACTGGCAGTAGCACAGCTGCACTTTTTTTTGCTGTCTGTGCATTTTTTTAGGGGTTAATTTTTGTTGTTGTATTTTTTTTTAAAAACTCAAAGGCTCCTTTCAGAGCCATTTAGCTAATTTAATTTAATTTAATTTAAAGACTATTTAACCCCTAGCTTGCCAGTGATCGCTATACATCACTGGCATTAGCATAGCTGTAATTTTTTGCTGTCTGTGCATTTTTTAGGGGTTAATTTTTGTTGTTGTAATTTTTTAAAAACCTAAACGCTCCTTTCAGAGCCATTTAGCTAATTTAATTTAATTTAAATAGTATTTAACCCCTAGCTTGCCAGTGATCGCTATACATCACTGGCATTAGCATAGCTGTACTTTTTTGCTGTCTGTGAATTTTTTTAGGGGTTAATTTGTGTTGTTGTAATTTTTTAAAAAACCAAAGGCTCCTTTCAGAGCCATTTAGCTAATTTAATTTAATTTAAAGAGTATTTAACCCCTAGCTTGCCAGTGATCGCTATAAATCACTGGCATTAGCATAGCTCTACATTTTTGCTGTCTGTGCATTTTTTTAGGGGTTAATTTTTGTTGTTGTCATTTTTTAAAAACCTAAATGCTCCTTTCAGAGCCATTTAGCTAATTTAATTTGATTTAAAGAGTATTTAACCCCTAGCTTGCCAGTGATCGCTATAAATCACTGGCATTAGCATAGCTGTACTTTTTTTAAAAAAAACCCAAAGGCCATTTAGTTAATTTAATTTAAAGAGTATTTAACCCCTAGCTTGCCAGTGATCGCTATAAATCACTGGCATTAGCATAGCTGTACTTTTTTAAAAAAAAACCCAAAGGCCATTTAGTTAATTTAATTTAAAGAGTATTTAACCCCTAGCTTGCCAGTGATCGCTATAAATCACTGGCATTAGCATAGCTGTACTTTTTTTTAAAAAAACCCAAAGGCCATTTAGTTAATTAATTAATTTTGGTTTTCTGTGACAGATACAAAAATGTCACAGAAAAGATATAGTGTTGAGGAGGCGTATGCCATCCTTGCGTCAGAGTCAGATGCCTCTATGTCTGACTCAGACCCCAATTTTGACCCTGCCATATGCTCAGATACATCATTAGATGCAGTCTCAACTGATAGTGATGTATCTGTGGCTGCTAGCCCCCCTGCCAGCCCCCCTGCTAGCCCCCCTGCCAGCCCCCCTGCTAGAAGGAGGCGTGTTGCTGCCATTGCCGCTGAAGAGTGGGTAACGCCTCATCTCCAGAGGCCAGATATCCCACCCTTCACAGCAAATGCTGGCATAAATATAGATGTGGCAGGTTTTAGCCCCCAACAGTTTCTGGAGGTGTTTCTGGGTGATGATGTATTGGGGAACATTGTCGCCCAAACTAATTTATATGCCCATCAGTACCGTGCTGCAAAGCCTGAAACATATTTGGCAAAGCAGCAATGGGCCCCCATCAATGTGCCAGAATTTAAAAAATTCTGGGCATTGACTATGCTGATGGGCATCATAAAGAAACCCTCCGTTCGCTCCTACTGGAGCAGTAGCCCCATCTGCTCTACCCCCATTTTCTCCCAGAGTATGTCGAGGCAGAGATATGAAATGATTCTTCATTTCATGCACTTCAGCGACAACAGCCTGTGCCCCCCTAGGGAGCATCCCCAATTTGACAGGCTGTATAAAATCCGCCCCCTGATTACCCACTTTTCTGCCAGGTTTGCAGAGGCTTATACACCTGGAAGGAATATATGCGTTGATGAATCCCTGATGAAGTATAAGGGAAGGCTGGGATTCAAGCAGTATATTCCTTCCAAGCGCTCCAGGTATGGGGTAAAGGTGTATAAGCTCTGTGAGAGCGAGACTGGGTATACTCAGGCCTTCCGGGTGTATGAGGGAAAGGATAGCCACCTTGACCCTCCAGGTTGCCCAGAACATATGGGAACCACTGGCAAGATTGTCTGGGACCTGATATTACCCCTAATGAACAAAGGGTATCACTTGTACTTAGACAATTTTTATACAAGTGTCCTTTTGTTCAAGCTACTGTATTGCTTTGATACAGTAGCTTGCGGTACTATTAAAAAGAACCGCAAAGGTTTCCCAGGAAAACTTGTACGCACCCGGCTACGAAGGGGGGAGACCTCTGCTCTGCGCCAAGAGGAGCTGTTGGCCCTGAAGTACAGAGACAAGAAGGATGTATACCTTCTTACCACCATCCACACAGAGAGGACGGTGGCGGTCTCTGTACGTGGCAGAGCTGAGATCATAAGGAAGCCAGTGTGCATCAAATCTTATAACCGGCATATGGGTGGGGTTGATCTGGCAGATCAGCTGCTGCAGCCCTACCTAATTATGCGGAAGACAAGGGCCTGGTACAAAAAGGTTGCAATTTACCTAATGCAGATTGCAACCCACAACGCTTTTTTGTTGTTCAAAAAAGCAAACCCCGGAATGAAACTGACTTTTTTACAATTTCAGCTCCAGATCATTTCGGGGATTTTGTACCATGATGCACCTGCTCCCCGGGCGGTGATGGGAGAGAGCAGAGTTGGGGCTACTCATTTTATTTTTAAAATCCCCCCTACTGCCGCAAAGCAGAGACCACAAAAAAAATGCAGAGTCTGTACCAAGAGGGGGCAGAGAAGGGACACTGTATATCACTGTCCTGATTGCCCTGGACAGCCTGGACTCTGCATTGGGGACTGCTTCAAGCGGTACCATACAATGGTCAATTTTTAAAAAATAAATAAATTTGCTGTTATTTTTTTTTTGTTATGTTTACTGTTAAATTTTTTGTTATTTTTTTACTTTTAATGTGCCAGATTTTTACATTTCACTAATATATTTTTTTTTCTAAAATGGGGCTGTTCTTTTTTTTTTTTTTTACAAAAACCCCTGTCAAACCTATGCATGGGGACATAGGTGTACTCAGGGTGCCTAGCAGAAAACAACCTGTAGTATTTTTTTTGCACTAACTTACAACAGTCTCTCCTAAATCATAGTCAAAAAGCAATGTGTGTGTAAAAATGAAAATTGAAAAAATGCCACCATACACTTTCTCCAATTTTTTTAGCTAAAACAGTTACTTCAAATGCATCAAAGCACACCATATACAATACCTTGGGGTGTCAACATTTCAAAAATATGCACATTCATGGCAATAAATAAAAGTGGGGTTTACAATAGGCCCCAAACTAAAGATAGGCCTATCAGAAGAAATACTCTCACTTAATAACTAAAATCACAAGTCATAAAATTGTAACATAACCTTCCCAAAATCCTGGCAAACCTATGCATGGGGGGCATAGGTGTACTCAGGGTGCCTAGCAGAAAACAACCTGAAGTATTTTTTTGCACTAACTTACAACAGTCTCTCCTAAATCATAGTCAAAAAGCAATGTGTGTGTAAAAATGAAAATTGAAAAAATGCCACCATACACTTTCTCCAATTTTTTTAGCTAAAACAGTTACTTCAAATGCATCAAAGCACACCATATACAATACCTTGGGGTGTCAACATTTCAAAAATATGCACATTCATGGAAACAAATAAATTGGGGTATGTTAAAATACCCCCAAAAAGACAATAGGCAAAGAAAATATGTTAAATGTGAAAAAAAAATCACAAACGCATGTTGGACATTTGGCATTACACCCCCGGAACAAGCCAAGAAACTTATGCATAGGTGGTATCACTGTACTCAGGAGATGTTGGTGAACACATATTGGGGTCTTCTTTGGCAGTAACACATAACAGGAGCTGAGAATTCATGTCTAAAGTACAATGTGTGTGAAAAATAACACACAAAAAATGACTGCCTAATAGTTTGACAAAGAATTAGTGCATGGAAAGTGTTAAAATACCAGCATTTGAAATACCCTAGGGTGTCTACTTTTCAAAAATATATGGTTTGATGGGGGTAAATTACATTGGCCGGCTTCAGAAATGTCCTACATAGGACATGGGTGCATGGGATGTGAAAATTCCAAGTTGAAAAACTGGAATGCGCCCCCTAAAAATAAGGCCTTTTAGCCCCCAGAGAACCCAACACACCTATACATGGGTGGTATCACTGTACTCAGGAGATGTTGTTGAATACATATTGAGGTTTTTTTTGGCAGTAACACATAACAGGGACTGAGAATATATGCCTAAAGTACAATGTGTGTGAAAAATAATGCAAAAAAATGACTACCTAAAAGTTTGACAAAGACTAGTGGTTGAATTAGTGCATGGAAAGTGTTAAAATACCAGCATTTGAAATACCCTAGGGTGTCTACTTTTCAAAAATGTATGGTTTGATGGGGGTAATTTACATTGGCCGGCTTCAGAAATGTCCCAAATAGGACATGGGTGCATGATGACAGATGTGAAAATTCCAAGTTGAAAAACTGGAATGCGCCCCCTAAAATTAAGGCCTTTTAGTCCCCAGAGAACCCGACACACCTATACATGGGGGGTATCACTGTACTCAGGAGATGTTGTTGAATACATATTGAGTTTTTTTTTGGCAGTAACACATAACAGGGACTGAGAATATATGCCTAAAGTACAATGTGTGTGAAAAATAATGCAAAAAAATGACTACCTAAAAGTTTGACAAAGACTAGTGGTTGAATTAGTGCATGGAAAGTGTTAAAATACCAGCATTTGAAATACCCTAGGGTGTCTACTTTTCAAAAATATATGGTTTGATGGGGGTAATTTACATTGGCCGGCTTCAGAAATGTCCCAAATAGGACATGGGTGCATGATGACAGATGTGAAAATTCCAAGTTGAAAAACTGGAATGCGCCCCCTAAAATTAAGGCCTTTTAGCCCCCAGAGAACCCGACACACCTATACATGGGGGGTATCACTGTACTCAGGAGATGTTGTTGAATACATATTGAGGTTTTTTTTGGCAGTAACACATAACAGGGACTGAGAATATATGCCTAAAGTACAATGTGTGTGAAAAATAATGCAAAAAAATGACTACCTAAAAGTTTGACAAAGACTAGTGGTTGAATTAGTGCATGGAAAGTGTTAAAATACCAGCATTTGAAATACCCTAGGGTGTATACTTTTCAAAAATATATGGTTTGATGGGGGTAATTTACATTGGCCGGCTTCAGAAATGTCCCAAATAGGACATGGGTGCATGATGACAGATGTGAAAATTCCAAGTTGAAAAACTGGAATGCGCCCCCTAAAATTAAGGCCTTTTAGCCCCCAGAGAACCAGACACACCTATACATGGGGGGTATCACTGTACTCAGGAGATGTTGTTGAATACATATTGAGGTTTTTTTTGGCAGTAACACATAACAGGGACTGAGAATATATGCCTAAAGTACAATGTGTGTGAAAAATAATGCAAAAAAATGACTACCTAAAAGTTTGACAAAGACTAGTGGTTGAATTAGTGCATGGAAAGTGTTAAAATACCAGCATTTGAAATACCCTAGGGTGTCTACTTTTCAAAAATATATGGTTTGATGGGGGTAATTTACATTGGCCGGCTTCAGAAATGTCCCAAATAGGACATGGGTGCATGATGACAGATGTGAAAATTCCAAGTTGAAAAACTGGAATGCGCCCCCTAAAATTAAGGCCTTTTAGCCCCCAGAGAACCCGACACACCTATACATGGGGGGTATCACTGTACTCAGGAGATGTTGTTGAATACATATTGAGTTTTTTTTTGGCAGTAACACATAACAGGGACTGAGAATATATGCCTAAAGTACAATGTGTGTGAAAAATAATGCAAAAAAATGACTACCTAAAAGTTTGACAAAGACTAGTGGTTGAATTAGTGCATGGAAAGTGTTAAAATACCAGCATTTGAAATACCCTAGGGTGTCTACTTTTCAAAAATATATGGTTTGATGGGGGTAATTTGCATTGTCCGGCTTCAGAAATGTCCCAAATAGGACATGGGTGCATGATGACAGATGTGAAAATTCCAAGTTGAAAAACTGGAATGCCCCCCCTAAAATTAAGGCCTTTTAGCCCCCAGAGAACCCGACACACCTATACATGGGGGGTATCACTGTACTCAGGAGATGTTGTTGAATACATATTGAGGTTTTTTTTGGCAGTAACACATAACAGGGACTGAGAATATATGCCTAAAGTACAATGTGTGTGAAAAATAATGCAAAAAAATGACTACCTAAAAGTTTGACAAAGACTAGTGGTTGAATTAGTGCATGGAAAGTGTTAAAATACCAGCATTTGAAATACCCTAGGGTGTCTACTTTTCAAAAATATATGGTTTGATGGGGGTAATTTACATTGGCCGGCTTCAGAAATGTCCCAAATAGGACATGGGTGCATGATGACAGATATGAAAATTCCAAGTTGAAAAACTGGAATGCGCCCCCTAAAATTAAGGCCTTTTAGCCCCCAGAGAACCCGACACACCTATACATGGGGGGTATCACTGTACTCAGAAGTTGTTGTTGAACACATATTGAGGTGTTTTTGCTCAGTAACATATAACAGGAACTGAGAATCCATGCCTAAAGTACAATGCGTGTGAAAAATAACACACCAAAATGACTACCCAAAAGTTTGACAAAGACTGGTGGTTGAATTAGTGCATGCAAAGTGTTAAAATACCAGCATTTGAAATACCCTAGGGTGTCTACTTTTTAAAAATATATGGTTTGATGGGGGTAATTTGCATTGTCCGGCTTCAGAAATGTCCCAAATAGGACATGGGTGCATGACGACAGATGTGAAAATTCCAAATTAAAAAACTGGAATGCGCCCCCTAAAAATAAGGCCTTTTAGCCCCCAGAGAACCCAACAGACCTATACATGGGTGGTATCACTGTACTCAGGAGATGCTGCTGAAGACATATTGGGGTGTTATTTGGCAGTAACCCTTAACGTTCTCAGTAAATGTATTCTTGAATTGCTATTTTGTCAAAAAATCACCATTTTTTTTTTTTTTCAAACTTTGGCATAGATTGGTGGTAAAATAGTTGCATGGAAAGAGTCAAAATACTCCATGTTTAATACCTTAGGTTGTGTTCTTTTAAAAAATATATATATGTGAAGGGTTAATCAGGGATTCCTGACAGATATCAGTGTTCCAATGTAACTATCGCTAATTTTTTTAAAATTTTTTTGGAAATAGCAAAGTGCTACTTGTACTTATTGCCCTATAACTTGCAAAAAAAGCAAAGAACATGTAAACATTGAGTATTTCTAAACTCAGGACAAAATTTAGAAACTATTTAGCATGGGAGTTTTTTGGTAGTTGTTGAAGTGTAGGAGATTTTGAGGGTCAAAGTTAAAAAAGTGTGTTTTTTTCAATTTTTTCCTCATATTTTATAAATTTTTTTATAGTAAATTATAAGATATGATGAAAATAATGGTATCTTTAGAAAGTCCATTTAATGGTGAGAAAAACGGTATATAATATGTGTGGGTACAGTAAATGAGTAAGAGGAAAATTACAGCTAAACACAAACACCGCAGAAATGTAAAAATAGCCTTGGTCCCAAACGGACAGAAAATGGAAAAGTGCTGCGGTCATTAAGGGGTTAATTAGCCTAATTCTTACCGCCTTAGCCATTAATATTAAATGACAGCTACATACTTAAATTCCAGAATAACTTAAAACCAATTAAAATACTCATTAAAGGGACATTATACTCATATGCTAAATCACTTGAAACTGATGCAGTATAACTGTAAAAAGCTGACAGGAAAATATCACCTGAGCATCTCTATGTAAAAAAGGAAGATATTTTACCTCATGATTTCCTCAGCTCAGCAGAGTAAGTTCTGCGTAAAAAGTTATACTCAGCTGTTGCCGAGCTGCCGGTAAAAAAAAAATGAAGAAATGAACAGCAGACAATCAGCATCAGCAGTGCTGAGGTCATGAACTCTTTTACTGTGATCTCATGAGATTTGACTTAACTCTCATGAGATTTCATTGTAAACTTCCTTTAAACTGAATAGGGAAATAACATGAGAGTGCACGAGGCTCAACCCCTAAGCTGTCCCAGGACAGACACACTAATATGCTGCTTAGAAATACTTTACAATGGGAGGTGGCTACTGAGAAACTTTTGAGGTAAAATATCTTTCTTTTTTACATAGAGATGTTCAGGTAATATTTTCTAGTCAGCTTTTTACAGCTATACTGCATCACTTTCAAGTGTTTAAACATTTGGGTATTATGGCCCTTTAATTAATCATATGTGGCCAGATTATAAATTAAAAGAAAAAAAGGGAAATAACATTAATACTAATACAATTGAATGATGCAGTAGAAAGATAAAAATAATTATACATACATCATTCAATCAATGAAATATCCCACTCAAAATTTAAACCCTATTTAGTTCTAGTCTGTAACCTATATATCCAAAATAACTCCTTGGAAACTTATTTTATATTTGTTAACTCCTCTAACAAGGCATTTAACTATTACAATAACTCTGACAGATAAATTAGGGACATTAGTCATAGGATTATAACTAAATGTCTAGCAATATATGAATCGTTTTTTAAATTCTCTGTATTATTTAAATGTTCTTGAGTTCTATCTTTCACCTCTCTAGATGTTTGACCCACATACTGTAAAACGCAAGTGAGTTTATTGCCCATTTCAATCTGCAAATAGAATAAAAATCTATTCTGATATTTTCTCCAGTGCATACCTGTATATTCATGTCCAATGGCTATTGAATTGGAAATTTTACAATTACCTCAACTACATCTAAAATTACCTATTGTATTCAACCACTTTTTTTTAGTTTTTTATATCGCTCACTAGGCTGGGTGAACACCTTTTTGCTATGGTATTTGTTTTTCTAGTGACAAATTTACAATTTCTAACCAGATAAATTTCATCTGCTCTTAGAATATGCATATGTTTTGTAAGAATATAATAAATATCATTATTCTATAATCATTAAATTTGCACTTATTTATAGTTAAATATTCTTGATATACATATGTAAAATGGTATTACCCGTAGTTGGTTTATGCTAAGTACATGTGATTATACTATCTTGTTTTATAACTCCTTTCAAATTGAGGTCCAGTCTACTTCAAAATCATTAGATGTTCCTGTAAACTGTAACACAAATTTATTTTGATTAAGATATTGATTTTTTTTTTTTTTTAATCTAAATATCAGAACCTGAGTCAACCCTTTAAATATATCATTAAAAAAGAAAACAACAATATTTGCAGAGTAAATATTGACCGTGAGTGCTAAGCTTGTTCTGGACAACATATATATATATATATATATATATATATATATATATATATATATATATATATATATATATATATATATATATATATATATATATATCAATAAATAAATATTTATATATATATATATATATATATATATATATATATATATATATACTCTCCAAAAAGCAGGCAGCTCAACTGATCCTGGGTGCTTGGGTGCACTCTGTCCTTGTACTTGTTGTTGTATAACATTGACAAAGGCACAATGCAGTGCCGAAATGTTTGTTTTTTAATCTGATATAATAAATTCGAGTTTTATTGCAAAGACCAGTGAGCTGCCTGCTTTTTGGAGAGTATAGTTATGATATTAGCAGTGCACCGTGGCATTATTTAAAGTATGATTGTGCTATCCTATCCATGACATTGTATATATATATATATCACTATCCAAACAAATGCATTCACCAATCCAAGGCCTAAATTTAAAGTTTGGCGTTAGCCGTCAAAAGCAGCTTTAAGGGGTCCTAATGCTGCTTTTTACCGCCTGCTAGTATTTAGAGTCAGGCAGGAAAGGTTCTACCGCTCACTTTCTTTCCGCGACTCCAGGCTACCGTAGATCCCCTTACATCAATTGCGTATCCCATCTTTTCAATGGGATTTGCCTAACGCTGGTATTTGGAATCAAGACTCCTACCGCCAAAAAAAAGTCAGTAGTTAAGAGCTTTATGGGCTAACGCCGGAACATAAAGCTCTTAACTAAAGTGCTACAAAGTACACTAACACCCATAAACTACCTATGTACCCCTAAACCGAGGCCCCCCACATCGCAAACCCTATATTAATTTTTTTTAACCCCTAATCTGCCGACCGGAAACCGCCGCCACCTACATTATAGCTATGAACCCCTAATCTGCTGCCCCTAACATTGCCGACACCTATATTATATTTATTAACCCTAATCTGCCCCCCCAACGTCGCCGCTACCTAACTACACTTATTAACCCCTAATCTGCCTACCGGACCTCACCGCCACTATAATAAATGTATTAACCCCTAAACCGCCGCACTCCCACCTCGCAAACACTATAATAAATTGTATTGACCCCTAATCTGCCCTCCCTTACATTGCCACCACCTACCTACAATTATTAACCCCTAATCTCCCACCCGCAACGTCGCTTCCACTATAATAAAGTTATTAACCCCTAAACCTAACTCTAACCCTAACTCTAACACCCCCCTAAGTTAAATATAATTTTAATTAAATGAAATAAATTTACTATTATTAAATAAATTATTCCTATTTAAAACTAATTACTTACCTATAAAATAAACCCTAATATAGCTACAATATAACTAATAGTTACATTGTAGCTATTTTAGGATTTCTATTTATTTTACAGGCAACTTTGTATTTATTTTAACTAGGTACAATAGCTATTAAATAGTTAATAACTATTTAATAGCTACCTAGTTAAAATAAGTACAAAATTACCTGTAAAATAAATCCTAACCTAAGTTACAAATATACCTAACACTACACTATCATTAAATTAAATAAATTACCTACAATTAGCTAAACTAAAATACAATTAAATAAACTAATCTATAATACAAAAAAAATCAAACACTAAATTACAGAAAATAAAAAAATATTACAAGAAGTTTAAATTAATTACACCTAATCTAAGCCCCCTAATAAAATAAAAAAGCATATATATATATATATATATATATATACATACACACACACATATATACATATTTTGACCTGTATATGTATGTATCTCAATGTTAAAGCCCTTTGCAGCTCATATCTTTGAGCAGTTATAACTTTTTTTATGCAATTTTTTATTTAATAATTTTTTATGAGATATTGTTATTATGAGTGTAACTGTACTTTTAATGTATTTTAAATGTGTTTTGTGCAACATTTTTGTTGAGTGTAACAGTTAAGCAGAGCTCTGAGGTTGCGGTAATCATTCTAGCTTAAATCATGATTGCGCTCACAAGTGTGCATTTACTTTTATCTTGTAATACAAGTGGAATATAACTTGCGTGCAAATGGCCGCAAAAAAACACACTGACCATTTTCCCTGTTGTTAATGTTTCTTTTCCCAGGCAGTGGAAGTGCATCTTTTTGCTATGGCAATATCCTAAATGTCCCTACCACAGGAGCCTCATGCCAGACTGCCAAGCAAGACACATTGCCATACTGTGGTGGGTGTATCTTTATGGTGATATGTACTAAATATATGAAATAATTCCTTTTATGCAGATGCAGCCCTAGTGTTAGGCCAAATAGGCTGTTGCCTCTGTCACTCTAATGCATGTCAAATAAGTCTGCAACATTTTTTTTAACTAGAATAGTGATTTCACATATTGGGCTCTGGAACTGGGCAGCTTGATGGGGGGCAATACCTTGATGACAGTGTTAAGAGGTGGGTTCTGGGGAGTATCTATTTAGGAAGAGCTCAGACAGGGTTCTTATTAATTGGTATGACAGAAGGATCGATGGGGATAGCATATTGTGGGAAAAGGATGTTGGATGGTGAGGAGAGGAGAGTATGCAAAGACAGCATACAGAAAGCTTAGATGAAGAAAACAACTACACAGCTGTGTGTGTGAGGGGGTTAAGACTTTAAAAAAAAGTTTTGCATTGAAATAAGGAGACTGAGCTTCTAATATAAGGTAATAAAATAATGGTCTAACACATGAACAAATTACTCCCTGTTGCTACTCTGTCCCTACTTCACACAAAAAAGCACACAGCTCTCTTCTTTGTAACATTCTATTCCATGTCCTCCTGATTAAAAGCGATATGACAACTCCTTTGTTAAAAATAAAAATATTAAATCAAAGTAAATATAACAAGGAAACATATTGTGTAACAAATAGCAAAAAATGTAGTTGTTTTCGTGCAAAATTCTCAGTGTAATCACTGCCCTCAGGGAAATAAGAGAGCTGACATGTAAGCAACTTAGGTTGAATTCTGCCTTTTCTGAGTATAGGCAAATCTTACACTCTGTTTATCTAGTCTATTCACTTAATAGTAAACCAGTTCATGTTACTCTAAACGATTTATGACATCAAGCTAGATAAGCTTCCTGTAAAAACCACTGCCTCCTTGTAGGGTTGTGACAGGACAAATTAAGTTTTTTAAAAAAGAAATAAAAGGTAAAATCCATTTAAAATGATGAATAATACATATTGTAATAATATATATTAATTCTAAGCCACTGCTTTTTTAATATGACAATGAAACAAACTTTAATTTCCCTTCAAAGGGACATAAAACACGTTTTTTTCTTTCATGATTCAAATAGAGCATACAATTGCAAACAACTTCTATTATTTAATTTGTTTTGTTCTCTTGGTATCCTTGTTGAAAAGCATACCTAGATTGTCCCAGAAGCTGATTGCACGTATATACCTCTTGTCATTGGTTTACCAATATGTTTAGCTAGCTCCTAGTACATTGCTGCTCCTTCAATAAATTATACCAAGACAATGAAGCAAAATTAATAACAGAAGTAAATTGGAAAGTTGTTTAACATTGTATGCTGTATCTCACTGATTTTCCAACCTGTGCTCAGGCCTCCCTAACAGGCCAGATTTTGAGGATATCTGAACTAGAACACAGGTAAAATAATCAGCTGATTAGTAAACATGGTTATTTTACCGGCTCTCATCCAATGTAATCCTGAAAATCAGTCTTGTGAGATAGACCTGAGGACAAGTCTGAAAACCAGTGTTCTGTCTGAATCATGAAAGAACACACATTCGCCTAGATTTAGAGTTTTGCATTAGAAGGGGTGCGTTAGCTACGCATGTTTTTTCCCCCCCGCACCTTTTAAACAACGCTGGTATTTAGAGTTCTCAGAAGGGCTACGTTAGGCTCCAAAAAGGGAGCGTACAGGCATATTTACCACCACTGCAACTCTCAATACCAGCATTGCTTACGGACGCGGCCAGCTTCAAAAACGTGCTCGTGCACGATTCCCCCATAGGAAACAATGGGGCAGTTTAAGCTTGAAAAAAACCTAACATCTGCAAAAAAGCAGCGTTCAGCTCCTAACGCAGCCCCATTGTTTCCTATGGGGAAACACTTCCTAAGTCTGCACTTAACACCCTAACATGAACCCCGAGTCTAAACACCCCTGACCTTACACTTATTAACCCCTAATCTGCTGCCCCCGCTATCGCTGACCCCTGCATATTATTTTTAACCCCTTATCTGCCGCTCCGTACACCGCCGCAACCTACGTTATCCCTATGTACCCCTAATCTGCTGCCCCTAACACCGCTGACCCCTATATTATATTTATTACCCCCTAATCTGCCCCCCCCAACGTTGCCACTACCTACCTACACTTATTAACCCCTAATCTGCCGACCGGACCTCACCGCTACTATAATAAATGTATTAACCCCTAATCCGCCTCACTCCCTACTCAAAAACCCTATAATAAATAGTATTAACCCCTAATCTGCCCTCCCTAACATCGGCAACACCTAACTTCAAGTATTAACCCCTAATCTGCCGACCGGACCTCGCCGCTACTCTAATAAATGTATTAACCCCTAAAGCTAAGTCTAACCCTAACACTAACACCCCCCTAAGTTAAATATAATTTAAATCTAACGAAATAAAATAAATCTTATTAAATAAATTAATCCTATTTAAAGCTAAATACTTACCTGTAAAATAAACCCTAATATAGCTACAATATAACAAATAATTTTATTGTAGCTATTTTAGGATTAATATTTATTTTACAGGCAACTTTGTATTTATTTTAACTAGGTACAATAGCTATTAAATAGTTAATAACTATTTAATAGCTACCTAGTTAAAATAATTACAAAATTACCTGTAAAATAAATCCTAACCTAAGTTACAATTAAACCTAACACTACAATATCAATAAATTAATTAAATAAACTACCTACAATTATCTACAATTTAATCAACTAAAGTAAATTACAAAAACAAACAAACACTAAATTACAAAAAAACCAAACACTAAATTACAAAAAATAAAAAAAGATTACAAGAATTTTAAACTAATTACACCTACTCTAAGCCCCCTAAAAAAATAACAAAGCCCCCCAAAATAAAAAAAATGCCCTACCCTATTCTAAAATAAAAATTTTACAGCTCTTTTACCTTACCAGCCCTTAAAAAGGTCTTTTGCAGGGCATGCCCCAAAGAAAACAGCTCTTTTGCCTGTAAAAAAACATACAATACCCCCCCCACATTACAACCCACCACCCACATACCCCTAATCTAACCCAAACCCCCCTTAAAAAACCTAACACTAAGTCCCTGAAGATCTTCCTACCTTATCTTCACCACTCCGGGTATCACCGATCCGTCCAGAAGAGGCTCCGAAGTCTTCATCCTATCCGGCAAGAAGAGGTCCAGAAGAGGCTCCAAAGTCTTCATCCTATCCGGCAAGAAGTGGAGATCGGGACCGGCAAACATCTTCATCCAAGCGGCATCTTCTATCTTCATCCATCCGATGAGGAGCGGCTCCATCTTCAAGACCTCTGGCGCGGAACATCCTCTTCTCCTGACGACTAGACGAGGAATGAAGGTTCCTTTAAGGGACGTCATCCAAGATCCAAGACTTGAATCTGATTGGCTGATTCAATCAGCCAATCAGATTTTTCCTACCTTAATTCCGATTGGCTGATAGAATCCTATCAGCCAATTGGAATTCGAGGGACGCCATCTTAAAGGAACCTTCATTCGTCGTCTAGTCGTCGGGAGAAGAGGATGTTCCGCGCAGGAGGTCTTGAAGATGGAGCCGCTCCTCGTTGGATGGATGAAGATAGAAGATTCCGCTTGGATGAAGATTTTTGCCGGTCCGGATCTCCTCTTCTTGCCGGATAGGATGAAGACTTCGGAGCCTCTTCTGGACCTCTTCTTGCCGGATAGGATGAAGACTTCGGAGCCTCTTCTGGATCGATAGGTGATACCCGGCGTGGTGAAGATAAGGTAGGAAGATCTTCAGGGGCTTAGTGTTAGGTTTTTTAACCTCTTAAGGACATATGACGGAATTTTTCCGTCATAAAACAATTGAGTAAACTGAAAGCTGCGTCCTTAAAGGGTTAAGGGGGGTTTGGGTTAGATTAGGGGTATGTGGGTGGTGGGTTGTAATGTGTGGGGGGGTATTATATGTTTTTTAACAGGCAAAAGAGCTGTTTTCTTTGGGGCAAGCCCCGCAAAAGGCCCTTTTAAGGGCTGGTAAGGTAAAAGAGCTGTAAAATTTTTATTTTAGAATAGGGTAGGGCATTTTTTTATTTTGGGGGCTTTGTTATTTTTTTAGGGGGCTTAGAGTAGGTGTAATTAGTTTTTTATTCTTGTAAACTTTTTTTTATTTTTTGTAATTTAGTGTTTTTTTTTGTGTAATTTAGTGTTTGTTTTTTTTGTAATTTAGTTTAGTTGATTTAATTGTAGATAATTGTAGGTAGTTTATTTAATTAATTTATTGATAGTGTAGTGTTAGGTTTAATTGTAACTTAGGTTAGGATTTATTTTACAGGTAATTTTGTAATTATTTTAACTAGGTAGCTATTAAATAGTTATTAACGATTTAATAGCTATTGTACCTAGTTAAAGTAAATACAAAGATGCCTGTAAAATAAATATTAATCCTAAAATAGCTACAATATAATTATTTGTTATATTGTAGCTATATTAGGTTTTTTTTTACAGGTAAGTATTTAGCTTTAAATAGGATTAATTTATTTAATAAGATTTATTTTATTTTGTTAGATTTAAATTATATTTAATTTAGGGGGATGTTAGTGTTAGGGTTAGACTTAGCTTTAGGGGTTAATACATTTATTAGAGTAGCGGCGAGGTCCAGTCAGCAGATTAGGGGTTAATACTTGAAGTTAGGTGTCGGCGATGTTAGGGAGGGCAGATTAGAGGTTAATACTATTTATTATAGGGTTTTTGAGTCAGGAGTGAGGCGGATTAGGGGTTAATACATTTATTATAGTAGCGGTGAGGCCCGGTCGGCAGATTAGTGGTTAATAAGTGTAAGTAGGTAGCGGCGACATGGGGGGGGGGGCAGATTATCGGGTAATAAATATAATATAGGGGATGTTAGGGGCAGCAGATTAGGGGTACATAGGGATAATGTAGGTGGCGGTGATGTGCGGTCGGCAGATTAGGGGTTAAAAAATTTTATTAGAGTGGCGGCGATGTGGGGGACCTCGGTTTAGGGGTACATAGGTAGTTTATGGGTGTTAATGTACTTTAGAGCACAGTAGTTAAGAGCTTTATGAACCGGCGTTAGCCCATAAAGCTCTTAACTCCTGACTTTTTCCTGTGGCTGGAGTCTTGTCGTTAGAGTTCTAACGCTCACTTCAGCCAAGACTCTAAATACCAGCGTTAGAAAGATCCCATTGAAAAGATAGGATACGCAATTGACGTTAGGGGATCTGTGGTATGGAAAAGTCGCGGCTGGAAAGTGAGCGTTAGACCCTTACCTACAAGACTCTAAATACCAGCTGGGTGCTAAGCTGATTTGAGGATTTTTTTAAATATTTGTTTTTTAAACTTTTTTATTTTTATTTTCAGATCCCCACGGCTTTTTACCTTTCTAATGGTGGGTCTTCGGGGGCTGTAGCTGCTTAGATGCCTGAGATACAGGCTATTAAGCAGCATACACCCTTTCCCTTTACTTGTCGTGATTTTTAAATAAAGTTGTGCTGTGACGTCATCAAATCATTGTGCGTGACATCACCGCGCGAAACGTGAAGCCCTGGCAATGCATGTCGCAATACAGGCCCGATCGCTGGGGTAGGAGCTGGTGGGAGCCCCCAGATCTCCCTCAAGGTGGGAGACTGCAAGCAACAGCTCTGAGCCGTCGTTAGCACCTGACTGAGACAATTTGCGATGGCTCAGAGCCGTCATTCACACTCAAGGGCTTTAAACTTCAGTCTGCAGGAGATCAGTTTACAGTTAGAAGTAAGGACAGGGAGAGTCTGTACATGGCAACCATTGTGGTTCTGATTTACAATATATGATTCCTTCTAAACATGACTCATTTTAAATATCAACTTTGTTCTAAGGTTTACAGTTTTTAGAAAATATCCATTTATAATATTACAATTGTTTTATAACTATTATATCTCGGCTAGATTACGAGTTTTGCGGTATGAGTGAAAAAGCAGCGTTAAGGCTCTTTTTCACTACTGCTGGTATTACGAGTCTTACCGGTTTAGCTGCACTGCACACTTTTTTGGCTGTAACGTAACTTAACTACCGCAGCTTTCAAAAAGTCCTTTTTCAATGGGGCTTCCTTTGCGCCGGTATTACGAGTCTGCCTGGAGGCCAAAAAGTAAGCGGTACAACCTATACCATCAAGATCCATACCGTAAACTGAAAGTCAGAAGTTATGGCTTTTATATTACAACGCCATAACATGAAACTCATAACTAAAGTGCTAAAAAGTACACTAACACCCATAAACTACATATTAACCCCTAAACCGCCGCACTCCCGCATCGTAAACACTAGTTAAATATTATTAACCCCTAATCTGCTGTCCCTAACTTCGCCACAACCTAAATTACTGTTATTAACCCCTAATCTGCTGCCCCCAAAATCGTCTCCACTATACTAAAGTTATTAATCCCTAAACCTAACCCTAACACCCACTTCCTTTAATGTAATTAAAATAAATCTAAATAAAACCTACTATTAATAACTAAATAATTCCTATTTAAAACTAAATACTTACCTGTAAAATAAACCCTAAGCTAGCTACAATATAACTAATAGTTACATTGTAGCTATCTTAGGTTTTATTTTTAATTCACAGCTAAGTTTGTATTTATTTTAACTAGGTAGACTAGTATTTAACAATTAACTAAGCCCCCTAACCTAACAACCCCTAACTTAAACCCAATTAAATACACTTACATAAAATAAAAAAAATACTAACTACATTAAAAAATAATAAACCATTACAAAAAATAAAAAAATAAAAAATTACTAAAAAAAAAATAACATTACTCAAAATAAAAAAAACTAAACATTACTAAAAATAGAATGTAAGCAGCTCTCATACTATTGGCTGATTTGAAAATTTCAGCCAATAGGAATGCAAGGGTACCCCAATATTAACGGCAGACCAGACGATCGCATGAAGAGGACCTCCATGTCGTCTCCACTGCCGACCGCTCTGGAACCACGCTTCGGATGACAAGAAGTTAGACCCGCAATGGAAGAAAATGAATCGCCGGACTTCGTCAATGGTGAGTACCTATTTTGGGGTTAGTGTTAAGATTTTTGGGCTTTGATGTTTTTTTTTTTTTTAGATTAGGGCTTTATTTTTAATGGACTGAAAAAGAGCTGAATGCCCTTTTAAGGGCAATGCCCATACATATGCCCTTTTCGGGGCAATTGGTAAATTAGGGATTGTTTTAGTTAGGTTTTTCTATTTTGGGGGGTTGGGTGGGTGGGAGGTTGTAATGTTGGTACTTTTAAGGGCAAAAGAGCTGTTAAACTTAGGGCAATGCCTTAAAAAAGGCTCTTTTAAGAGCTATTGGTACTTTATTGTTAGATTAGTTGTTTTTTTATTTTGGGGTGGCTTTTTTAAGGGGGTAATAAAATAAGAATAACTTTTGTTATTTTCTGTAATGTTATTTTTCTATTTTTTTGTAATCTTAGATTTTCTTTTTGGTTGTAATGTTAGTTTTTTATTTTGAGTAATGTAAGTTTTTTTAAATTATTTTTAATTTTACATTTTTTGTAATTGTTTATTATTTTTTAATGTAGTTAGTATTTTTTATTTTATGTAAGTGTATTTTAATTGGGGTTAAGTTATGGGGTGTTAGGTTATGGGGCTTAGTGATTAGGTTAATACTTTGCATTGTGGGGGCTTGACGGATTAGGGGTTAATACTTTTATTAGGTAGTTTGCGTTGTGGGGGGTTGACGGTTTAGGTGTTAATAGGTTAATTAGGTAGTTTGCGTTGTGGGGGTTGGTGATTTAGGTGGTAATAGGTTAATTAAGTAGTTTGCGTTGTGCGGGGGTTGACGGTTTAGGTGTTAATAGGTTAATTAGGTAGTTTGCGTTGTGGGGGTTGGTGATTTAGGTGGTAATAGGTTAATTAAGTAGTTTGCGTTGTGGGTGGTTGGCAGTTTAGAGGTTAATAGGTTAATTAGGTAGTTTGCGTTGTGGGGGGTTGGCGGTTTAGAGGTTAATAGGTTAATTAGGTAGTTTGCGTTGTGGGGGGTTGGCAGTTTACAGGTTAATAGGTTAATTAGGTAGTTTGCGCTGTGGGGGGATGGCGGTTTAGAGGTTATTAGGTTTATTTAGAAGTTTGTATTGTTGGGAGTTAGTGGTTGATAGGATTATATAGTGGTTTGCGTTGTGGGGGATGGCGGATTCAGGGTTAATAACTAATTTTATTAGTAGTTGCAATGTGGGGGGATGGCGGATTAGAGGTTTTGACGTGTTGGTTTAAATTTTTTTAGCCGTATTCGATTTCAACTTTTTACATGCCACAAGATGATATACTGGCATAAGTTACTGGCGACGCCAGAAATGTGTATTTGCACACATTTCTGAACCTCGTCAGTTTGTTCGATTTACAGCAGTATAGCATCTGCCGGCCCTGTTTATGTGATTCACCTAATATGCAAGGTGAACTTACGGGCGACGTGGGTTTCAGCAGGGTGGGGGGAGGTCTATGAGTAATATGTGATTATACCTTGTAAAAACCGTAGGCTCCCAATGTTGAAAAAATCCCTGGAATATACATACTTGCAGCAATCAGACTGCAGTATAGGTTCCTTTATTGACACTATGCAAGGTAGACCATAACAGGGGAATCAGGAATGGAAGCTATTGAAACCTCAGGTGTAGCATGAGTAATTGATATCATAAGGAGGGAAAGATCTGTTCCTCTGGTTATATTAGCAATAATGTGTAAGACTAGAACAGATATTTAATGTCAGCATAGGAAAGATGTATCCATTTGAAGAGAGGATATAAGACAATAATTATAGAGTATGGAAATAGGAAAATAAACAGGTGTTACGTGCCTATTTGCCAGCCAGGTAGTGAAAGTTGTTTGTGATATTTTCCATTAACATACTCATATTTCAAGTAATATATTATTGAGGCTTAGAGAATTTAAGGAAGTAATACACTGTAGTCTAGGGTTGATTTTTGTAAAATTACATACTATAACCCTTTTTGACTATAATTGCCCTTAATAATCCTTTATTAATATCAAAGTATAGTCACACAAAAGTGTAAATAGCGATATTATGTGCGTATAGTCAGATCAGCTATTGGAATGCATCTTCTTTTTTAATTATAAACATTATAAAATTGGGGCTTGCTGAATATTCCATGGCAGTGCTTTCTAAATGTGAGTGACAATTTACAGTACATACAAGGAGTTTCTTTTTTTTCATAGGTACAACAGCCTCAGAACGCATGGCAGAGACTGACTTCAGAAACATGGAAAATTATAAAACAATAATACAATCTGTGGCCTCAAAACTATGTGTAGATGCAGCTCTCATTGCTGGAATCATATCTCGTGAAACACGTGCTGGGGGTGTTCTGAAAAATGGATGGGGTTATGATGGCAACGGGTTTGGCTTAATGCAGGTAAGAAATAGGCATAAAACACTACAAATAAACATTGATTCAACGTACTGGAATTTATATTTAGCAAATTTGACAAAAAATAAAATAATTCAGTGCAATAATAAGAATAAGAATAGTCAGTAACTATGTCAATTTTCTGTGTTAGAAAGTTTATAAACCAAATTCAGCAAAATTCTAAAGTATCCTCTATTTCAAGTGTGCAAAAATTCAGTGCCTCCAAAATGGTGTCTTAAAGAAAAAATAAATGATGAGATGGTCACTACCATTCATAGTGAGGCCTGTGCCTCAAATTGTCTCTGTGTACTCAATCTTTGGTGTTCCTGCACATGTGCACAGTCATCTTTGGTGGTGGTGGCCATCAGTGATTTGCAACAATCCTTCTCTGCCCATGGAGGTGACCAGAGCATCATGCAAATATTCTTTTGCTTGCTTAATAGAAATGTTATTTGAAAACCTTTCAATACAGATTGCTGCGGATTGTTAAATGTACCTACTTTGAAAGTATTAACCCTTGTTATTGTATAATTCAGCTGGTGTCTGTTGCACGGTTCTTCCTGCTGGTTCTTTTTTGTACTATTGATTTTCCTCTTATATTCTTTATGTTATTGGTTTATATTGATATCTGTGAGGTTCAGATTTAAGACCCATTATGGAACCTGACATTTCTGAATTCAGGCATTCAGCTGTGGCATATAACATTATTAAATCAGTTGATAGAGCTCTGCCCACTATTGTATCTAAGCCCACTATAAGCTTTAAATCATTGCTTACTAAACAAAGATTAACACCCGATTCCACTGTTTCTACTTTCAGCCATGTTTCTAAATGTAGATGCAAAGGTGGCAGCGCTGTGTCTCTTAGGGATATAGCTGGATTTCAGGCTTTGGCATGTATTTATCAAGCTGTCAACCGCAAATACGCCTGAATTCCGCAGCGTATTTGTGGCAAGCCTGATTCGCCTTAGTTATCAAACCCTACAGACCGGCAAAAGTAGAATTTAGTGACGTAACATACGATCCGCCGGACTCAGTTTGACACAGATCGATGCTTATGTCACTACAGATGTTCCGAACGCTAGTTATCAAATAACTAGCAGGTACGCTCGGCACTATTCTGGCCCAGCATACCTGGTTTTCAATCCGCCACCCTGGAGGCCCCGGATACCATAGGAATCAATGGGAGTCGGAAAGCAGCGATAGCTTATGTTAGCTGCTGCCCGATATCCCATTGATTCCTATGGTAATGTCTACACCTAGCACCCTAACATGTACCCCGAGTCTAAACACCCCTAATCTGCCCCCTCTACACTGCCGCCACCTACATTACACTTATTAACCCCTAAACTGCCGCTCCTGGAACCCGCCGCAACTAAATAAAGTGTTTAAACCCTACACTGCCGCTCCAGGAGCCCACCGCCACCTACATTATATTAATTAACCCCTAATCTGCCCCCCTACACCGCCGCCACCTACATTATATTTATTAACCCCTAATCTGCCCCCCTACACCGCCGCCACCTACATTATATTTATTAACCCCTAATCTGCCCCCCCACACCGCCGCGACTATATTAAATGTATTAACCCCTAAACCTAAGTCTAACACTAACCCTAACACCCCCTAACTTAAATATAATTTAAATAAATTGAAATAAATTATTCCTGTTTAAAACTAAATACTTACCTATAAAATAAACCCTAAGATAGCTACAATATAACTAATAGTTACATTGTAGCTATCTTAGGTTTTATTTTTATTTTACAGGCAACTTTGTATTTTTTTAACTAGCTACAATAGTTATTAAATAGTTATTAACTATATAATAACTACCTAGTTAAAATAAATACAAAAGTACCTGTAAAATAAAACCTAACCTAAGTTACAAATACACCTAACACTACACTATAATTAAATTAATTACCTATATTAACTACAATTAACTACAATTAAATAAAATTAAATAAAATTAAATAAAATTATATGAAGTACAAAAAAACCCCACACTAAATTACAGAAAATAATAAAATAATTACAAGATTTTTAAACTAATTACACCTACTCTAATCCCCCTAACAAAATAAAAAAGCCCTACCCTACACTAAATTACAAATAGCCCTTAAAAGGGCTTTTTGCGGGGCATTGCCCCAAAGTAATCAGCTCTTTTACCTGAAAAAAAAAGTTCAATACCACCCAACATTAAAACCCACCACCCACACACCCAACCCTACTCTAAAACCCACCCAATCCCCCCTTAAAAAAAACTAACACTAACCCCTTGAAGATCACCCTACCTTGAGACGTCTTCACCCAACCGGGCCGAAGTCCTCAACGAAGCCGGGCGAAGTGGTCCTCCAGACGGGCAGAAGTCTTCATCAAAGCCGGGCAGAAGAGGTCCACCAGACGGGCAGAAGTCTTCATCCAGGCGGCATCTTCTATCTTCATCCATCCAGCGCGGAGCGGGTCCATCTTCAAGACAACCGACGTGGAGCATCCTATTCCATCAACGTTGACTGTAGAATGAAGGTTCCTTTAAATTACGTCATCCAATCAGCCAATCGGAATTAAGGTAGGAAAAATCCTATTGGTTGATGCAATCAGCCAATAGGATTGAAGTTCAATCCTATTGGCTGATCCAATCAGCCAATAGGATTGAGCTTGCATTCTATTGGCTGTTGGGGGGTTATTGTACTTTTTTTTCAGGTAAAAGAGCTGATTACTTTGGGGCAATGCCCCGCAAAAAGCCCTTTTAAGGGTTATTTGTAATTTAGTGTAGGGTAGGGCTTTTTTATTTTGGGGGGCTTTTTTATTTTGTTAGGGGGATAAGAGTAGGTGTAATTAGTTTAAAAATCTTGTAATTATTTTATTATTTTCTGTAATTTAGTGGTTTTTTTTTGTACTTTAGATAATTTTATTTAATTGTAGTTAATTGTAGTTAATGTAGGTAATTCATTTAATTATAGTGTAGTGTTAGGTGTAATTGTAACTTAGGTTAGGTTTTACAGGTACTTTTGTATTTATTTTAACTAGGTAGTTATTAAATAGTTAATAACTATTTAATAACTATTGTAGCTAGTTAAAAAAAAATACAAAGTTGCCTGTAAATTAAAAATAAATCCTAAGATAGCTATCATAGGGTTTATTTTATAGGTAAGTATTTAGTTTTAAATAGGAATAATTTATTTCGATTTTTTAAAATTATATTTAAGTTAGTGGGTGTTAGGGTTAGACTTAGGTTTAGGGGTTAATACATTTAATATCGTGGCGGCGGTGTAAGGGGACAGATTAAGGGTTAATAAATATAATGTAGGTGGCGGCGGTGTAGGGGGGCAGATTAGGGGTTAATAAATATAATGTAGGTGGAGGCGGTGTAGGGGGGGTAGATTAGGGGTTAATAAATATAATGTAGGTGGCGGTGGGCTCCGGGAGCAGCGGTTTTGGGGTTAAACACTTTATTTAGTTGCGGCGGGGTCCGGGAGCGGCAGGATAGGGGTTAATAACTTTATGTACCTGGCGGCGGTATAGGGGGCGGAAGATTAGGGGTTAATATGTATAATGTAGGTGGTGGTGGGCTCCGGGAGTGGGGGTTTAGGGGTTAATACATTTATTAGAGTTGCGGTGGGGTCCGGGAGCGGCGGTTTAGGGGTTAATATATTTATTAAAGTTGCGGTGGGGTCCAGGAGGGGCGGTATAGGGGGTAAACAGTATAGTATAGTGTGGGTGTTTAGTGACGCCCCGTACTTGGTGCGCTGCTTTTTGACAGCTTTTTTGGTAACTTTGGAGAACATATTCAGGTCCGCGGCCGCGATGTTAGGCGATCTTAGGCGAGCGTATTGGTGCCGTTGAATGCAAGAAAGTCGATGGCTTGATAAGTAGATGCCTTTGTCCTCTAATCATGTAAGACTGTCTCAACCTCCAAAAGATAAAGAACAAAATAGTGCAGTTACATCATACACCGGAGAATAAACGTGCAGTATACTCACAGGAAAGTTACTGGAAAACAGGCTTTATTTTGAAATGACCAATTTTTTTTCTGGGTACTTGACTAAGCGCTATCTCATTCTCCCTATATATATATACAAAGGTGAGTAGAATGTAATAGGATAGTCTGTTTAAAATGCAGATAGATCCAGTATGTTTGTACTTATCAAGCCAGCAGGAAAAGTGGTTAGGAGAGTTAGTATAAGCAGTGCAATCTTATGTTATCCAGTATGTTAGATTTTATCGATCTAACAATTGAGGCAGTAAGAGCAGTTAGTATAGTTATAAATGTTAAAACAATGCATGCACATAAAGCAGGCAGTAAAAGCAAAAAGGTTAAAAAACAATGATGTAACTTAATATGATACTGCTGCTAATATATCCTGCTGGCTTGATAAGTACAAACATACTGGATCTATCTGCATTTTAAACAGACTATCCTATTGCTTAAGCTACTAGCAGGACAGGCATAATACATTGGAGAAACAGTTTTTTTTATTAATATTTTTGCCTAAACTATTTTACTTGTTGGCCTGACAAATCTTACATACTGGATTTTGACTCACTATATACCTGTGACTGACCTGGGATATAACATCTTGTGAATCTGATAAGAGATCACCTTTAACCCTCTGTGCTGTAAACATACCTCATAATATTGAGGGTATAAAATGTGAGTGTAACATTTGTCTATTTTAAAGTTTTATTGAATAAAAACGGTATTACACTATCCTTGCTTTTTTTGTCTTTTCGGGTACACATACGGACAAGAAAGTTCATACCAAGACAACAAAGCACAGCTCCAAGAGGCAACAAGCATAGGAAGTTTCCAGGAGAGACCAGTACAGAAGGATCTAAATTTCCTTCTACTCCAAGAGGCAGATGAAAACACAGAATATATCATCCAGGATTAATTCATCACCAGATACACCCCCCAATGCGGCAAACATACCTCATACGATTGGGGTAATTTTTGGTAAGGGCATCTAATGCACTCCTATTACACTTGGATTCACACCTCTACATTATAATTAAGGACTTTATATATATATCTATTGTACCTTCCAGAGACTCATATCCATCTATATATATATATTTAGGAAGATTTGTAAGCGCTGTTAACCCTCTGTATCATATATATATATCTATATATAGTTATGAATGGTGCTTATACACCATATATATCTAATAATTATGACATATGAGTAGTGATTAACACAATAAATAGGTAATGAATCCAATGGAATAGACCATCAAATTAATTAAATAAAAGTGAATGCAAAAGAATGCAAGGATAAGTCCCATATTTGATTAGGAACATCCACAGTATAATAAAACACACAAATTGCCGGTGGGTGTGCACTTACTAGAAATTACCTCTATCATATGAGATAAGTTGTCGCATCTATCAGTGCCAGTCCTCCGGTGATTTCTTGCATCTGTATTGGAGACGATGATGTATTACTTCTTCTCCCCTTGGAGTATGGTGTATGGCCAAGGTGTGTTCTTAAGTATCTCCTCTGTGGATTCAAAGCGTTATTCCCAATAAAAAACACAAAGAGTGTACATAGCGTAATACAGTTTTTATTAAAACAAAAAAGTATTAAAACACAAGCCAAATGATCACTCTTATTTAAGAACCTCAAACATATGAGGCATGAAACAAGCTCATAAAACTCTTGTGCACAAGTCAGATCCCCTGAAGTACTCTGAGGTGATAATGGTACCAATCAGATTTCAAAGGGGTCCCAATAGGTAACAGACAAAAATATCTCCTAAACTTTCCACATATACATAACAATGTGAGGCAGTCAATAAAAACAAAAGTCCAAATAGAATCCCTTACGCGCTTCAAAGGGTTAATATCCATCTTCATCGGACGGTGGTGTAAAATAGAGCTTCCAGTAAGGACTTATAAAGCTGGGCGGCGGCACGCCCCTAAACACGCCCTTGCAGGTAATTGGTTAAGGGCTTTGTTAACAAATTAGTATACAAGCAAGATTTAATATGATAATTTAAATAAAAAATAAAAAATACATATGACTGACATGATCCTAGTATATATTAAATATACAAATTAGAAGATTGATTAACTCCTAATAATTCTACTGTTACAGTCTGTGACTCTGCCCATATGCAAACTGTCATTAGCGTGTTTACGTGAAGACAGAGATCGTACAATCAATAATCACAGATCGTCCCCATATGGACACGTAGTATGATGGCGTATTTCGTGTCATCACAGTGTCCATATTGTGGATGTGTATGTAGTTACCATAACACCCCTAACTATAACTATATACAAAGATTAGAACAGTGCGTAATGCAAATGCACTTTGGCAAGTATAAAAGTTATTATAACAATGAAGGCTATTGAAAATGTGGGAGGTCGTTTATATACAAATGGAATATAAATCTGTACAGAATATAATTTGCATAAAAACACTCATTAGGGGCACATAAAATATATTATTAGAAACTTCATAGAATATATACTATAGTAAAACCTATATAGCGTGGATTATACCATATCAGGGAGCTACTAGTATATATATATATATATATATATATATATATATATATATATATATATATTTATATTTTATCAACTAGTTTAATTTAAGAAAAAATAGTGAATATGGGCGAATAGATAAAAAATAAAAGTCCATATAAATTACATATGGTAACTGAAAAAAGGGGTTGTGTGAACTAAACTCAATAAGGTAAAGTATAATATCCAAAAAAATATTATGGCTAGAGGATGAAATTACCAATAGTGAATAAGGAACCCCTAGCTTCCAAATAGCTAAATAGATCAGTATACTGGCATCAATTTTTTTGTGGTTCTTGACCCTAAATCTGAGGCTACTTGTAGACCCTCATTATTCAAGGAATGCTGCTGTCTATATCCTTATTAAGACCCTTAGGAGCCATCGTATTTAGTTTGGATCCAAAATGTCTCACATCTCCTAAGGTGTAGTTCTTTAGTGACCCCTTCCGGGGCCTTCCTAATGTGTTCCAAAACTGTACCTTTCAGGCATTTGTGATTTTTGTTATGACATATTCTATAATGTGCTGAAAGATTATGAGTTTTTTCCCCTCTTTCAATATTCTTGATGTGCTCAAGGAGTCTTTTCTTATATAAGCGTGCAATTTAACCGATTTAAAATTTAAAAGCTTATATTAGAGACACTCCTCACATTAGAGAGAAATTGTCTCCCATCAAATGGAAAGACAACTATAAGTGGCTCACTCTAGATGCGAGCGCACTATATACTAACATACCACACCAATTGGGACAAGAAGCTATACAATATTGGCTAAACAGGTTCACCAACCTTCCGGATACTAAGAAAAGTTTAATTTCTGAATCCATCAGGTTCATTCTGGAGAAAAACTACTTCAGATTTAGTGAGAAATTCTATTTAAAGATTGGCGGCACAGCTATGGGGACGGAATTCGCCCCTAGCTGCACAAATCTGTACATGGGACTTTGAGAGGAAGCCTGTATCTGGAACAATAACCCCTACCAGTCACATCTAATAACATGGTCTACATATATAGATGATATTATAGTGATATGGGAAGGGGATGACATTGAGTTAAATAACTTCCTAACATATAAATAAAAATTACTTCAATTTAACTTTCACAGACAAATCAAGTAAAAGAGAAATTGAATTTTTGGATTTAATATTCTTCTCAGAAGAAGACAAAATCCTGACTCGGTTATATAAAAAAACCTACCGATAGTAATGGATATCTCAGTGCGAGAAGTGGCCATCACCCTAATTGGATCCATAATATCACTTATGGCCAATTCCAAAGATTTAAAAGAAATTGTTCCAAAATAAGTGATTTTGAGAGGGAATCAAATCTATTCAAAACAAAATTACTAACTAAGGGATATGATTAACAGACATTAACAAAAACATATAATAAGGTCTCCAAAATGGATAGAGATACTCTCCTACAAGAAGGAGAGAGGGAAAACAACCATAAGAAAAATAAAAGGAAAAGGGGAGCGACCTTTATTACAACATACAGTATAACACAGGGGCAAAAGAGATTGAAAGAATTCTGAAGAAACATTGGCACATACTATCCAAGGATCCCCTCCTAAAGGATATAGGGAAGAAAGGACCCCAAGTAATATATAAGAAACATAAAAATCTTAAATCCATCAAAGCCCCCAGTAAATTAAGAAAAAAGGGAAAAGACAAATTGGAGGGGAATTGGTTAGGTTCTAACTTATTCGGTTTTTTCAAATGCAACCGGTTAAATTGTGTTGCATGCACACACCATTACAACAACAATAAACCTACCAAACAAATAATATCTATAGTGACTAACAAAACTTATGACGTTACCACACTTATGAACTGTAAGGCAGATCATGTAGTTTATCTTCTAGAGTGTAGCTGTAAGTTACAGTACATAGGGCGCACGACACGCCCATATAAGAAAAGAAAAGACTCCTTTTTTCAGTCACCATAGGTAATTTATATGGACTTTTATCTTTTATCTATTTGCCCAGTGGTGTTCACTATTTTTTTCTTAAATTAAACTAGTTGATAAAATACATATATATATATATATATATATATATATACACGAGTAGCTCCCTGATATGGCGTATTCAACGCTATATAGGTTTTACTATAGTATATATTCTATGAAGTTTCTAGTAATATATTTTATTTGCCCCTAATGAGTGTTTTTATGCAAATTATATTCTGTACAGATTTATATTCCATTTGTATATAAACGACCTCCCGCATTTTCAAGAGCCTTCATTGTTATAATAACTTTTATACTTGCCAAAGTGCATTTGCATTACACACTGTTCTATGCTTTGTATATACTTACAGCCAGGGTTGCTATTGCAACTACATCCACATCCACAATATGGACACTGTGATGACATGAAATACACCATCATACTACGTGTCCATATGGGGGTGGTCTGTGATTATTGATTGAACGATCTCTGCCTTCATGTAAATACGCTAATGATGCTTTGCATATGGGCAGCGTCACAGACTGTAACATGAAGTAGAGGCCAAGCATAGTGACGCTGATACGCAAAAGGACGCCTCACACATGCACAGAAGGCGCGAGAAGTCTGTGTTTTTGATTGCTAGGACAACAACACAGGAGAATATCGCAGGTATATATAGTGTTCAGTAGAATTATTAGGAGTAAATCAATCTTCTAATTTGTATATTTAATATATACTAGGATCATGTCAGTCATATGTATTTTTTATTTTTTATTTATATTATCATATTAATTCTTGCTTGTATACTAATTTGTTAACGAAGCCCTTAACCAATTACCTGCAAGTGCATGTTTAGGGGCGTGCCGCCTCCCAGCTTTATAAGGCCTTACTGGAAGCTCTATTTTACACCACCCTCTGATGAAGAAGGATATCAACCCCTTGACACACGTAAGGGATTCTATTTGGATTTTTTGCTTTTATTGACTGCCTCACATTGTTATGTATATATGTGGAAGGTTTAGGAGATATTTCGGTCTGTTATCTATTGGAACCCCTTTGAAATCTGATTGGTATCATTATCACCTGAGAGTACTTCAGGGGATTCGACTTGTGTACAAGAGTTTTATGAGCTTGTTTCATATCTCATATGTTTGAGGTTTTTAAATAAGAGTGATCATTTGGCTTGTGTTTTAATAATTTTTTGTTTTAATAAAAACTGTATTACGCTATGTACCCTATTTGTGTTTTTTATTGGGAATAACGCTTTGAATCCACAGAGGAGATACTTAAGAACTAGACATGTGCAGCAGCGAAAAATTCGGTTCGGTTCGGATCGATTCGGATCGATTCGGACCGATTTGAATTTCGGTTCGGATCGATTCGAATTCGGAAGAAATTGAATTAATTTGTTTCGGATTCATTCGGATTCTTTCAGATTCGAAAAAATTTGGTTCACATTTGTTTCGTTTCGGTTCGATTCGGATTTTCGGAAATTCGGTCACTGTAAAGTGGGATGTGCTGTGTATTACACTAGTATACTAGTGTAATACACAGCCAATCCGAATCCATCCGAATCTACCAAATAAATTCGAATCAATTCAGATTTATTTGGTAGATTCGGAACTACCGCAATGTCGGAAATTCGAATCGATCCGAATCTCCGAATTCAAACAAATTAGTCCAAATTTCGATTGGGGCCGAACCGAATCGCACATGTCTATTAAGAACACACTTTGGCCATACACCATACTCCAAGGGGAGAAGAAGTAATACATCATGTCTCCAATACAGATGCGTTAATCACCGGAAGACTGGCACTAATTGATGCGATAACTTACCTCATATGATGGGGGTAATTTCTAGTAAGTGCACACCCACCGGCAATTTGTGTGTTTTGTTATACTGTGGATGTTCCTAATCAAATACAGGACTTACCGTTGCATTCTTTTGCATTCATTTTTATTTCATTAATTTTATGGTCTTTTCCATTGGATTCATTACCTATTTATTGTGTTAATCACTACTCATATGTCATAATTATTAGATATATATGGTATATAAGCACCATTCATAACTTTATTTCTCTGGTTACTTGACTAAGCGCTATCTCATTCTCATCACATACCTAGTGCTTCCATCCTCGGGACTTCCTAGTGGGGTACTGGAGTTTAGAACACACACTCTGAGATTATAGCAGCACACTCAAAGACCCATTTTCAGTAGTGAGCTTTTGTAGCACAGACTTCTGGGCAGCTTATCTCCCCTCCCCCCCCTTTTCTTGGGTGGATTTGATATTCTAATCTCTTGTTCATATATATATATATATACTGTATATATATATAGAGAGTAAAAGTAAGAGTAAAATAAAATCGTGTTGAATAAGCTGTGATGTCCTAGCAACATAACCTCCTATATATATATATATATATATATATGATGCCAATCCTGCCTACCTGCCTCTCAACACACCTAATTGACAGGTGTTCTCAATGCAGTTTACATCAGGATGGCCTATCTATTTGCTTTCATGGGGTATCATTTATTTTAAACATAAAACAGCCGAATTCAAATCTCCAACAATTTTGGTCTTTACGAAATAGTATCTCCGATCAAAGCAAATTGCTTGCAATCTAAATAAAAACCGTTAATCAATTAATTGTAATCCAGAGAATATCTAAACTTTGAACAATTTACTTCTTTATAGTGCATCATTTATTATTAACGACCATTTTCTCCAATCGTGATTAAGATATAATTCACAGTTCTCAAAAGAATAGTGTTCAGTATCTAGTTCACAATCAGGTACGCCTCTATATGCTCTCACGTGATCAATCCCACGTCATGGTTCTTATCCAATCCTAATCATGACGATTTCAGAGTTCAAACGGATGATGGCCTTTTCTAATTGGTTTCCTTTTGACTATAGTTCTTTATGTGGTTTTTTATTAGAGAAAAAGGTCCCTTAAATTTCTAAAAACATTTACTGGTGGAAATATACAAAAATATTTAATCGTTAGTAACAGAAGAATGTGAAATAATTTATTATTTGTGTTGTATTCTATATACATACAATTTAGTCAGTTTCATCCCGATATAGCATTTATAATGAGCGAATCGTAGTAAACTGGATGGCAATATGTTAAATATACCGCACATTGTCACCTCTAAATAGTCATAAATATTCAAAAGAAAAAATATTTTCTATTCTTTTATTTATTTATAAAATATTTTACCAGGAAGGATACATTGAGATATCTCTCGTTTTCAAGTATGTCCTGCATTGATTGATTGCATTGATACAATAGGGTACAATAATACAAAAACAATATTAATACATAGCATATGCAAAATTTAACATAGAACAGGTAGGAAATATATAATTAACTATGACAGGTGCATTCTGTTTTGAGATATGCAGAGAGGGATCTCTGTAGGAAAAGAAGGATCGAGCTGCTTTCTTTTTGTATGGAGGCAGACTAAATGTGCTGGTACTGGATTGGAGGTTATGGGAGGTGGGAACAGCCGGGGAGAGCATTCTGCTCAGGTAGGGTGGGAGCTTCCCAGAAAAGCTGTTAAACACAAGGCTAGAAAGATGGAGGGTACGTTTGGATTCTAGCGACAGCCAGTTTCATTCTTTCAGCATGTCATAATGGTGGGTCCTGTAGTTACATTGTAGCACAAAGCAGCAGAACGAGTTATACAGTGTATTAAGTTTATTAAGGTAAGTTTGCGGTGCAGGTGCATTGGCATCAGCATTTGCTGTACAATCTTTTCCTTTACTGTAGGGCTGAGGCAGGATTTGTTTCTGTAAAGGGCACCTAGTTTTGGATAGAGTTTAGATGCAATTATTTCTATGTGGAGGCCAAAAGATAGATTGGGGTCTAACAACATACCCAAGTATTTGAAAGAGTTAACTGCGGTGAGTGTGCCATTTGATTTTGTTTTGATGCGTAGATGGGAATTTTGTAGTTTGTGTAATTTAGGTCCCGTTCCAAAGATCATTGTGACAGTTTTGTCAGTGTTTAGGAAGAGTTTCTTTTTTGAGATCCACTTTTCTACCTTTGTGAACTGGTCTTGGAGCACTGCCTCAAGCTGCGGCAGATCGTATTTGTTTGCATAAATTACTGTGTCGTCTGCGTACATGTGTACAGTTGAGGATTTGCAGACATTTGGCAGATCATTTATGAATAATATGAATAGTAGGGGGCCAAGAATGGAACCTTGGGGAACACCACACGTGACTGGGAGAGGGAGGGAGTTGCTGTCAGAAATGGAGACATACTGTGATTGATCCGATACATATGATCAAAACCAGGTTAGTGGACAATCACCAATACCTGAGTTTTTTAGTTTGAGCAGTAGTATGTCATGGTCTACTGTGTCATAGGGCTTTTAAAATCAAGGAAAATTGCTCCAGTTAGGTCTCCTTGTTCCATGCCAGTTTGGATGTTGTTGCAAACTTTTAGGAGGGCAGTTGTAGTGGAGTGATTTGGGCGAAAACCTGATTGAACAGGGGTCAGATAGTTAGATTGTTGGTAATACTCACATAGTTGCGTATGGACGCATTTTTCTAAGATTTTTGACAATATTAGGAGCAATGATATTGGGCGATAGTTAGTAACCAAGGTTAACTCACCACTTTTATGGATAGGCACTAGTCTTGCAGTCTTCCAAAGTTTGGGTATGTAACCAGACACCAAGGATTCGTTAATTAGGGTTGTGACAGGTTTAACAATTGCCGACGCACTGAGCTTCAACAGCATTGCTGGGATTTGATCAGGTCCAGACTGCTTTTTCATTTTTAGATTATTAAGGTGTTTCTTAATGACATTGATGGGTACAGGTCTAAAATTGAACTTCTCTATATTGGGTCTTTGCAGATTTAGCGCTGCCAGATCCACATTTGTAGTTTCAGGATGCGTGCCATTTATTTGTTTGTCAATCAGGTTGGTGGAGCATCTGACAAAATAATTGTTAAAGGCATTTGCTACTTCTAAGGGAAGTTGCAGGGTTTGGTTATGCACTTTGACAGTGGAGGGTTGGGAGTGGATTGGGGGAGTGTGTAAGTTATTTATGACTTTCCAAAACTTTCTAGGATTTGATATGTTATTGTTCAGATTTTCACATTAATATTGGGCCTTTTAGTGTTTTTAAGTGTGTGTGTGTTAATGATACAAAAACATTAGTGATCTAAATAATTAAAGGGATTCTTTTTGAATCATACTTACACCTAGATTTAGAGTTTTGCGTTAGAAGGGGTGCGTTAGCTACGCGTGTTTTTTTTCACCCGCACCTTTTAAACAACGCTGGTGTTTAGAGTTCTCTGAAGGGCTGCGTTAGGCTCCAAAAAGGGAGCGTAGAGCATAATTTACCGCCACTTCAACTCTAAATACCAGCGTTGCTTATGGACGCGGCCAGCTTCAAAAATGTGCTCGTGCACGATATCCCCATAGGAAACAATGGGACAGTTTGAGCTGAAAAAAAACCTAACACCTGCAAAAAAGCAGCGTTCAGCTCTTAACGCAGCCCCTGTTCCGATCAGCCAATAGAATACAAGCTCAATCTGATTGGCTGATTGGATCAGCCAATCGGATTGAACTTGAATCTGATTGGCTGATTCAATCAGCCAATCAGATTTTTCCTACCTTAATTCCGATTGGCTGATAGAATCCTATCAACCAATCGGAATTCGAGGGACGCCATCTTGGATGACATCACTTAAAGGAACCTTCATTCGTCGGGAGTCGCCGGAAGAAGAGGATGGATCCGCGTTGGCTGCTTCAAGATGGTCCCGCTCCGCGCCGGATGGATGAAGATAGAAGACGCCGTCTGGATGAACATGTCTAACGGTCCGGATGTCCTCTTCTTGCCGCATAGGATGAAGACTTCGGACCCTCTTCTGGACCTCTTCTTGCCAGATAGGATGAAGACTTTGGACCCTCTTCTGGACGGATCGGATGGTACCCGGCTGGGTGAAGACAAAGTAGGAAGATCTTCAGGGGCTTAGTGTTAGGTTTTTTTAAGGGAGGTTTGGGTGGGTTAGATTAGGGGTATGTGGGTGGTGGGTTGTAATGTTGGGGGGGTATTGTATGTTTTTTTTTACAGGCAAAAGAGCTGATTTCTTTGGGGCATGCCCCGCAAAAGGCCCTTTTAAGGGCTGGTAAGGTAAAAGAGCTGTTAACTTTTTATTTTAGAATAGGGTAGTGCATTTTTTTATTTTGGGGGGCTTTGTTATTTTTTTAGGGGGCTTAGAGTAGGTGTAATTAGTTTAAAATTCTTGTAATCTTTTTTATTTTTTGTAATTTAGTGTTTGTTTTTTTTGTAATTTAGTTTAGTTGATTTAATTGTAGATAGTTTAGTTAATTAATTTATTGATAGTGTAGTGTTAGGTTTATTTGTAACTTAGGTTAGGATTTATTTTACAGGTAATTTTGTACTTATTTTAACTAGGTAGCTATTAAATAGTTATTAACTATTTAATAGCTATTGTACCTAGTTAAAATAAATAAAAAGTTGCCTGTAAAATAAATATAACTGCTAAAATAGCTACAATATAATTATTCGTTATATTGTAGCTATATTAGGGTTTATTTTACAGGTAAGTATTTAGCTTTAAATAGCATTAATTTATTTAATAAGATTTATTTTATTTCGTTAGATTTAAATTATATTTAACTTAGGGGGGTGTTAGTGTTAGGGTTAGACTTAGCTTTAGGGGTTAATACATTTATTAGAGTAGCGGCGAGGTCCGGTCGGTAGATTAGGGGTTAATAAGTGTAGTTAGGTAGCGGCGACGTTGGGGGAGGGGCAGATTAGGGGTTAATAAATATTATGTAAGTGTCGGCGATGTTAGGGGCAGCAGATTAGGGGTACATAGGGATAATGTAAGTTGCGGCGGTGTGCGGTCGGCAGATTAGGGGTTACATTTTTTTATTAGAGTAGCGGCGATGTGGGGGGACCTCGGTTTAGGGGTACATAGGTAGTTTATGGGTGTTAGTGTACTTTAGAGCACAGTAGTTAAGAGCTTTATGAACCGGCGTTAGCCCAGAAAGCTCTTAACTACTGACTTTTTTTTGCGGCTGGAGTCTTGTCGTTAGAGTTCTAACGCTCACTTCAGCCAAGACTCTAAATACCAGCATTAGAAAGATCCCATTTAAAAGATAGGATATGCAATTGACATAAGGGGATCTGCGGTATGGAAAAGTCGCGGCTGGAAAGTGAGCGTTAGACCCTTTCCTGACTGACTCTAAATACCAGCGGGCGGCCAAAACCAGCGTTAGGACCCCTTAACACTGGTTTGGACGGCTAACGCAGAACTCTAAATCTAGGCATTAGTAATTATATAAATAAGTAAAGTGAATTGTGATTCTAAAGTGTATTTTCTATGAGTTCTTAAATTTCGTAGGAAACATAAAATGGATTTCTACAAAAAAATAAATGAAAGCTGCAACTTTTGTATATTTGTTTAGTCCCCATTCTCTGAAGTTTTTCGATTGAATATCCACCACATCTCTCTTTTCAATAGTAAGGCTTCTAGATTTCCCCCTCTCCATGATTGGCTAACTTTCTCTATGCCTACCCATTTGAATGAAGATGGATTTTTTTCATACTGTTGGCATTGATTGCAGTGTATTGAAACACCATGGTCATTTTTTCTCTTTTCTATTTTTTTATAATGTTCTAAAATTCTGGTTTTTAAGAATCTTGAGGTTTGACCCAAACACTGTACACACAGCAGCATGTTAAAAGATATACATTTTTTGTCTTACAGCTAATAAAGGACTTAATTTCATAATTCTTCCAAGTTACGGTAGAGCTAAATTATTCTTATATCTTTTATGGTTACATGCTTTTCAATTACCACAAGAGTAAAAGCCTACATTTAGCATTATTGGGGGCTTTGGCTTCATGCCCCATACTAGTGAAGGTGCTAAGATGGCTTTGAAAGAATTAGCATTTTGGTAAACTATTTTTGGTCTTGGGGGAATCTTTTTTTTTTTTTTTAGAACTTTGTCTTTCTCAAGGATATGCAAATGTTTATAAATGTTCTGATTGCTTTTTTTGAAATCTTTGTTGAAAGTGGTGACACAAAAGGGAAAGAGTTCATCTCTTTGTTTGCTTGAATCTCTGTCTGCTTACATCTGTTTCTTATTTAAAAATTATCTCCTATTCTGTTTATTAAAGGGACAGTTTACTCAAAAATGTTTTCCCCTTTAATTTGTTCCCAATGATCCACTTTACCTGCTGGAGTGTATTTCCATTGCTCTTATATTGGCATTTAAAAAAGAATATTTAGCCTGTGGTGTCCCTACCCATCCTGAAAGTTTTTGGCCTTGAGGCCAAGCTGTGTTAACACAGCCAGTAGAAGAAATTACACTCCCAGTGGGTTATAGAAAAAATAAGGTAATACAATGTTAATTTCTTTCATGTAATTGGCAAGAGTCCATTAGCTAGTGACGTATGGGATATACAATCCTACCAGGAGGGGAAAAGTTTCCCAAACCTCAAAATGCCTATAAATACACCCCTCACCACACCCACAATTCAGTTTTACAAACTTTTCCTCCTATGGAGGTGGTGAAGTAAGTTTGTGCTAAGATTTCTACGTTGATATGCGCTTCTCAGCATTTTTGAAGCCCGATTCCTTTCAGAGTACAGTAAATGTCAGAGAGATGTGAAGGGAGTATCGCCTATTGAATGCAATGGTTTTCCTCACAGGGATCAATTTCATAGGTTCTCTGTTATCGGTCGTAGAGATTCATCTCCTACCTCCCTTATTCCATATTCCATTACCTCTATTGATAACTGTTTCAGTACTGGTTTGGCTATCTGCTATATGTGGATGTGTGTCTTTTGGTAAGTATGTTTTCATTACTTAAGACACTCTCAGCTATGGTTTGGCACTTTATGTATTTATATAAAGTTCTAAATATATGTATTGCACTTATTTTTGCCATAATTCAGGTTTCAGTATATTTCCTTTTTGCAGACTGTCAGTTTCATATCTTGGAAATGCTTTTTTATGAAAATGTATTTCTTACCTGGGGTATAGTCTCTTTTTCAAATTGACTGTCTTTTAAATTTGCGGGCAGAATTAGGCTCGCGAGGGCGCAAAATGCCAAAGTTTATTGCATCATTCTTGGTGCAAGTTAAGTTCGTTGACGCAAATTCATCATTTCCGGCGTCATAGTTGATGCCGAGTCCTTCACAAGGTTGCGTCATCTATGATGCGAGCGTGTCGTTTTCGGAAGTTTTTGGTGCCAAAAAATATTTTCATTATTTTAGACCCCATTCCTATATGCCTTTTGTATTTTTTTCTCTATTAGTGGGCTAGGCTGTTTGCATTTTTCCCCATTCCTGAAACTGCCATATAAGGAAATTGATAATTTTGCTTTATATGTTGTTTTTTTCTCTTACCTTTGCAAGATGTCTCAATCTGATCCTGTCTCAGAATTCAATGTTGGATCCTAGCTGCATGATAACAGTTCTACCAAAGCTAAGTGCATTTGTTGTAAACTTGTGGAGATTATACCTCCAGCTGTGGTTTGTAATAGTTGTCATGATAACATTTTACATGCAGAAAATGTATCCATCAGTAGTAGTTCATTACCTGTTGTTGTTCCCTCAACATCTAATGCACAAGATATACCTGTAAATTTAAAATATTGTTTTTCTGATTCTATTCAGAAGGCTTTGTCTGCCATCCCGCCTTCTAATAAACGTAAAAGGTCTTTTAAATCTTCTCATAGAGTTGATGAAATTTCAAATGACCGGCAACTTACTGATTTATCCTTCTCTGATGAGGATCTATCTGATTCAGAAGATCCTGCCTCAGATATTGACACTGACAAATCCTCTTATTTATTTAAAATGGAGTATATTCATTCTTTATTAAAGGAAGTATTGATTACATTAGATATGGAGGAAACTAATCCTCTTGATATTAAAACTAGTAAACATTTAAATTCTGACATCCAAAGCATAAAGAAAAACCAGCGAGCCTCCAGGCAAAGGTAAAAAAACCTTTATTATACTTCCATTAGGAATAACAATGAGAATAAGGTAAAAACTGCACAACAAGCAGTGCTGTCAACCTTTTATCTGACACGTTTCGGCTAGAATGCCTTAATCGTAGATGCCTACACAGTGTCTCATTGAGACTTAAATAGCACTGTAATTAGGCTAAATATGAGAGGCTGCATTTAATTAAATTAGAAAAATAAATAATTGATGACAATTAGGCGTCATAAGATGATTTCAATAGCTTAACAGGGTATTGTTAATTTTACAGATGAATCATACATTGGAAATAGACTTTACATATTCTAAACACTCTACACTAAATTACATACACAATTCAAAGTATCTTATTGGAAGAGATTAAATAAATACCAAACTAAGCAAAGCACACATCCCTGCGTTCCATTAGGCACACAGTATAAATGCTAATTTTAATGGTATTTATTAAAAGAAAATTGAGATTATAAGTGGAGTTAGTAAAGAACTATCGGCTAGATTTAGAGTTTTGTCGGTAACGACCCGCGTAGCTAACGCTGGCTTTTTTTCCCCCGCACCTTTTAAATACCTCTGGTATTTAGAGTTCACAGAAGGGCTGCGTTAGGCTCCAAAAAGGGAGTGTATAGGCATATTTACCGCCACTGCATCTCTCAATACCAGCGGTGCTTACGGACGCGGCCAGCTTCAAAAACGTGCTCGTGCACGATTCCCCCATAGGAAACAGTGGGGCAGTTTGAGCTGAGAAAAAACCTAACACCTGCAAAAAAGCAGCGTTCAGCTCCTAACGCAGCCCCATTGTTTCCTATGGGGAAACACTTCCTAAGTCTGCACCTAACACCCTAACATGTACCCCGAGTCTAAACACCCCTAACCTTACACTTATTAACCCCTAATCTGCCGCCCCCGCTATCGCTGACACCTGCATATTTTTTTAACCCCTAATCTGCCGCTCCGTATACCGCCGCAACCTACGTTATCCCTATGTACCCCTAATCTGCTGCCCCTAACACCGCCGACCCCTATATTATATTTATTAACCCCTAATCTGCCGCCCCCAACGTCGCCTTCACATACCTACAATTATTAACCCCTAATCTGCCGACCGGACCTCGCCGCTACTCTAATAAATGTATTAACCCCTAAAGCTAAGTCTAACCCTAACCCTAACACCCCCATAAATTAAATATAATTTAAATCTAACGAAATAAATTAACTCTTATTAAATAAAGTATTCCTATTTAAAGCTAAATACTTACCTGTAAAATAAACCCTAATATAGCTACAATATAAATTATAATTATATTGTAGCTATTTTAGGATTAATTTTTATTTTACAGGCAACTTTGTATTTATTTTAACCAGGTACAATAGCTATTAAATAGTTAATAACTATTTAATAGTTACCTAGTTAAAATAATTACAAAATTACCTGTAAAATAAATCCTAACCTAAGTTACAATTTAAACCTAACACTACACTATCAATAAATTAATTAAATAAAATACCTACAATTAACTACAATTAAACCTAACACTACACTATCAATAAATTAATTAAATACAATACCTACAAATAAATACAATTAAATAAACTAAAATACAAAAAATAAAAAAAGAACTAAGTTACAAAAAATAAAAAAATATTTAAAAACCTTTTGTGTTACATGGGATTGAAACTGTTTAGTAGGTCTCGTATGGCTACAGACTATACATTGTGAGAAATGACACTTACAGTGTCCTTTGGAAGTTAGCCAACTACTTAGTCTTGTTCCTTTATTTTGAATCATAGAGGGAGCCAGAATATTCCCCAATGTGGTACCTCTTTTAGAAACAAAGTTGCATCATCTTGATACATAGTCCTTAAGACTATCCTCTCCTGTTATAATAGATAGATGCTTGTTAATAATACCACAAATTTCGTTTAACTGAGGGCTAAAAGTGGTAACAAAAATGGGTCTTTCTTCTTGAAAAATTTAATTTTCCCCTGGGTATTATTTCCTCGTAGCAAGTTACTTCTATCTAATCTACTAGCTTCAAGGTATGCCCTGTTTACAGTCTTCCTTGAATACCCATGTTCAAGCAATTGGTTTCTTAATATATCCCCCTCTCTTAAGAAGTCCAACTCATCAGTACAGTTCCCCTTAAGCCTAATAAACTGGCCTTTAGAAACTCTAAAGCCAGCATGTCTAAGGTGGGAGGACTTAGCATGGAGTATTGTATTGGAAGAGATGGGCTTCCTATATAGACTAGTAACTACTCTACCTGAGGATATAATCCTTCTCAAAGTGACATCCAAATATGGAATCTGTTCACACTCTGACACAGCAGTGAATTTAAGATTAATCTGATTATCGTTAAGATATTTGATAAATTCTGCCATTCTATTGTCCCCTCCAGTCCACACAAACAAGAGATCATCTGTATATCTCTTGTAAGTCTTAATACAGGATCTAAATGGATTCTCTTCGCCAAAGATGTGGGACCACTCCCACCAACCCATAAAAAGGTTGGCATAGGCGGGGCAAATTTAGCCCCCATAGCGGTCCCACGTCTCTGGAGGAAAAAACCATCTCCAAACTTAAAATAATTGTGGACTAGAAGGAACACAATGACCCTGATCAAATATCCCTTTAAATTGTCATCATAGGTGGTATACATGTCCAGAGAAAACTTTATTACCTCCAGGCCAAATTTGTGTGGAATAGTGGAATAGAGACTAACCACATCGACTGTAAGCCATGTACAGTCTTCATCCCAAACAATTTTATCAAGGCTACAAAAAGGATTGGTTGTTTCCTTAAGATAGGAAGGTAATTGGTAGACAATGGGCAGGAGTAGGGATTCAACCCAGCCTGAAAGATTCTCAAATAGAGAACCGATTCCAGAAATAATAGGTCTTCCCCTCACCTCCTCCAAGGATTTATGAACCTTGGGGAAGTGATGGAAGATAGGAATCACTGGAGATTGAACGTTAAGAAAATCAAAAGTTTCCTGATCCAAGATCCCCAAATCCAGTCCATTGTCCAACAAATCAACAAGTTTCAATCTAAAATCTGAAATGGGATCCTTATGTAGATTGAGGTAGACTTCAGGATCATTAATCTGCCTTTCTGCTTCTAGAATATATGTTACTTTGTCCAGGACAACAATGCTCCCTCCCTTGTCAGCCTGCCGGATAACAATTGTATCTCTCTCTTTGAAGCTGTCAATGGCTTGCATTTGTTCCATGGATAAATTATTAGATACTCTTTTATGATATCTTGTTAATTTAATCAAATATTCTTCCACCCTATGATGGAAGGCTTCCAAAAATGGGTCTCTCTCCTTAGTAGGGTAGAAAATAGATTTGGGTTTATACCCAATATGTGCAGATTTGACAGAGAGGGAAAAGTGGGTGGCAGATTCAACTGATAAGCCCTGCAAAGTAAAATAATCACATCCTTGATTAAAATCCATGATGTCATAGATACTGGGTAAATTATCTTGTTTTTTTTTTCTCCTGGGGCCTGATTAGAAAGTTGGAAATCTCTATTAGAATTTTTTTTTTCCTCAAAGTGAGATCCCTAACTAGTCTGTTGACATCCATGATTGTTTCAAATAAGTTAAACTTTTTCATAGGGACAAAACCTAAGGATAAATCTAAAGCTTCTAACCATTTTCATTCCTTTCGACATAATAAGGAACAGAAATCTAATCCTTCCCCAAAGGAATCTGTTTCCAATTGGAAGCCTTCCTCAAATTTGAAAAAATCCAAGCCATTTAAGAGATCAAAGCCAGTCCCCATGTCTGCATGAAGGTGCGGCCCTCATTCCAGCTCAGCTGGTAGGGGGCAGATTAAAATTTTTCAAAGATGTTTTGGATCAATTCAGAGTATTGTCTCTCAGGGGTACAGAATAGGATTCAGAGTAAGACCGCCTGTGACAAGATTTTTTCTCTCACGCATTCCATTGGACCCAGTAAAGGCTCAGGCTTTCCTGAAGTGTGTTTCAGACCTGGAGTTATCAGGGGTATTCATGCCAGTTCCGTTTCAGGAACAGGGTCTAGGGTTTTATTCAAATCTATTCATTGTCCCAAAGAGAGAAAATTCATTCAGACCAGTTTTGGATCTAAAGATTTTGAATTGATATGTAAGCGTACCAACTTTCAAGATGGTGACTATAAGGACTATTCTGCATTTTGTTCAGCAAGGGCATTCTATGTCCACAACAGACTTACAGGATGCATATCTTCATATTCTGTTTCATCCGGATCAATATCAGTTCCTGAGATTCTCTTTTCTAGACAAGCATTACCAATTTGTCGCTCTTGCTTTTGGCATAGCTACAGCTCCAAGAATATTTTCAAAGGTTCTCGGTGCCCTACTCTCTGTAATCAGAGAGCGGGGTATTGCAGTGTTTCCTTATTTGGATGATATCTTAGTACTCGCTCAGTATTTACGTTCTGCAGAATCTCACACAAATCAACTAGTGTTGTTTCTTCAAAGACATGGTTGAAGGATCAATTTACTAAAAAGTTCTTTGATTCCTCAGACAAAGGTAACCTTTTTAGGTTTCCAGATAGATTCAGTGTCCAAGACTTTGTGTCTAACAGACAAGAGACGTTTGAAATTGGTTGCTGACTGTCAGAACCTTCAGTCTCAGTCATTCCCTTCAGTAGCTATGTGCATGGAAGTTTTAGGTCTCATGACTGCAGCATCGGATGCAATCCCCTTTGCTCATTTTCATATGAGACCTCTCCAGCTTTGTATGCTGAATCAATGGTGCAGGGATTATACAAGCATATCACAATTAATATCCTTAAATCCCAATGTTCGACTTTCTCTGACTTTGTGGTTAGATCACCATCGTATAATTCTAGGCGCCTCTTTCGTTTATCCTACCTGGACTGTGATCACAACAGATGCAAGTCTTTCAGGTTGGGGAGCTGTTTGGGGATCTTTGACAGCACAAGGGGTTTGTAAATCTCAAGAGGCGAGATTACCAATAAATATTTTGGAACTCCGTGCAATTCTCAGGGCTCTTCAGTTTTGGCCTTTGTTGAAGAGAGAACCGTTCATTTGTTTTCGGACAGACAATATCACAACTGTGGCATATGTCAATCATCAGGGTGTGACTCACAGTCCTCAAGCTATGAAAGAAGTATCTCGGATACTTGTTTGTGCGGAATCCAGCTCCTGTCTAATTTCTGCGATTCATATCCCAGGTATAGACAATTGGGAAGCGGATTATCTCAGTCGTCAGACTTTACGTCCGGGAGAATGGTCTCTCCACCCAGATGTGTTTTCTTAAATTGTTCAGATGCGGGAGGCTTCCAGAAATAGATCTGATGGCTTCTCATCTAAACAAAAAACTCCCCAGGTACCTGTCCAGGTCCAGGGATTCTCAGACGGAAGCAGTGGATGCGTTGACACTTCTGGGGTGTTATCAACCTGCTTATATTTTCCGCCTCTAGTTCTTCTTCCAAGAGTAATCTCCAAAATCATCATGGAGCAATCGTTTGTGCTGCTGGTGGCTCCAGCATGGTCTCACAGGTTTTGGTATGCGGATCTTGTTCGGATGTCCAGTTGCCAACCTTGGCCACTTCCATTAAGGCCAGACCATCTATCTCAAGGTCCGTTTTTCCATCAGGATCTCAAATCATGAAATTTGAAGGTATGGAAATTGAACGCTTATTGCTTAGTCATAGAGGTTTCTCTGACTCAGTGATTAATACTATGTTGCAGGCTCGTAAATCTGGTTCTAGAAAGATTTATTATCGAGTTTGGAAGACTTATATTTCATGGTGTTCTACTCATAAATTCTCTTGGCATTCTTTTAGAATTCCTAGAATTTTACAGTTTCTTCAGGATGGTTTGGATAAAGGTTTGTCTGCTTGAAAGGACAAATCTCTGCTCTTTCTGTTTTATTCCACAGGAAAATTGCTAAACTTCCTAATATTCATTGTTTTGTACAGACTTTGGTTCGTATCAAGCCTGTCATTAAATCGATCTCTCCTCCTTGGAGTCTTAATTTGGTTTTGAAGGCTTTACAGGTTCCTCCATTTGAGCCTATGCATTCTTTGGACATTAAAATACTTTCTTGGAAAGTGTTGTTCCTTTTGGCCATCTCTTCTGCTAGAAGAGTTTCTGAATTATCTGCTCTTTCTTATGAATCTCCTTTTCTGATTTTTCATCAGCATAAGGCAGTTTTGCGGACTTTATTTAAATTCTTACCTAAGGTTGTGAATTCTAACAACATTAATAGAGAAGTTGTTGTTCCAAAGAAAATTGTGTGTTAAAATAAACTCTAAAGGCTACAAGAATAAAATTTAGAAGACATGGATCCAGAATCTTGGATGATAGATACACATATGAAATATTGAAGAAAAATCCAAAAAAAGAGTTCTTTAAGGAACTATCAAAAATACTAACTGAAGCATTTGACAAAAGACATATTCGATAAGTCCGCTTTTGAATTTTGTTAAAAAAAAGATTCCATCAACCCAATATTTAATTATTTACCAAAATTGCACAAACAACCCATAAACCCTCCAGGACGCCCTATCATTAGTGGCATAGATTCTTTGACCTCAAACTTGTCTTCATTTATTGATCACCATTTACAAAAATATGCACAACAGGCTAAATCATACATTAAAGACACCAAACATGCTCTAAAGGTTTTGGAATCATTGAAATGGCAGCAAGATTATGTATGGGTTACATTAGATGTTACTTCACTCTATTCAGTAATAGAACACAAAAAAGTATTAGAAGCTATTTCAATGGAAACTAAAACAAGATCCAGATCTGGATCCATGTCTTCCAAATTTTATTCTTGTAGCTATAGAGTTTTTTTTTTAACACACAACTTTTTTTGGTTTGACGATAATTTTTATTTGCAGGTTTGTGGCCCTGCCATGGGCACCAGGTTACGCTAACATCTTTATGGATTTTTTTAAATCTCATTTTATATGGGACAATAATCCTTTTGGCGCAGGCCTGGTGTCCTGGCATCACTACACAGATGATATTATTTGTGCTTGGAAAGGTGAAATAAGTAAAATACAAGAGTTCATTACATATATTAATAAAAAAAATATAATTAAAATTCACCCCTAGTATTAATACTACTGAAATAGTTTTTTTGGATTTAATGATTTATGTATCTAATAATCAAATAATAACTTACGGCTAGATTTAGAGTTCTGCGGCCAAAGGGGTGCGTTAGCTACGCATGCTTTTTTTCCCCCGCACCTTTTAAATACCGCTGGTATTTAGAGTTCACAGAATGGCTGCGTTAGGCTCCAAAAAAGGGAGCGTAGAGCATATTTACCGCCACTGAAACTCTAAATACCAGCGTTGCTTACGGACGCTGCCAGCTTCAAAAACGTGCTCGTGCACGATTCCCCCATAGGAAACAATGGGGCAGTTTGAGCTGAAAAAAAACCTAACACCTGCAAAAAAGCAGCGTTCAGCTCCTAACGCAGCCCCATTGTTTACTATGGGGAAACACTTCCTAAGTCTGCACCTAACACCCTAACATGTACCCCGAGTCTAAACACCCCTAACCTTACACTTATTAACCCCTAATCTGCCGCCCCCGCTATCGCTGACACCTGCATATTTTTTAACCCCTAATCTGCCGCTCCATATACCGCCGCAACCTACATTATACCTATGTACCCCTAATCTGCTGCCCCTAACACCGCCAACCCCTATATTATATTTATTAACCCCTAATCTGCCCCCCACAACGTCGCCGCCAGCTACCTACAATAATTAACCCCTAATCTGCCGATCGGATCTCGCCGCTAGTCTAATAAATGGATTAACCCCTAAAGCTAAGTTTAACCCTAACACTAACACCCCCCTAAGTTAAATATAATTTAAATCTAACGAAATAAATTAACTCTTATTATATAAATTATTCCTATTTAAAGCTAAATACTTACCTGTAAAATAAATCCTAATATAGCTACAATATAAATTACAATTATATTGTAGCTATTTTAGGATTAATATTTATTTTACAGGTAACTTTGTATTTATTTTAACCAGGTACAATAGCTATTAAATAGTTCATAACTATTTAATAGTTACCTAGTTAAAATAATTACAAAATTACCTGTAAAATAAATCCTAACCTAAGTTACAATTAAACCTAACACTACACTAGCAATAAATAAATTAAATAAAATACCTACAATTATCTACAATTAAACCTAACACTACACTATCAATAAATTAATTAAATACAATACCTACAAATAACTACAATGAAATAAACTAACTAAAGTACAAAAAATAAAAAAGAACTAAGTTACAAAAAATAAAAAAATATTTACAAACATTAGAAAAATATTACAACAATTTTAAACTAGTTACACCTACTCTAAGCCCCCTAATAAAATAACAAAGCCCCCCAAAATAAAAAAAATGCCCTACCCTATTCTAAATTAAAAAAGTTCAAAGCTCTTTTACCTTACCAGACCTGAAAAGGGCCCTTTGCGGGGCATGCCCCAAAGAATTCAGCTCTTTTGCATGTAAAAAAAACACATACAATACCCCCCCCCAACATTACAACCCACCACCCACATACCCCTAATCTAACCCAAACCCCCCTTAAATAAACCTAACACTAAGCCCCTGAAGATCTTCCTACCTTGTCTTCACCTCACCGGGTTCAGCGATCGGTCCAGAAGAGGGTCCGAAGTCTTGATCCAAGCGGCGGCTGAAGAACTCCATCATCGGGCTGAAGTCGGAAGTCCATCATCGGGATGAAGTCTTCTATCAAGCCGCATCTTCAATCTTCTTTCTTCCGGAGCGGAGCGGAGCCATCTTCTTCCCAGCCGACACGGATCCAACCTCTTCAAGCGACGCCTACTCGCTGAATGACGGTTCCTTTAAATGACGTCATCCAAGATGGCGTCCCTCGAATTCCGATTGGCTGATAGGATTCTATCAGCCAATCGGAATTAAGGTAAGAATATTCTGATTGGCTGATGGAATCAGCCAATCAGATTCAAGTTAAATCGGATTGGCTGATCCAATCAGCCAATCAGATTGAGCTCGCATTCTATTGGCTGATCGGAACAGCCAATAGAATGCGAGCTCAATCTGATTGGCTGATTGGATCAGCCAATCGGATTGAACTTGAATCTGATTGGCTGATTCCATCAGCCAATCCGAATTTTCCCACCTTAATTCCGATTGGCTGATAGAATCCTATCAGCCAATCGGAATTCGAGGGACGCCATCTCTTGGATGACGTCCCTTAAAGGAACCGTCATTCGTCGGGAAGTCGTCGGTGAAGATGGATGGATCCGCGCTGGAGGTCTTGAAGATCAGCCGGTCGTCATCGGATTGAAGAACATAGAAGATGCGGCTTGGAAGAAGATGTTTGCCGGTCCGGATGTCCTCTTCTGCCCGCTTGGATCAAGACTTCCGCCGGAGGATGGACGTCACTCTTCAGCCCCCCGCTTGGGCTTGGATCAACACTTCGGAGGCTTGGATCAAGACTTCCGAGGACGGATCGGTGAACCTGGCATGGTGAAGATAAGGTAGGAAGATCTTCAGGGGCTTAGTGTTAGGTTTATTTAAGTGGGGTTTGGGTTAGATTAGGGGTATGTGGGTGGTGGGTTGTAATGTTGGGGGGGGTATTGTATGTTTTTTTTTACAGGCAAAAGAGCTGAATTATTTGGGGCATGCCCCGCAAATGGCCCTTTTCAGGGCTGGTAAGGTAAAAGAGCTTTGAACTTTTTTAATTTAGAATAGGGTAGGGCATTTTTTTATTGTGGGGGTCTTTGTTATTTTATTAGGGGGCTTAGAGTAGGTGTAATTAGTTTAAAATTGTTGTAATATTTTTCTAATGTTTGTAAATATTTTTTTATTTTTTGTAACTTAGTTCTTTTTTATTTTTTGTACTTTAGTTAGTTTATTGAATTGTAGTTATTTGTAGGTATTTTATTTAATTAATTTATTGATAGTGTAGTGTTAGGTTTAATTGTAACTTAGGTTAGGATTTATTTTACAGGTAATTTTGTAATTATTTTAACTAGGTAACTATGAAATAGTTATTAACTATTTAATAGCTATTGTACCTGGTTAAAATAAATACAAAGTTGCCTGTAAAATAAATATTAATCCTAAAATAGCTACAATATGATTATAATTTATATTGTAGCTATATTAGGGTTTATTTTACAGGTAAGTATTTAGTTTTAAATAGGATTCATTTATTTAATAAGAGTTAATTTATTTCGTTAGATAAAAATTATATTTAACTTAGGGGGGTGTTAGTGTTAGGGATAGACTTAGCTTTGGGGTTAAAAAATTTATTAGAATAGCGGTGAGCTCCGGTCGGCAGATTAGGGGTTAATGTTTGAAGTTAGGTGTCGGCGATGTTAGGGAGGGCAGATTAGGGGTTAATACTATTTATTATAGGGTTATTGAGGCGGGAGTGAGGCATATTAGGGGTTAATACATTTATTATAGTAGCGGTGTGGTTCGGTCGGCAGATTAGGGGTTAATAAGTGTAGGTAAGGTAGCGTCGACGTTGGGGGGGCAGATTAGGGGTTAATAAATATTATGTAGGTGTCGGCGATGTTAGGGGCAGCAGATTAGGGGTTCATAGGGATAATGTAGCTAGCGGCGGTGTACGGAGCGGCAGATTAGGGGTTAAAAAAATGTAATAGAGTGGCGGCGGTGTGGGGGGGCCTCGGTTTAGGGGTACATAGGTAGTTTATGGGTGTTAGTGTACTTTAGAGCACAGTAGTTAAGAGCTTTATGAACCGGCGTTAGCCCAGAAAGCTCTTAACTCCTGTTTTTTTTCTGCGGCTGGAGTTTTGTCGTTAGATTTCTAACGCTCACTTCAGCCACGACTCTAAATACTGGCGTTAGAAAGATCCCATTGAAAAGATAGGATACGCAAATGGCGTAGGGGGATCTGCGGTATGGAAAAGTCGCGGCTGGAAAGTGAGCATTAGACCCTTTCCTGACTGACTCCAAATACCAGAGGGCGGTAAAAACCATCGTTAGGTGCCTCTAACGCTGGTTTTGACGGCTACCGCCCAACTCTAAATCTAGCCGTAAGACTTTTTTCAAACCATGTGACACAAATACATATATCAACATTAATAGTTGTCACCATCCAAGTTGGTTAAAATCTATACCGAAAAGTCAATACCATAGGATTTAAAGAAATTTTAGCAGTAACTAGTGTTTGCGAGGTGGGAGTGCGGCAGTTAAGGGTTAATATGTTTTTAATAGTGGTGACGATGTCTGGAGCGGCAGATTAGGGGTTAATAATTTTATTTCAGTGTTTGCGATGCGGGAGGGCCTCGGTTAAGGGGTTAATAGGTAGTTTATGGGTGTTAGTGTACTTTTTAGCACTTTAGTTATGAGTTTTATGCTACGGCGTTGTAGTGTAAAACTCATAATTACTGAATTTAGAATGCGTAACGGATCTTGGAGGTAGAGGGTGTACCGCTCACTTTTCGGCCTCCCAGGACAAATCTTAATACCGGCACTATGCAAGTCCCATTGAAAAAGGGTTTACAAAGTTTACGTAAGTCGGTTTGCGGTAAGGCCAAAAAAGTGTGCGGGGCCCCTAAACCTGTAAGACTCATAATAGCAGCGGTAGTGATAAAGCAGCGCTAGGACCTGTTAACGCTGCTTTTTTATCTTACCGCAAAACTCGAAATCTAGCTGTATGGTAAGGTAATCCTATGAATAAACAAATTGTATGGTTTGTAGCTGAATTATGCTAGGACCCAAAACTAAGACTGAAACAGAATTTGGGATAAACAGCATTTAGCAATTAATACAGAAAAGTATTATTCTTATACAAAGAGTAATGGATCAGAGTATAAGATTAAGGATTGTGCAAAGTCCAGGTAAATTAGTACTCATAGCAAGCTGCAGAATACTTTATACAGGATAAATTGAAAAAGAGGTTCTGCTTACAGGCTGAAGTTAGTAAATGCAGCAAAAAAGGTAACAAAGTAGTTGCAGGTAACTTGATACATTCAGCAAACAGGTGTGTCTTGGCATAGCAAAAAGAAACAGTGGGGCCTATCTATCAAGCTCTGAATGGAGCTTGATGCCCTGTGTTTCTGGCGAGCCTGCAGGCTCACCAGAAACAGCAGTTACGAAGCAGCGGTCACAAAGACTGCTGCTCCATAACCTGTCCGCCTGCTCTGAGCAGGCGGACAGACATCGCCGCAATTCAACCCGATCAAGTACGATCGGGTTGATTGACACCCCCTGCTGGCGGCCCATTGGCCGCGATTCTGCAGGGGGCAGTGTTGCTGAATATGGAGAGTGTATTGCTCTCCGTATTCAGCTAGGTCTGGTGGACCTGATCCGCACTGTCGGATCAGGTCCGCCAGACTTTGATAAATAGGGGCCAGTGTCTCAGAATGCTGCTCTGCAATACAGTCGGAAGTTAGTAAATGCAGTAAAATACGAGTTTTGAGTTAACAGGGGTGCGGTGCTAACAAGCAGTTTTCCCTCACCGCTCACTTGCAGACAACACTGGTATTACGGGTTTTTACAAACCCAGCGTTAACCGCAAAAAAGTGAGCGAAGAGCAAAATTTAGCTCCACATCTCACCTCAATACCAGCGCTGCTTACGGTAGCGGTGAGCTGGTAAAATGTGCTTGTGCACGATATCCCCATAGGAATCAATGGGGGAGAGCCGGCTGAAAAAATAGCTCCTAACGCAGCCCCATTGATTCCTATGGGGAAAATACATTTATGTCTACACCTAACACCCTAACATGAACCCCGAGTCTAAACACCCCTAATCTTACACTTATTAAGCCCCTAACATTGCCGACACCTACATTATATTATTAACCCCTAATATGTTGCTCCGGACACCGCCGCCACCTCCATTGAAAAAGGGTTTACAAAGTTTACGTAAGTCGGTTTGCGGTAAGGCCAAAAAAGTGTGCGGGGCCCCTAAACCTGTAAGACTCATAATAGCAGCGGTAGTGATAAAGCAGCGCTAGGACCTGTTAACGCTGCTTTTTTATCTTACCGCAAAACTCGAAATCTAGCTGTATGGTAAGGTAATCCTATGAATAAACAAATTGTATGGTTTGTAGCTGAATTATGCTAGGACCCAAAACTAAGACTGAAACAGAATTTGGGATAAACAGCATTTAGCAATTAATACAGAAAAGTATTATTCTTATACAAAGAGTAATGGATCAGAGTATAAGATTAAGGATTGTGCAAAGTCCAGGTAAATTAGTACTCATAGCAAGCTGCAGAATACTTTATACAGGATAAATTGAAAAAGAGGTTCTGCTTACAGGCTGAAGTTAGTAAATGCAGCAAAAAAGGTAACAAAGTAGTTGCAGGTAACTTGATACATTCAGCAAACAGGTGTGTCTTGGCATAGCAAAAAGAAACAGTGGGGCCTATCTATCAAGCTCTGAATGGAGCTTGATGCCCTGTGTTTCTGGCGAGCCTGCAGGCTCACCAGAAACAGCAGTTACGAAGCAGCGGTCACAAAGACTGCTGCTCCATAACCTGTCCGCCTGCTCTGAGCAGGCGGACAGACATCGCCGCAATTCAACCCGATCAAGTACGATCGGGTTGATTGACACCCCCCTGCTGGCGGCCCATTGGCCGCGATTCTGCAGGGGGCAGTGTTGCTGAATATGGAGAGTGTATTGCTCTCCGTATTCAGCTAGGTCTGGTGGACCTGATCCGCACTGTCGGATCAGGTCCGCCAGACTTTGATAAATAGGGGCCAGTGTCTCAGAATGCTGCTCTGCAATACAGTCGGAAGTTAGTAAATGCAGTAAAATACGAGTTTTGAGTTAACAGGGGTGCGGTGCTAACAAGCAGTTTTCCCTCACCGCTCACTTGCAGACAACACTGGTATTACGGGTTTTTACAAACCCAGCGTTAACCGCAAAAAAGTGAGCGAAGAGCAAAATTTAGCTCCACATCTCACCTCAATACCAGCGCTGCTTACGGTAGCGGTGAGCTGGTAAAATGTGCTTGTGCACGATATCCCCATAGGAATCAATGGGGGAGAGCCGGCTGAAAAAATAGCTCCTAACGCAGCCCCATTGATTCCTATGGGGAAAATACATTTATGTCTACACCTAACACCCTAACATGAACCCCGAGTCTAAACACCCCTAATCTTACACTTATTAAGCCCCTAACATTGCCGACACCTACATTATATTATTAACCCCTAATATGTTGCTCCGGACACCGCCGCCACCTACATTAAATTTATGAAACCCTAATCTGATGCCCCCAACATCGCCGAACCCTACATTATATTTATTAAACCCTAATCTGCCGCCCCCAATGTCGCCGCAACCTAACTACATTTATTAACCCCTAATCTGCCGCCCACAACGTCGCCACCACTATAATAAACATATTAACCCCTAAACCGCCGCACTCCCGCATCGCAAATACTAGTTAAATATTATTAACCCATAATCTGCCTGCCCTAACATCGCCGACACCTACCTACATTTATTAACCCCTAATCTGCCGCCCCCAATGTCGCCGCCACTATATTAAATGTATTAACCCCTAAACCTAAGTCTAACCCTAAACCTAACCCCCCCAACTGAAATATAATTTTAATAAATCTAAATAAAATAACTAGCATTAACTAAATTATTCCTATTTAAAACTAAATACTTACCTGTAAAATAAACCCTAAAATAGCTACAATATAACTAATAGTTACATTGTATCTATCTTAGGGTTTATTTTTATTTTACGGGCAACTTTGTATTTATTTTAACTAGGTACAATAGTTATTAAATAGTTATTAACTATTTAATAGCTACCTAGTTAAAATAAAGACAAATTTACCTGTAAAATAAAACCTAACCTAAGTTACAAGTGAGGTTAAATAGGCTGGTGAGTGAAAAAGAAATATTACAGATCCCCCTTCACAAGGGATCCTCTCTGAGGATCAAAGAGAAGGTTTATGTGGGTACCTGGTAAGAAATGTCTTAAAGGGACAGTCTACACCAGAATTGTTATTGTTTAAAAAGATAGATAATCCCTTTATTACCCATTCCCTAGTTTTTCACAACCAACACAGTTATATAAATACATTTTTTACCTCTGTGATTACCTTATATCTAAGCCTCTGCAAACTGCCCCCTTATTTCAGTTTGTTTGACAGACATCCATTCTAGCCAATCACAGCTGGCTCACCAGAACTCCACGTGCGTGAGCACAGTGTTATCTATATGACACACATGAACTAACACCCTCTAGTGGTGAAAAACTGTCAAAATGTCCTGAGAGAAGAGTCGGCCTTCAAGGGCATAGAAATTAGCATATGAACCTCCTAAGTTTAGCTTTCAACTAAGAATACCAAGAGAACAAAGCAAAATTGGTGAAAAAAGTAAATTGGAAAATTGTTTAAAATTACATTCTCTATCTGAATCATGAAAGTTTATTTTGGACTAGACTGTCCCTTTAAGAAGCTTAGGAGCATGTACATCATTAAGAGGGACCCATGTATCTTCTTCAGGGCCGTAACCCTTCCATCTTATCAAATACTCAAGTTTTTTCCACTGAAGGTGAGAATCAAGGATGGATTTAATCTTGAATTCCTCATGATCATCAAATTGGATAGGAGGTTGATGAGGTTTGGTGCAATTGGAAGGATGATAAGGTTTTAGGAGTGAAACGTGGAATGATGGATGGATTTTGTAAGAATCCAGAAGATCTCATACAACTGTACTGGCATTTAATATCTTTGTTTTATAGAAAAAGGACCTATAAACCGGTGACCCAATTTTTTGGAGGGAAGGATGAGTTTCAAGTATTTGGTAGAGAGCCAGACTAAATCTCCCAGTTTGTAGTTCGGACTTGAACAGTGTTTTAGATCATAGTAGTGTTTTTGGTTGGATTTAGCTTCTGTTAAATGACGTTTTAGTAGATCCAATCCTGCTTTTAGAGATGTAGAATAGTCCTTTGCTCCTGGAGAATTGATGTTAGTTTGGGATAAGGAGATGATTCTGGGATGGTATCCATAGGTGGCAAGAAACAGAGTTGCTTTAGTGGAAGTAGAAATTGAGTTATTGTACGAGAATTCAGCCATGGGTAGATAGGATAACCAGTCGTCTTGTAGGTGAGTTATATAGCATCTGAGGTATTGTTCGAGGATCTGGTTTACCCTTTCTTTAAGCCCATTCGTCTGTGGATGGTAAGAAGTAGAGAACTTGGGAAGTATTTTGAGGATCCGACAAAGTGCTTTCCAGAAATGGGATGTGAATTGACTTCCGCGATCAGTTATTATAGAGGTAGGTAAACCATGTAACTTTACAACGTGGGTCATGAAAGCAATGGCAGTTTCATTTGCATTAGGTAGTTTTCTCAATGGAATAAAGCGGGCTAATTTGGTGAGATGATCCACTACAACAAGTATTGTATTGTGATGTTGGGACGGTGGGAGTTCGACAATGAAATCCATTGAGACCGCTGTCCATGGGATGTCTGGAATGGGAATAGTATTTAAGAATCCAACTGGGTTTTTATGATCAGATTTGTTTCTAGCACAGGTTTCACATGTGATCACATACTTGTATATGGTTTGGTCTATCTGGGGCCACCAGAAAAACCTTTTGATGAACTCTTTAGTCTTATAGATTCCTGGATGTCCAGATAAGGGTGTATCATGGAATTGCTGCAAAATAGAATCTCTCATTGAGGGTGGAATGTATAATTTGTGCTGATGGTAGTACAAACCTGAGGAGTCTTTTGTTATCTGTGTGTTAGTTGGAGGGCGTTCCATCTTTAAGGTCTTAAGAACCTATTTTTCTAGGGGACTTAATAGTCCTATAATTTTGTTTGACGGTATAAGCTGGATAGTGGTGTTTGCTAGCGGCGTGGAGTCATAAATATGTGCTAAAGCGTCTGCCTTTGTGTTTTGTGTACCTGGTCTATAGGTTATTAAAAAAATCAAACCTATCTAGAAAGAGTGCCTATCTTACTTGGCGAGAGGAGAGGCTTTTATTTTTTCTAAGATATTGGAGATTTTTATGATCTGTGTATATTAGGAAGGGTTTAGAATTTAGAATTCTTAGATGGGTCTCCATGTTTCTAAGGCAGACTTAACGGCTAAGAGTTCCTTATCTCTGATTGAATAATTCACTTCTGCAGGTAGTAAAGACCTAGAGTAAAAGGCAACTGGATGTTCTTTAGTTTTTTCATCTTTCCGCTGAGACAGAACAGCACCAATACCTGTGTTTGAAGCATCAACTTCCACAATAAACTGACAATTATGGTCTGGGAGATTCAAAATATGTGCGGATACAAAAGCCTTTTTTAAGGTAAGAAATGCTTGTTTGGCTTCAGAAGACCAGATAAATTTATTTTGGTGTTTAGTCAGGTTAGTCAAAGATTTGGTGAGGATTGAAAAATTAAAGATAAACCTCCTATAAATTTGGAAAACCCCAGAAATCTCTGCAAGGATTTAACAGAAGTGGGTCTTGGCCAATTTGAAATTGCAGATAATTTATCTGGATCCATCTGTATCTTATCAGGAGTGATAATGTAACCTAAGAATTTAATTTTTTGGACATGGAACTGGCATTTTTCCAGTTTTGCAAAGAGTCAAGGGCCTCTACTTAGCAAAGTCTGCCAGACCTGATCCGACAGTGCGGATCAGGTCCACCAGACCTCGCTGAATACGGAGAGCAATACGCTCTCCGTATTCAGCATTGCACCAGCAGCTCACAAGAGCTGCTGGTGCAACGCCGCCCCCTGCAGACTCGCGGCCAATGGGCCACCAGCAGGGGTGTGTCAATCAACCAGATCGTACTCGATCGGGTTGAATTCCGGCGATGTCTGTCCGCCTGCTCAGAGCAGACGGACAGGTTATAGAGCAGCGGTCTTTGTGACCGCTGCTTCATAACTGCTTGATAGATAGGTCCCTATGTGTTTGAAGGCGTGTCAAAACCCATCTAACAAACTTCACATGCTCTTAATGGTTTTTTGAATATATGAGGATGTCATCAAGATAGATAACAACACAAACATCAATTAGTTGTTCACAAAATACTGGATTGTCGCTAGGGCATTACATAGCCCAAAAGGCATTACCCTATATTTAAAAAGGCCATATCTTGTCCTGAAAGCCATCTTACACTCATCTCCCTCCTTCATTCTGATCAGGTTATATGCACCTTTTAGATCCAGCTTAGTGTAAATCATAGCACCATTAAGGCATTCAAGAAGTTTGGGGATGAGTGGAAGCAGATAACGTTTTTTTACAGTGACTGAATTAAGAGCCCTATAATCTATAATTGGCCTTAAAGTGTTATCCTTATTTCTGACAAAGAAAAATCCTGCAGCTGCTGGGGAGGTGGAAAGAGTGATAAATCCCTTTTTAAGGTTTTCATCGAGATATTCTCTTAATTAATGGAGCTCTTTCTGTGAGAGTGGGTATATCTTACCATAGGGTATCTTAGAGCCTGAGATAACCAAGGATATCCAAGTATGATGGTATAAAGTGAAGTGAGTATTATGTCAAATGTGGCATATTCAGTGTGACCACAAGAAGTGGATACCAGTAATGGTATCGTGTGATGAGTTATCGGACCCATTTAAATTAAAGACCCATCAATGACTTTTACAAACAGTGGATGCTGCTTCAATGAAGTGGGAATTTGATTATTTTTAACAAATTCTGAATCAATAAACAGACCGAAAGCACCGGAATCTATTATAGCTTCAGTCCTGGTCTGCTGTTGATCCCTTTGTAAGGACAAAGAGAGAGTCAGATGAGATGTAAATTTTGTGGGCGTGAGACTATTTATACACTTTTTGCTTACCCTTCTTTTGACGGTGTAATATAGGACAAGAAGAGAAAGTATGCTCTTTGTTCGCACAATATAAGCATAGGTTACACATGTATCTTCTATTCTTCTCTTCCTGTGTTAAGGGACCTTTTACAGTGCCGATTTCCATGGGAGTGGTGCTCGAAGTAGATCTTTCAGTGAGATAAGTGGGTATTCTCTTTAGAGTTAAATCAGTGGAAAATTTTTCTGCATGCCGTTCCCTTATTCTGCGATCAAGGGTAGTTGAAAGTTTTATCAATGCTTCAAGGGTGTCAGGCATATCTACTTTAGATAAATCATCTTTCATGGATTCGCAGAGACCCAACCTGAATTGATTTTTAAGACTAATATCATTCCATAAGGAATCAGTTGACCACATTTGGAATTCCGTGATGTATTCCTCCACAGATCATTTCCCTTGTCTTAAAGTGCGTATCTTAGTTTCAGCATTTATCTGCTTGTTAGTGTCTTCGTATAAAGATGCCATGGAGGCATAAAATTGATCAAGGGAATCTAATATAGGACTGTTAGATTCAAAGAATCGGTTGGCCCAAGCTCTGGGTTCCCCAGTTAGGAAAGAAATAGTTGTACGCACCTTAATTTTATCGGAGTGGTATGTGCGAGGCTTCATGGGGTTCGGGCACCTCTGTAGGTTTTAGAGATACTATATCTTTAATTAAGTTTTTCAGAGCAGTGTTTTCTGCTTGGACCTCTGCAAGGCCTCTAGCTAGATAGTCAATATTTTGGTTTAGTGTTGAAAGTTGGTTAGAGACCTCATTAGGATCCATATTTTTTTAATGGGCTTGATTATTATTGGACAGATTTAAAGGAATATGGTAAGGTAATCCTATGAATTAACAAAATGTATGGTTTGTAGCTGAATTATGCTAGGAACCAAAAATAAGACTGAAACAGAATTTGGGATAAACAGCATTTAGCAATTAATACAGAAAAGTATTATTCTTATACAAAGAGTAATGGATCAGAGTATAAGATTAAGGATTGTGCAAAGTCCAGGTAAATTAGTACTCATAGCAAGCTGCAGAATGCTTTATACAGGATAAATTGAAAAAGAGGTTCTGCTTACAGGCTGAAGTTAGTAAATGCAGCAAAAAAGGTAACAAAGTAGTTGCAGGTAACTTGATACATTCAGCAAACAGGTGTGTCTTGACATAGCAAAAAGAAACAGTGTCTCAGAATGCGGCTCAGCAATACAGACTGTAGTTAGTAAATGCAGTAATATAGGTAACAAAGTATTTGCAGTTAACTTGATACATATAGCATTAGCAAACAGGTGGTTGTTGACATAGCAAAAAAGAAACAGTGTCTCAAAATGCTGTTCAGTAATACAGGGTACAGTTAGTAAATGGATGGCACTCGTCACAAAGCTATAACAGACAAATATGTATTTTGTAAATATATTCTGAAAAACAAGTCTGCATCTCGATTTGACCGTTAACCAAGGTTGAACCCCACTAATGTTTTTAGAAAAAGAGACTTACTGGAACCATGTATGACAGACATGGGGATATTTGTGAATATTTATACCAGTAATATGATAGGAATCATACAGCTATGTTGGGGACCTTGAATATCATAGTAACTAAACATGGATTATTTTGATAAAGTACAAAAACTTCACAGTAAGCAATTATATACTGACAAGCAGCACTAGCTAATAGCTACATATTAATAGTGAACAATAATATATATGTGTATGTGTACCTGAATATATAAGTAAATACACATTATCAATTGTACCCCTATATTATATAGCACAGGCATATGTGATTAATATGCAATATCAAAATGGTGAATTATACTGGACAATTGTCCTGACACAGTAAAATAGGTAACAAAGTACTTGCAGTTAGCGTGATACATACAGCAAACAGGTGGTTGTTGACATAGCAAAAAAATGAAACAGTGAATAAGATTGTTACCAGTATCAGCGGTAAAAAGTACTTGTGGTTTCTTATGCAGTATAGGCTGGAAGGCTTTGTCTGCCAGAGTACAAAATGAAAAGTTAGCTTGAAGATCCACAATTCAGAATAGTACTGAGAGGTCTTCCAGCTGTAGGCAATATGACCAGAATAATCAAGAAAAGTTACTTGGGGGAAGTGAGGTTAAATAGGCTAGTGAGTGAAAAAAGGGAGGATCCCATTTTAAAGGGATATTACAAACCATGATGGGGGATTGATCATGTGACTGCATATTGAGGCGTACCTAATTGGGAACTAGATACTGAACACTATTCATTTGAGAACTGTGAAGGATATCTTAATGGCTATTGGAGAACATTTGTCACATGGTTGTTAACGATAAATGATGCACTATAAACAAGTAAATTGTTCAAAGTTCAGATAGTCTCTGGATTATGATTAATTAATTAACGGTTTTTATTTAGATTGTAAGCAATTTGCTTTGATGATACCATTACGTAAAGACCAGAATTGTTGGAAATTTAAATCCGGCTGTTTTATATTTAAAATAAGGATACCCCATGAAAGCAAATAGATAGGCTGTCCTGATGTAAACTGCATTGAGAACACCTGTCAATCTGGTGTGTTGAGAGGCAGGTAGGCAGGATCGGCATCATATTTATAGGTGGTTATGTTGCTAGGACATCACAGCTTATTCAACACAATTTAATTTTGCTCTTGAGAAAGGCATAATTATTGCCGAAACGCGTAGAGCTGTTTTATCTTTGTTTTTAATAAATGTAGCATTTTCTATTGAATGCTTGTTGGTGATTTCAAAATAAAGTCTGTTTTCCAGTAACTTTCCTGTGAGTATACTGCCCTTTTATTCTCCGGTGTATGACGTTACTGCACTATTTGGTTCTTTATCTCTTGGAGGTGGAAACAGTCTTACATGACTAGAGGACAATGCCTGAAAACCAGCTATAAACCTAAGAGACACAGCACATCTACATTTCAAGTTATACGGTTGAGGAGAAACGGGGCAGGCAGCGATCTCTGTTAAAGGGACAGTCAACACCAGAATTTTTGTTGTTTAAAAAGACAGATCTACCCTTTATTACCCATTCCCCAGATTTGCATAACCAACACTGTTACAAAAATATACTTTTTACCTCTGTGATTACCTTGTATCTATGCCTCTGCAAACTGCCCCTTATTTCAGTTATTTTGACAGACTTGCATTTTAGCATCAGTGCTCACTCCAGGGTAACTTCACGTTAATGAGCTCAGTGTTAACTTTATGAAACACAGGGACTAATGCCCTCTAGTGGTCAAAATGCATTCAGATTAGAGGCAGTCTTCAAGGTCTAAGAAATTAGTATATGAACCTCCTAGGTCAGAGCTTTCCAAACTTTTCATGTTGGTGACACACTTTTTAAACCTACATCATTTCGCGACACAGTAATTCAGTTGTACTAGCAAACAGGAGGTTAAACTAACTTGTTTTAAGAGATATAGGCACATACATAAATGATATAAAACCAAAATGTATTAACAAATAACATTATGTATGTGCAAGAATTAAAATAAAGTTTAATAACACCAATAGCTACTTACTATTTTAATGGGATGTATGAGGTTGATGGGATGAACACAGTTTCTGAATATTTGGTGGAATATTAGATAAAGACACTTGCATTTCATCATCAAGCATTTTTAAGCTTCCACTTCCTATCCATATATCAAGAGCAGAAGTAGCAATGCACTATTGGGAGCTAGCTGCAAAAAAAAAAAAACACTCTAACTTCAGCTAAGGGTTTAAGCTGCCGCCCTCAGAGCTCTGTGAGTTGGACTGACTACTGCCCACACTGCAAACACACTGCTGTCCCACTCACTGACTACACATGCAGTCACGAGCGGATTGAGGAGACTACACATGCAGTCACGAGCGGATTGAGGAGACTACACATGCAGTCACGAGCGGATTGAGGAGACTACACATGCAGTCACGAGCGGATTGAGGAGACTACACATGCAGTCACGAGCGGATTGAGGAGACTGCACATGCAGTCACGAGCAGATTGAGGAGGCTACACATGCAGTCGGGAGCCAATGTATTGCCAATGGGAATAGTTTCAGTTCACACCGAGCTGTGCCAGTAGGTTAAGATGATCTGTGACCCACTAGGTATCAATCACGTGTCAACCATGTGATATGCGTAGCAGGCAGGCGGAAAGTCAGAAACTAAACACAGTTACATACTTACCTATATATCGTTTGTAATGCTTCTAAATGTGACTGAAAATCCACGTTCTGGCAGGAGTGTTAAGGGAAAAGAACTAGTGAAGGAGCAGAAATCTCCTCACCCAAACATTATTAAAAAGGTTGATATAACCTTTGCCCCAAATGATAATTGGGATAAAGAACCAACTAGGTTGTCTTCTGCCTCCTTATTATTCTGATCTTGAGTATGACCCTCTTTCTGATAATTAAGAAATACCCATATGTACTCTTTGATGACAGGAGTGATACGCTTTTTGACCCCCCTGGACATTCATTATCTTAACGCATCAGACTGGTCCCCACCTGAAGAAATAGCAAAATAAAAAAAGAATTTTACAGTGCCACAAAGTAAGCTTCGGCAAAAGAGGAAATTTGAAAGTCAATTCTAGGAGGTGCTCTGGAGTCAGCTTCCTCCCTATAAGGATAATGGAGAGTAATCTTGTTTAGACGTTGGAGCCCACTATGTAAGTGATGCAGTGCAGTTCACATACAGGAACAAGCTGCGGATCTTAGAGTAACTGGAATATTGAAACTAATGGTTAGGTTCTCTCAGCAACACAGTAGAATAGTTCAAATACAATCCAGGGTAAGTGAGTAACCCACAGGGTCACATTTTACTATAATGACAAAGTATGAGGAATAGACAGAAGGGTAATGAAAGAAACAGTTCCTGAAGTCAGCAACTAAGTTAATATTCTGGGGCAAGCAGCAGTACAAAGGTTTAGGCAGAAAGCAGGGTCCAAAACACAAGCTAGGGTCAAACCAGGATAAAGAATGACCTTGAATGCTAGGGTTTGCTGGTATGTAAAATTTGTTTCCCTTATTGAAAATACCAAGGTTAAACACATAGTTAAAGCCAGCATGGACTTTCACCTCTCTAATTTTAGTGACTCCATAATAGCACTAACTCTAGACCTCTCCTTAGGCATCAGATCAGCAATAGTACATCTTATAGTACAGACTGTGCTCACCCTGGGATTCTTCTTAGCATGACTTACGTCCACAGCATACCTTGTTAAGTTCTTCAGACCCTTTAATAGCCCCCTTCTAAACTTGAACTCAGGGAACAACCAGGACAAGTGGAATGTCTATGATTACACAAACATGGAAGATGAGGAGCATGGAAATTAGTCATAGGTTCCGAGGAACACTTCTCCAAGTCATACCCCTTCTACTGAATAAGGTACCTCTATGAATACGAGAATCTAAAATCTCCACTTCAAATTTTTCTTCAGCTGAGAAACATGGAAAACTGAGTAAATCTGATAACTGAAAGAAAGGTCCAAATTAACAGCCTCAGGGTTATTGATTTATTTGATCTTAAAAGGTCTCACAAAGTGTGACCCAGCTTTCTAAAAGGGAAAGTAAAAATCAAGTTAGCAGAGGGTCACCACCAGCATAAAAAGGAGCAGGAGACCAAGACTTATCTGCAAAAATGTTTTGTTGTTTAAAACATCTTCTATAACAACTGAAAATTCTTGGACAAATAAATTAACCTCTTATCCAAATCTGATACAGGAGAAACATCAGGCATACCTGGAAAAAGTTAGGGTCGAGGCCATAAGTTGCAAAAAGGGAGACTAAATTAGCAGTAAGAAGCAAAGAAAGCCAATTATTGTGCAGATAAGTACAAATGCACCTAAATCTCTATTCATACTGAGCAATCTGAACAGAAAGATTTGTTTACTTGAAAGTTTTAAATTAAAATCAGTTGATCAAGTGTAGGGATCTTTCATCCTGTATAGAAGTATATGAATTTTCAAAATATATTTCTTTCATGTAATTAGCAAGAGTCCATGAGCTAGTGACGTATGGGATATACATTCCTACCAGGAGGGGCAAAGTTTCCCAAACCTCAAAATGCCTACAAATACACCCCTCACCACACCCACAATTCAGTTTTACAAACTTTGCCTCCGATGGAGGTGGTGAAGTAAGTTTGTGCTAGATTCTACGTTGATATGCGCTCCGCAGCAAGTTGGAGCCCGGTTTTCCTCTCAGCGTGCAGTGAATGTCAGAGGGATGTGAGGAGAGTATTGCCTATTTGAATGCAGTGATCTCCTTCTACGGGGTCTATTTCATAGGTTCTCTGTTATCGGTCGTAGAGATTCATCTCTTACCTCCCTTTTCAGATCGACGATATACTCTTATATATACCATTACCTCTGCTGATTCTCGTTTCAGTACTGGTTTGGCTTTCTACAAACATGTAGATGAGTGTCCTGGGGTAAGTAAATCTTATTTTCTGTGACACTCTAAGCTATGGTTGGGCACTTTGTTTATAAAGTTCTAAATATATGTATTCAAACATTTATTTGCCTTGACTCAGAATGTTCAACTTTCCTTATTTTTCAGACAGTCAGTTTCATATTTGGGATAATGCATTTGATTTAATCATTTTTTCTTACCTTCAAAAATTTGACTCTTCCCTGTGGGCTGTTAGGCTCGCGGGGGCTGAAAATGCTTCATTTTATTGCGTCATTCTTGGCGCGGACTTTTTTGGCGCAAAAAAATCGTTTCCGTTTCCGGCGTCATACGTGTCGCCGGAAGTTGCGTCATTTTTTGACGTTATTTTGCGCCAAAAATGTCGGCGTTCCGGATGTGGCATCATTTTGGCGCCAAAAAGCTTTTAGGCGCCAAATAATGTGGGCGTCTTATTGGCGCGAAAAATATGGGCGTCGCTTTTGTCTCCACATTATTTAAGTCTCATTTTTCATTGCTTCTGTTGCAGTTCCTTCAACATCTAAGGTGCAGAATGTTCCTGATAATATAAGAGATTTTGTTTCTGAATCCATAAAGAAGGCTATGTCTGTTATTTCTCCTTCTAGTAAACGTAAAAAATCTTTTAAAACTTCTCTCCCTACAGATGAATTTTTAAATGAACATCATCATTCTGATTCTGATGACTCTTCTGGTTCAGAGGATTCTGTCTCAGAGGTTGATGCTGACAAATCTTCATATTTATTTAAAATGGAATTTATTCGTTCTTTACTTAAAGAAGTACTAATTGCTTTAGAAATAGAGGATTCTGGTCCTCTTGATACTAATTCTAAACGTTTGGATAAGGTATTTAAAGCTCCTGTGGTTATTCCAGAAGTTTTTCCTGTTCCTAATGCTATTTCTGCAGTAATTTCCAAAGAATGGGATAAATTGGGTAATTCATTTACTCCTTCTAAACGTTTTAAGCGATTATATCCTGTGCCGTCTGACAGATTAGAATTTTGGGACAAAATCCCTAAAGTTGATGGGGCTATTTCTACCCTTGCTAAACGTACTACTATTCCTACGTCAGATGGTACTTCGTTTAAGGATCCTTTAGATAGGAAAATTGAATCCTTTCTAAGAAAAGCTTATCTGTGTTCAGGTAATCTTCTTAGACCTGCTATATCTTTGGCTGATGTTGCTGCAGCTTCAACTTTCTGGTTGGAAACTTTAGCGCAACAAGTAACACATCATGATTCTCATGATATTATTATTATTATTATTCTTCTACAGCATGCTAATAATTTTATCTGTGATGCCATTTTTGATATTATCAGAGTAGATGTCAGGTTTATGTCTCTAGCTATTTTAGCTAGAAGAGCTTTATGGCTTAAAACTTGGAATGCTGATATGGCTTCTAAATCAACTTTACTTTCCATTTCTTTCCAGGGTAACAAATTATTTGGTTCTCAGTTGGATTCCATTATTTCAACTGTTACTGGTGGGAAAGGAACTTTTTTACCACAGGATAAAAAATCTAAAGGTAAAAGCAGGGCTAATAATCGTTTTCGTTCCTTTCGTTTCAACAAAGAACAAAAGCCTGATCCTTCATCCTCAGGAGCAGTTTCAGTTTGGAAACCATCTCCAGTCTGGAATAAATCCAAGCCAGCTAGAAAGGCAAAGCCTGCTTCTAAGTCCACATGAAGGTGCGGCCCTCATTCCAGCTCAGCTGGTAGGGGGCAGGTTACGTTTTTTCAAGGAAATTTGGATCAATTCTGTTCACAATCTTTGGATTCAGAGCATTGTTTCAGAAGGGTACAGAATTGGTTTCAAGATGAGACCTCCTGCAAAGAGATTTTTTCTTTCCCGTGTCCCAGTAAATCCAGTAAAAGCTCAAGCATTTCTGAAATGTGTTTCAGATCTAGAGTTGACTGGAGTAATTATGCCAGTTCCAGTTCCGGAACAGGGGATGGGGTTTTATTCAAATCTCTTCATTGTACCAAAGAAGGAGAATTCCTTCAGACCAGTTCTGGATCTAAAAATATTGAATCGTTATGTAAGAATACCAACGTTCAAGATGGTAACTGTAAGGACTATCTTGCCTTTTGTTCAGCAAGGGAATTATATGTCCACAATAGATTTACAGGATGCATATCTGCATATTCCGATTCATCCAGATCATTATCAGTTCCTGAGATTCTCTTTTCTGGACAAGCATTACCAGTTTGTGGCTCTGCCGTTTGGCCTAGCTACAGCTCCAAGAATTTTTACAAAGGTTCTCGGTGCCCTTCTGTCTGTAATCAGAGAACAGGGTATTGTGGTATTTCCTTATTTGGACGATATCTTGGTACTTGCTCAGTCTTTACATTTAGCAGAATCTCATACGAATCGACTTGTGTTGTTTCTTGAAGATCATGGTTGGAGGATCAATTTACCAAAAAGTTCTTTGATTCCTCAGACAAGGGTAACCTTTCTGGGTTTCCAGATGGATTCAGTGTCCATGACTCTGTCTTTAACAGACAAGAGACGTCTAAAATTGATTGCAGCTTGTCGAAACCTTCAGTCACAATCATTCCCTTCGGTAGCCTTATGCATGGAAATTCTAGGTCTTATGACTGCTGCATCGGACGCGATCCCCTTTGCTCGTTTTCACATGCGACCTCTTCAGCTCTGTATGCTAAAGCAATGGTGCAAGGATTACACGAAGATATCTCAATTAATATCTTTAAAACCGATTGTTCGACACTCTCTAACATGGTGGACAGATCACCATCGTTTAATTCAGGGGGCTTCTTTTGTGCTTCCGACCTGGACTGTAATTTCAACAGATGCAAGTCTCACAGGTTGGGGAGCTGTGTGGGGATCTCTGACGGCACAAGGAGTTTGGGAATCTCAGGAGGTGAGATTACCGATCAATATTTTCAGAGCTCTTCAGTTTTGGCCTCTTCTGAAGAGAGAATCGTTCATTTGTTTTCAAACAGACAATGTCACAACTGTGGCATACATCAATCATCAAGGAGGGACTCACAGTCCTCTGGCTATGAAAGAAGTATCTCGAATTTTGGTTTGGGCGGAATCCAGCTCCTGTCTAATCTCTGCGGTTCATATCCCAGGTATAGACAATTGGGAAGCGGATTATCTCAGTCGCCAAACGTTGCATCCGGGCGAATGGTCTCTTCACCCAGAGGTATTTCTTCAGATTGTTCAAATGTGGGAACTTCCAGAAATAGATCTGATGGCGTCCCATCTAAACAAGAAACTTCCCAGGTATCTGTCCAGATCCCGGGATCCTCAGGCGGAGGCAGTGGATGCATTATCACTTCCTTGGAAGTATCATCCTGCCTATATCTTTCCGCCTCTAGTTCTTCTTCCAAGAGTAATCTCCAAGATTCTGAAGGAATGCTCGTTTGTTCTGCTGGTAGCTCCGGCATGGCCTCACAGGTTTTGGTATGCGGATCTTGTCCGGATGGCCTCTTGCCAACCGTGGACTCTTCCGTTAAGACCAGACCTTCTGTCACAAGGTCCTTTTTTCCATCAGGATCTGAAATCCTTAAATTTAAAGGTATGGAGATTGAACACTTGATTCTTGGTCAAAGAGGTTTCTCTGACTCTGTGATTAATACTATGTTACAGGCTCGTAAATCTGTATCTCAAGAGATATATTATAGAGTCTGGAAGACTTATATTTCTTGGTGTCTTTCTCATCATTTTTCTTGGCATTCTTTTAGAATACCGAGAATTTTACAGTTTCTTCAGGATGGTTTAGATAAGGGTTTGTCCGCAAGTTCTTTGAAAGGACAAATCTCTGCTCTTTCTGTTCTTTTTCACAGAAAGATTGCTATTCTTCCTGATATTCATTGTTTTGTACAAGCTTTGGTTCGTATAAAACCTGTTATTAAGTCAATTTCTCCTCCTTGGAGTTTGAATTTTGTTCTGGGAGCTCTTTAAGCTCCTCCGTTTGAACCTATGCATTCATTGGACATTAAATTACTTTCTTGGAAAGTTTTGTTCCTTTTGGCGATCTCTTCTGCCAGAAGAGTTTCTGAATTATCTGCTCTTTCTTGTGAGTCTCCTTTTCTGATTTTTCATCAGGATAAGGCGGTGTTGCGAACTTCTTTTGAATTTTTACCTAAATTTGTGAATTCCAACAACATTAGTAGAGAAATTGTGGTTCCTTCATTATGTCCTAATCCTAAGAATTCTAAGGAGAAATCGTTGCATTCTTTGGATGTTGTTAGAGCTTTGAAATATTATGTTGAAGCTACAAAATCTTTCCGTAAGACTTCTAGTTTATTTGTTATCTTTTCCGGTTCTAGAAAAGGCCAGAAAGCTTCTGCCATTTCTTTGGCATCTTGGTTGAAATCTTTAATTCATCTTGCCTATGTTGAGTCGGGTAAAACTCCGCCTCAAAGAATTACAGCTCATTCTACTAGGTCAGTTTCTACTTCCTGGGCGTTTAGGAATGAAGCTTCGGTTGACCAGATTTGCAAAGCAGCAACTTGGTCCTCTTTGCATACTTTTACTAAATTCTACCATTTTGATGTATTTTCTTCTTCTGAAGCAGTTTTTGGTAGAAAAGTACTTCAGGCAGCGGTTTCAGTTTGAATCTTCTGCTTATGTTTTTCGTTAAACTTTATTTTTGGGTGTGGATTATTTTCAGCAGGAATTGGCTGTCTTTATTTTATCCCTCCCTCTCTAGTGACTCTTGTGTGGAAAGATCCACATCTTGGGTAGTTATTATCCCATACGTCACTAGCTCATGGACTCTTGCTAATTACATGAAAGAAAACATAATTTATGTAAGAACTTACCTGATAAATTCATTTCTTTCATATTAGCAAGAGTCCATGAGGCCCGCCCTTTTTTTGTGGTGGTTATGATTTTTGTATAAAGCACAATTATTCCAATTCCTTATTTTATATGCTTTCGCACTTTTTTATCACCCCACTTCTTGGCTATTCGTTAAACTGAATTGTGGGTGTGGTGAGGGGTGTATTTGTAGGCATTTTGAGGTTTGGGAAACTTTGCCCCTCCTGGTAGGAATGTATATCCCATACGTCACTAGCTCATGGACTCTTGCTAATATGAAAGAAATGAATTTATCAGGTAAGTTCTTACATAAATTATGTTTTTCTACATAAAAATAGTTTAGATAGGTATATTTTTCTATACTTCGAAAATGACCATGGAAGACAAACTGAATTCATAATTATAGTGGGATAGATAAAGTGGTATTTTCCACTTGAAGACATTGTATGTGACTGTCTAAGAATACCAATAGAAAGTGAAACATGGAGTATTTAAATTGCCCCAATGAGTTGAAACATGTTATATAGAAAGGTATATAAAATATTATACCCTGTGGAGCTCTAATATGATTTTAAGAGGGCTTGAAAAACAACAATATATAACATGGAAGTAAAATATTCCGGACACTACAGAAAATGTAGAAAAAGATTACAGAAGCACTGGCAGGGGCAGGCATTGGATAGTATCATCCATGTGGTCCGGAAACATTAGGAGGTGGGTGAAGATGTGCATAGACACAGTGAGAGAGAAGGTTTGAGGTGTGTGTTGTCTGTATTCAAAGCTATCAAGGTATTTACCTGCTTTTGTATATTCAGATGGTATTTTATCACTGAAATTACAGATTTAGACCAGGATTTGAAAAAAATCATGGTCACTAACACTTATATAGTTAGTTTTTTTAGTTTTGTTCTACTTTCATGTGTTTTCATGTTTATATTTATATGTCAGTTTTGCTCTTTAACATATAATGAGCAGTAGGGCTCCCAGGACTCAGTTGTATACAATTCTGCACTTTGTGTTAGCTTCAAATTTGAACAGCCTTTTCTTAATATGTTTAACTGCTGTTCTTTCATTTTCATAGATAAATTAAGTCTATCATATTCCCCTTTACCACATGACTTTCTCCTCTCCGCAGCACTCCTGCACTTACCCCTAAAATGTCTTCTGGCTTCTAGAGGTAAACACATTTCTCAAGCCCTGGTCAACACCATGGGTGAGATTACATAAATGATGTAGGTTTCAGCGCAACTGCTGAAACTACGTCGCCCGTAAGTTCACCTCAAACATTGGGTAAATCACACTTACTGCGCCGTCAGAAGATAAACTGCCATAAGTCGGCTAAACCGGCAACGTTCAGAAATGTGAGTAAATAGACATTTCTGGAGTCGGCAGTGATTTACGGTAGTTTATGAACTGCTGGCACCCAAGTAAAAAGCAAAAAAAATTAAAACACCTGTAAAAGTCTAACTCGCCTCCCAAAAATGAACCTGACACATCAAAACCCCTAATCCGCCATCCCCCACATTGCAACTAATAATAAAATGTATTAACCCTGAAACCGCCATCCCCCTACAATGCAATCTACCTATTTAAACTATTAACCCCTAATTTGCCAACCTCCACAAGGCAAAGTATCTATCAACACTATTAACCACTTAAACTGCCAACTCCCCACAATGCAAAGTATTAATCTAATCACTAAGCCCCCTAACCTAACACACTCTAATTTAAACCCAATTACATACAATAAAAAGACTATCTTCTTAAAAAATAAATTAAAAATTATCAAAATAAAAATATCCTAACAACATTTAAAGGGACAGTCTAGGCCAAAATAAACTTTCATGATTCAGATAGAGAATGTAATTTATTTCATGTAATTAGCAAGAGTCCATGAGCTAGTGACGTATGGGATATACATTCCTACCAGGAGGGGCAAAGTTTCCCAAACCTCAAAATGTCTATAAATACACCCCTCACCACACCCACAATTCAGTTTTACAAACTTTGCCTCCCATGGAGGTGGTGAAGTAAGTTCTGATGGCCTCTCATCTAAACAAGAAACTTCCCAGGTATCTGTCCAGATCCAGGGATCCTCAGGCAGAAGCAGTGGACGCGCTGTCGCTTCCTTGGAATTATCAACCTGCTTATATCTTTCCGCCTCTAGTTCTTCTTCCAAAAGTGATTTCCAAAATTCTAATGGAACGTTCGTTTGTATTGCTGGTGGCTCCAGCATGGCCTCACAGGTTTTGGTATGCGGATCTCGTTCGGATGGCAAGTTGCCAACCTTGGACACTTCCGTTAAGGCCAGACCTTCTATCTCAAGGCCCTTTTTTCCATCAGGATCTCAAATCATTAAATTTGAAGGTATGTTGGAAACAACTTTCTCCTCCTAACACCTCACAGATTATAGCTACTGTCAACTACTTATCGAAAATGGAAGCTTACTCCCATTCAGCCCTAGATAAACTAGATTTTTACCATGCATCTTGGGCTCCCTGGTGGGAAAAATTCTCCAACTAATCAAACCTGACATTAATTAGACCCTGGTCGCTTCTTTCTGAGATAACATGCCACTAATGTAACATCTAACTAATTCTCTCTCTCTATTTACACCTATTCGTCACTCCCCTTTCTGACTCAATATTTTACTTATTTATTCATCTATTTATTTATTTATTTATTTTCTTTTGGTGCTGTCTCTCTCTCTTTTGTTTCTCTTTCTCCATTCCTTACCCCATTACCCTATTTGAGACTACCCTATAAGAGCATATATCCCCACTTACCTTTACAATTGTTGTAATGTCCTTTATTAATATAAAATTGAGGAAAAGGTTATCCGAAATATCATGCAACATTGGAATATTGTTTATATTGATACTCTTGACTCTACATTAGTTGTTATCACTATCACCTTTTGTTTGTATCATTGATAATGTCACATTTGTATGGTATTCTTGTATCTTCTGTTTTTCCTCAAATAAAAATGTATTTAAAAAAAATAAAAAAATGTTTTGAAGGTATGGAGATTGAACGCTTGATTCTTTGTCATAGAGGTTTCTCTGACTCAGTGATTAATACTATGATACAGGCTCGTAAATCTGTGTCTAGAAAGATTTATTATCGAGTCTGGAAGACTTATATTTCTTGGTGTTCTTCTCATAAATTCTCTTGGCATTCTTTTAGAATTCCAAGAATTTTACAGTTTCTTCAGGATGGTTTGGATAAGGGTTTGTCTTCAAGCTCTTTGAAAGGTCAAATCTCTGCTCTTTCTGTTCTTTTTCACAGAAAGATTGCTAATCATCCTGATATTCATTGTTTTGTACAGGCTTTGGTTCGTATCAAGCCTGTCATTAAGTCAATCTCTCCTCCTTGGAGTCTTAATTTGGTTCTGAGGGCTTTCCAGGCTCCTCCGTTTGAACCTATGCATTCTCTGGATATTAAATTACTTTCTTGGAAAGTGTTGTTCCTTTTAGCCATCTCTTCTGCTAGAAGAATTTCTGAGTTATCTGCTCTTTCTTGTGAATCTCCTTTCCTGATATTTCATCAGGATAAGGCAGTGTTGCGGACTTCATTTAAATTTTTACCTAAGGTTGTGAATTCTAACATTAGTAGAGAGATTGTTGTCCCTTCATTATGTCCTAATCCTAAGAATTCTCTGGAGAAATCTTTACATTCTTTGGATGTAGTTAGAGCTTTGAAATATTATGTTGAAGTTACTAAAGGTTTTAGAAAGACTTCTAGTCTATTTGTCATCTTTTCTGGTTCCAGAAACCAAAACCAAATTAAGACTCCAAGGAGGAGAGATTGATTTAATAACAGGCTTGATACGAACCAAGGCCTGAACAAAACAGTGAATATGAGGAAGTTTAGCAATCTTTCTATGAAATAAAACAGAAAGAGCAGATATTTGTCCCTTCAAGGTACTTGCAGACAAACCTTTATCCAAACCATCCTGAAGAAACTGTAAAATTCTAGGAATTCTAAAAGAATGCCAGGAGAATTTATGAGAAAAACACCATGAAATATAGGTTTTACAAACCCGATAATAAATCTTCCTTGAAACAGACTTACAAGGCTGTAGCATAGTATTAATCACTAAGTCAGAGAACCCTCTATGACTAAGTACTAAGTGTTCAATTTCCATAACTTAAAATTTAGCGATTTCAGATCCTGATGGAAAAACAGCCCTTTAGACAGAAGGTCTAGCCTTAAAGCAAGTGGCCAAGGTTGGCAACTGGACATCCGGACAAGATCCGCATACCAAAACCTGCAAGGCCATGCTGGTGCTATCAGAAACACATGCAATTGTTCCAATATGATCTTGGAGATCACCCTTGGAAGAAGAACTAGAGACAGAAAAATGTAAGCAGGTTGGTAAAACCAAGGAACTGCCAATGCATCCACCATCTCCGCCTAAGGATCCCTGGACCTGGAAAGGTACCTGGGAAGCTTCTTGTTTAGATGGGAAGCCATCAGATCTATTTTGGGGAGAACCCACATCTGTACAATCTGACAAAATACATCTGGATGGAGAGACCACTCCCCTGATTGTAAAGACTGACGACTGACATAATCCGCTTCCCAATTGTCTACACCTGAGATATGTAATTAGACAGGAGTTGGATTCTGCCCAAAAAAGTATCCAAGATACTTCTTTCATCACTAAAGGACTGAGAGTCCCCCCCTTAAAGTTTGACATATGCCACAGTTGTGATATTGTCTGTCTGAAAACGAATGAATGATTCTCTCTTTAATAGAGGCCTAGCCTGAAGAGCCCTGAAAATAGTACGGAGTTCTAAAATATTGATTGGTAACCTCGCCTTTTGAGGATTCCAAAGACCTTGTGCTGTCAGAGACCCCCAGACAGCTCCCCAAACTGTGATATTTGCATCTGCTGAAATCACAGTCCAGGAAGGACGAACAAAAGAAGCCCCTTGAAGAATCCGATGATGGTCCAACCACCAGGACAGAGAGATTTGAATGTTGGGATTTAAGTATATCAACTGTGATATCCGAGTATAATCCCTGCACCATTGATTCAGCATGCAAAGCTGCAGGGGTCTCATATGGAAGCAAGCAAAGAGGACCACATTTGATGCTGCAGTCATGAGACCTAAAACTTCCATGCACATAGCCACTGTAGGGAATGATTGAGACTGAAGGTTTTGACAGGCAGAAACCAATTTCATTCATCTCTTGTCTGTTAAAAACAGAGCCATGGACACTGAATCTATTTGGAAACCTAAAAAGGTGAAACTTGTCTGAGGAATCAAGGAACTCTTTGGTAAATTAATCCTCCAACCATATCTTTGAAGAAACAACACAAGTTGATTCGTGAGAGATTCTGCTAAATGAAAAGATTGAGCCAGTACCAAGATATCGTCCAAATAAGGAAACACCGCAATACCCTGCTCTCTGATTACAGATAGAAGGGCACCGAGAACCTTTGAAAAGATTCTTGGAGCTGTTGCTAGGCCAAATAGAAGAGCAACAAATAGGTAATGCTTGTCTAGAAATGAGAATTTCAGAAACCGATAGAGGTCTCGATGAATCGGAATGTGAAGATACGCATCCTGTAAGTATATTGAGGACATGTAATGTCCTTGCTGAACAAAAGGCAGAATAGTCCTTATAGTAACCATCTTGAAAGTTTGAGACCCTTACAAATTGATTAAAAAACTTCAGATCCAGAACTGCTCTGAAAGAATTTTACTTCTTCAGGACAATGAATAGAGTAAAATAAAAACCCAGACCCTGTTACAGAATTGTAATTGGTACAATTACTCCTGAAAGCTCTAGATCTGAAACACACTTCAGAAAGGCCTGAGCTTTCACAGGATTTGTTAGAACATGAGAGAGAAAAAATCTTCTCACAGGAGGTCTTATTCTGAAACCTATTCGATACCCCTGAGAAGACAGTATTCTGGATCCAATGATTCTGAATGGAACCTGCCCAAACGTCTTGAAATAATTTCAATTTGCCCCCCACCAGCAGAACTGGATTGAGGGCCGCACCTTTATGCAGTCTTGGGGGCTGGCTTTGGTTTCTTATAAGGCTTGGATTTACTCCAACTCGAGGATGGCTTCCAATTGGAGCCAAAGTCCTTAGGGGAAGGAGTGGTTTTCTGTTCTCTATTCTGATGAAAGGAACAAAACCAATTAGAAGCTTTAGATTTGCACTTTTACTTTTTATCTTGAGGCAAAAAACTCCCTTCCCCGCAGTAATAATGGAAATAATAAAATCCAACTGGGAACCAAACAAATTATTACCCTGAAATGATAGAGATAGTAACCTAGATTAATACCATGTCAGCATTCCATGATTTGAGCCATAAAGCTCTTCTAGCTAAAATAACGAGATAGATTTAACATTAATCTTGATGATATCAATAATAGCATCACAGATAAAATGATTAGCATGTTGAAGCAAACAAACAATGCTATACAAATCAGAGACTTTTTCCCGTTGTGCTAAGCTATCAAACCAAACATTTGATGCAGCCGCAACATCAGCCATAGAAATGGCAGGTCTAAGCATATAGCCAGAATGCAAATAAGCTTTCCTTAGATAAGATTCAATTTTCCTATCTAAAGGATCCTTAAAAGAAGTACTATCTTCCATAGGAATAGAAGTACATTTAGCAAGAGTAGAAATAGCCCCATCAACCTTAGGGACTTTTTCCTAAAACTCTAATTTAGCCACTGGCAATGGATACAGCTTTTTAAACCTTGAAGAAGGAACAAAAGAAGTACCAGGCTTAGACCATTCCTTAGCAATCACATCAGAAAAAGCATCAGAAACAGGAAAAACCTCAGGAGTAGTCACAGGAGGTTTATAGACAGAATTTAAACGTTTACTGGATTTATTATCAAGAGGACCAGACTCCTGAATATCCAAAGTTATCAACACTTCTTTTAACAATGAACAAATATACTCAATCTTAAAAAGACAAGATGATTTATCAGTGTCAAATCTGAAGTAGGATCTTCTGAGTCAGAGAGATCCTCATCAGAGGAGGATATAGCAGTATGTTGCCGGTCATTACAAATTTCATCATAAATTATGAGATTTTTTAAAAAACCTTTTACGTTTATTTGAAGGCGGTATAGCAGCCATAGCCTTCAGCAATATAATTGTTTATATCAACAGGGATATCATGTACTTTAGATGTTGAAGGAAGAACAGATGCTGTACTAGCACTAATAGAAACCTTTTCTGCATGCAAAGCATATCATGACAACTGTTACACACTACAGCTGGAGATATAATCTCCACTAGCTTACAACAGATACACTTAGCTTTGGTAGAACTGTGTTCAGACAGCATGGTTTCTACAGCAGCTTCTGAAACAGGATCAGATTGAGACATCTTGTAAAATGTAAAAGAAAAAATAACATTTAAACAGAATATCTTATTTCCACATATAGCAGTTTCAGGAATGAGAAAAAATGCAAATGCTAAAATTGGCAACAAAAGCAAATAGCATAGCCCTCTGAGCATAAAGAAGGCAAGGATCTTATAGGAAGTGAGGTAAAATAAAACTACATTTTTTGGCGCCAAGTATGATGCATGACGCAAAAGGAAGTTGAGAATTTTTTTGGTGCTAACAAACATCCGGAAATGACACCACTCACGTCATAACAAACACAATTTTGTGCCAAACAACCTAGCGTCAACTAAGACGTAGGAAATGACAAACTTGCATCATTACAGATGCACATTCGCACTAAAAAATGCAAATATAAGTAAAATACATATATTTAAAACTTTATACATAAAGCGCCAAACTATAGCTGAGAGTGTCTTAAATAAGGATACTTACCGAAAGACACCCATCCACATATAGCAGATAGCCAAACCAGTACTGAAAGCTATCAGCAGAGGTAATGGTATATAAGAGTATATTGTTGATCTGAAAAGGGAGGTAGGAGATAAATCCCTACGACTGATAACAGAGCCCTTGAAAGATTTCCCGCGAGGGAAACCATAAAATCAAAATAGGCGATACTCTCTTCACATCCCTCTGACAAACACTGTACTCTGAGAGGAATTGGGCTTCAGAATACTTAGAAGTGCCTTCCACAGAAGAATTATAAAAACCAAGCACAAACTTACTTCACCACCTCCATAGGAGGCAAAGTTTGTAAAAACTGAATTGTGGTTGTGGTGAGGGGTGTATTTATAGGCATTTTGAGATTTGGGAAACTTTGCCCCTCCTGGTATGATTGTATATCCCATACGTCACTAGCTCATGGACTCTTGCCAATTGCATGAAAGAAATTAAAACCTAATCTAATACCCCTATAAAAACAAAAATGCCACCCCAAAATAAAAACACCCTCTAATCTAAGACTAAACTACCAATAGCCCTTCAAAGGGCCTTTTCTTGGGCATTGCCTTGTAGAAATCAGCTCTTTTATATAGAAACCCTACAAATGAACCCCCCTCCCAACGAACCCCCTAAAATAAAAAAGACCTAACTATAACAAAATCTATCTACCCATTGCCCCTAAAGGGGCATGTGTATGGGCATTGCAGAGAACCTCCACGTCGATGAGGACCGCCGCCACTGAGAGGACCACTGCTCTGCATCCGTGCATCGGAAGTCCGCTCCGCACCTCCGGCAGGCAAGATGAAAGAAGATAGTCCCAGGATGGATGAAGATGGATCCGCCTAGATGAAGACTTTTCTCCGCCAGGAAGAAGATTAATGTCTTGAATTCAGGAACAGTGAGTACATTTTTGGGGTTAGTGTTAAGTTTTTTTTGGGGGGGTGTTTTTTTTAAATTTTAGATTAGGGCTTTTTTATTTTTTAATGGGCAGCAAAATAGCTGATTGCCCTTTTAAGGTCAATGCTCATACAAATGCCCCTTTTGGGGGCAATGGGTAGATTAGATTAGGCCTTTTTTATATTGGGGGGCTGGGTGGGTTGGGGTTTTTACTGTTACTGTGTTTTTATGTAAATGAGCTGATTTCTTCAGGGCAATGCCCTACAAAAGGTCCTTTTAAGGGCTATTGGTAGTTTAGTCTTAGATTAGGGGGTGTTTTTATTTTGGGGTGTTTTTTTGTATTTATAGGGGTATTAGATTAGGTTTAAAAAAATTATTTTGGATAATTTAGTTTATTTTTCTGTAATCTTAGATTTTTAAATTTTTTGTATTTGGTTGTTGTTTTTTTTTAAATGTAATGTTAGTAATTTTTATTTTAATGTTAAATTAGGATTTTTTTTATTTTGCAGTAAATATATAATACTGACTTGTGACGCCGGTTCTGTGTTTGATTATGGGAGTAAAAATAGCGGGCGACGTCTAAATAAATGTTTAATATCTGACCATCACTCAAGATTTATTTTAAACAAATATTTACAGAGTATTCAATGTAACTTTCCATTTAAAATATTAAAATTAACATTTAAATATTGATTCTAGTAGACTTACCTGTCTGAGAATAAGTTTTTAAATGTCAGTAATGTTAATGTTTTATTTTAAAAGACTACTGCATTAGATACTTTGCTATAGCAAAATGTGACATTAGTTTAAAAATGTTACTGTAATTCTATAGAAACATTCAAATTGTAGAACAAATACCAGGATGGATGAACATTAATTCTGCAATGCTATTGTTGACAAGACATTTAGCCATCCATAGTTCAGTATTTTTAGAGATAATATTTTTAACTGCTGGTGTTTTAGGTTCAGAAAGCATACCATACACTTCGCGGACAGTGGAACAGTGAAGAACATATTTCCCAGGCCACAACTATTCTAACTGACATGATCTATGCGATTGGTAAAAAATTCCCGAATTGGTCAACTGAGCAACGCCTGAAAGGTAAGTTTCATTTTCACTATGTGTACCAAAAAATTACAAGGTTACTGATTACCTCATGTTGAAAGATATCCATTTGTTAAAGTGTTTTATTTTCTTTTTTTAAACTACTACTGATTTGAGATATCAAATTCACAAAGTTCCATAAGAGGAAAAACTGTACACACACAAACACACACACATACATTTTCTTTCATACAAGTGATGAGAGTCCCCAATCCGTTACTCCTGGGAATTACCCTACCATTAGTAGGAGGCAAAGATCCACAAACCCCAAGAGCTCTATAAAGCCCCTCCCACCTCACAGTTATCTCAGTCTTGTCTTTACCTCCACTTCAGGTGGTTGAAGAATGAAGTTGTGCATTTGATTCTTCAGAGAGGGGCTTTCAGCCAATGTTGAGGCCAGTTTTCCCCTCAGTATTTGTCAGAGAAATGTATGTGGTTATTGTTTGTGACTCTTTTTGCACCTCATGGAAAATGTTGTCACAGACCTCCCATAGTGGTCACAGGGTCTGTCTTTTGCTTCCTTTTATGGATCTACAATATACTGCTATTCCATAAACCTCTGTTGATATGTTTCAGTACTGGTTTGGCTATTTACTTTACTAGTAGATGAGTGTCTGTTGGTAAGTATCATATTTTTATTTTTATTTATATGACACTCTGTAGCCTAGTTTGGGCATTTATAATATATATTTATTTGATATATATATAGTCTTGGGGCTGAAACCTTATATTTATTTTTATTCCTCTTTACTTTTTTTGCACACATTGGATTTATGGCGCACATACACCTAGATTTAGAGTTCTGCGTTAGCCTTAAAAAGCAGCGTTAAGGGGTCCTAACGCTGCTTTTTAACGCCCGCTGATATTACGAGTTTGGTAGGTACAGGTGTACCGCTCACTTTTCTTCCGCAACTTTTGGCAACCGCAAATCCCCTTACGTCAATTGCATATCCTATCTTTTTAATGGGATTTGCCTAACGCCGGTATTACAAGTCTTGGAGAAAGTGACCGGTACAGCCTCTACCTCCAAGACTCCTACCGCATAAAAAAGTCAGTAGTTAAGAGTTTTGTGGACTAACGCTGGAACATAAAGCTCTTAACTACAGTGCTACAAAGTACACTAACACCCATAAACTACCTATGAACCACTAAACCGCGGCCCCCCCCGCATCGCAAACACTATAATAAAATTATTTAACCCCTAATCTGCCGACCGGATACCGCTGCCACCTACATTATAGCTAGGAACCCCTAATCTGCTGTCCCTAACATCACCAACACCTACATTATATTTATTAACCCCTAATCTGCCCCCCCATGTCGCTGCCACCTACCTACACTTATTAACCCCTAATCTGCCGACCGGACCTCGCCGCCACTATAATAAATGTATTAACCCCTAAACCACCGCACTCCGGCCTCACAAACACTTTAATACATTTTATTAACCCCTAATCTGCCCTCCCTAACATCGCCGCCACCTACCTACAATTATTAACCCCTAATCTCCCGCCCCCAACGTCGCCGCTAATATAATAAAGTTATTAACCCCTAAACCTAAGTCTAACCCTAACACCCCCCTAAGTTAAATATAATTTAAATAAAACAAACTAAAATTACTATAATTAAATAAATTAATCCTATTTAAAACTAAATACTTACCTATAAAATAAACCCTAATATAGCTACAATATAACTAATAGTAGCTATTTTAGGATTTATATTTATTTTACAGGCAACTTTGTATTTATTTTATCTAGGTACAATAGCTATTAAATACTTATTAACTATTTAATAGCTACCTAGTTAAAATAATTACAAAATTACCTGTAAAATAAATCCTAACCTAAGTTACAAATACACCTAACACTACACTATCAATAAATTAATTAAATAAATTAACTACAATTATCTAAACTAAAATACAATTAAATAAACTAAACTATAATACAAAATATTACAAGAATTTTAATCTAATTACAACTAATCTAAGCCCCCTAATAAAATAAAAAAGCCCCCCAAAATAATAAAATTCCCTACCCTAAACTAAATTACAAAGTAATCAGCTCTTTTACCAGCCCTTAAAAGGGCTTCTTGCGGGGCATTGCCCCAAAGTAATCAGCTCTTTTACCTGTAAAAAAAAAATACAATCCCCCCCAGCATTACAACCCACCACCCACACACCCCTACTCTAAAACCCACCCGATCCCCCCTTAAAAAAACCTAACACTACCCCATTGAAGATCACCCTACCTTGAGCCGTCTTCAACCAGCCGGCTACCGATGGGACAGAAGAGGACATCCAGACCAGCAGAAGTCTTCATCCTATCTGGGCAGAAGAGGACATGCGGACCGGCAGACATCTTCATCCAGGCGGCATCTTCTATCTTCATCCTTCCGGAGCAGAGCGGAGCCATCTTCTATCGAGCCGACGCAGAGCCATCCTCTTCTTCCGATGTCCTAATGCAGAATGAAGGTTCCTTTACATGACGTCATCCAAGATGGCGTCCCTCGAATTCCAATTGGCTGATAGGATTCTATCAGCCAATTGGAATTAAGGTAGGAAAAATCAGATTGGTTAATTGGAGAGAATTGTCCCCTTATTTTTCCCAATTTATAGAAAAAGGATATAAAGTAAGTAATTTTATATCCTGCTTAATTTTATATCCTGCTAAACTCTGGGTAGATCTTAAGGGCAAAATTAATATACTAAATAATGTCAAAGAGGCGCAGGAATTGCTAGCTGCCATTTAAATCACCTCATATGAGGACTCAAGGTCCTGGTACTAATATATATTCACATTCTTCTGTTATTTTAAGTGACAAAATGAAAGTAAAAGTAGTGTATTTGCTTGGTATGGTTAAGTTAGGGGTGTTTTTTTTTTGTTTTGTTTTTTCTTCCCTCCATTTTATATCTAGTTCTATAGGTTATCATTAAATGGTTACCCATCTGATTATTCTATCATGGAATGTTGGGGGAATTTCTTCCCTAATAAAACACAAGCAAATAATAGCACAGCTGGGTAAACATTCTCCTGACATTGTCCCAATTCAGGAAACTCATCTTAAGGAGAGTGAATCCAGTAAGTTAAAAACACGTTGGATGGGGAAAGTATTGGCCACGTCTGCTATTAAAAGGAGTTGCGGTGTGCCAATTTTAATGCATAAAAAATTAGAATATCAAGTTGTAAAAGTTGAACGGGATCTGAATAGAAGGTACATATTTGTTCACCTAATAATTGGCAGCATACAATATATTATAGGTAATATATATATAAGGATCAACTGGAGTGAGGATTTGGAACACAACTGCAGTACTTAAGAAATATTTGGAATGTCTCACTTAACTGGTTCAAAGTCATCTATGAGTGAAAAGGAAGTCTTCACAGTCAAAGTGATTATGCTCAGATTGTATATATTTAGTAGTCAAACCACACAGAAGATTCTGTAGGAGAGTATAGGCGATCTTATCACAGTTTTAGCCAAGATATACTAGCACACTGAATGTCTGTATTTGTAACAGTTCATAAGGGCACAACACCACGATATAACCGGAGTATGTGGAATACTCATAGGCTCAGATTATAAGTGGAAAACAGCAACGCTATTCATGTAAGCAGAAAAAACAATACAGGATACACAGTCATTGGTATTGTATAGCTGTTTATCGGTACCTGTGTGTTTCCAAGTGTCGGGCATAAGCGTCTTCCTCGTGAACTGTGCACAGAGCTGTGGAACTGATGCCGGAGAAACCGGAAGTGACGTCACGCTGCAGCGGAGTGGATTAGAGCTGTCAGGCAGCGTTCGCTAACAGAAGGGAGAAAAGCTGGTACAAACAGTAAGTGTGATAATCTTCAATGAAGTAGTTGAATGAATTGTACCCCACTGAGAAAGGCTTAGTAAACCTTGATTGTTGGTCCAAGTAGTGGCTATTAGCTGAGTCCGGTGAACTTTAGAATTCGGTCTGGATGTCAGAGTAAGATCTTTGGTATCTGTGGAGAGCAATTAAAGAAGGCTTGTTATTCCACTAAGTAACACTTCAATACTAAGCACCGCTTGAATAGTGCACAGGTGTCTTAAAGGAGCCATATCCAATCAGGAGGAAGTGGGCGTAACTGGGAGGTGTAGTAAGAAGGAGAAACCTGATAATATATATGGGCCAAACTCTTTTTCGCTGGATTTTTGGGATATAATTAAAAGTAAGTTATATTCAGCTGCTAGTGAAAAATTAATCCTTGGTGGTGACTTTAATATGACGCTTTGTCCCAAGTTAGATAGCTCTTCGACCAAAGAGAAGGTCAGGAATGAAAAAATAGCTACTGATTTTAATTTTTTTTGTACAGCTTTAAAACTTAATGATATCTGGAGAACCAAAAATCCAGATATATATGAATATACCTGTGAGTCAAAAACACATCGCTCATTCTCCAGAAGTGACTATATTCTTGTTTCAGAGCAACTTATTTTATTAGAATCAGTACCAAAAATTTATGATGTATTGATCTCGGATCATTCAATAATTTCCAATACATTTTAATTAATAAAGTCTGAAAATAGGGCAAACAATTTTTTTGCGTTTCCTCGTTTCATGTTAGAGAACACCAAATTTAATGTGTGGCTATCACATCAATGGAAAGAATTTCATTTCCATAATAAAGGGTATTATGATAAAATCGAAGTGTACTGGGAAACAGCAAAAGCGATATTAAGGGGAAAGATAAAAGCTTATATGTGTAACTGGAAAAAAAGGCAAGCAAGGGAGCTGCAGCTATCTAATCAGGTTAGGAATGCGTTATCTCAGTATAGATCTGAGAATTTTAAATATAATTGGGATAAATACTGCCAGGCTAGAACTGAAAGGGAGCTGTTTTTAAAACAAAAATGTCTAGAGGAGGACAAGAGAATTAACAACCGGTATAAAGACTATTTTGGATGTTCAGCTAAATACTTAGATAAAATAACTAAGAATAGGAAGAGTAAAAATGATATAACAGCAATTAAGGAAGGATGCCATAGATTTACTGACAATGAAAACATTAGGGATGTATTTTTTACATATTATCAAAAACTGTACAAGAAAGTTGATGAAGATCTAATTAATAAAATAAATTTCTGGTCTAAAATTACACCTCCGAGGGTAACAGAAAATGACCTCGAATTGATCAATAGCCCATTTTAAGTAGATGAGATATGTGAGGCTATCAGCGAATCCAAGCTAAATAAGGCAGCGGGTCCAGATTGGCTCCCGGCAGAGTTTTATAAAATTCTTACAGAAGATATTAAATTGACCCTCAACAAACGTTTTAATACCTATTATGTCACTAATATTCCTATATCAAGCTATTTTACCTAAATTCATAAAAAAGGCTAAGATCCTGAAGAGCCGTCATCATATAGGCCAATCTCGGTTTTAAATGCTGACTATAAAATTCTTACGTCTATCTTAGTGAACAGACTAAATAAATTCCTTTATCAAAATATTCATTCTGATCAAACTGGTTTTATCCAAGGAAGGAATATGTCCTTGAATAAACGTAAGGTGGAAACCATTTTGGATTACTTTTGGAATATAACCCTACAGCAAATTCCCAATAAATAAAAAAAAAAGATGTTTGATACAGATCTGGCTCTGCTGTCATTAGACGCAGAGAAAGCTTTTGATTCCATTTCTTGGGATCATCTATTGGATTCACTGTCTCAGTTTGGGTACGCTGGTAGCTTTACAGATTTCATCCAAAAGATATATAAAAATCTGTATTCTTTTCTATTGATCAATGGTAATCCAAAATCCAGAATTTTGTTAGTCCGCGGGACTCATCAAGGATGTCCTCTCTCGCCATTACTCTTTAATATTTCAATATAATTTTTTGATATTTGGCTTCGGTCAGAACTTACAGGATTAAGATTTGGTAATGAGAATGTGAAAATGTTACTGTATGCCGATGATTTGCTAGTTTTTTGGAAAACACAAAAAAATCTATACCACAGATATTAGATATGCTGGCAATCTTTAGCTCGATTTCAGGCTATAAGATTAATTTGGGGAAAAGTGAATTAATATGGATCAAGAGGAAATCGGATAGCTATATATATGATCCTTTTAAGACAACGGAATATATAAAGTATTTAGGGATACTTCTTCATAAAAATCCGAAATTCTGGTATGAGATGAATTTACCGCAGGTTTTTAATAAATCTATTTTAGATCTTAAAAACTTCATGGATCTTCCAATATCTTTGTCAGCTAGAGTTAGCTTGATTAAAACAATTATCTTTCCCCAAATTTTGTATCTGTTACAGAATTTGCCGGTCTTTATTTATAATCATCAGATAAACAATTGCTTGTTCGCAATTTCTATGGAAAAAGCAAAAAGCTTGCATCTCTATTTTGAAATTGGCACAAAAAAGACAGAATGCTGACCTGGCATTTCCGGATATTAAACTTTACAATCTTGCATCATTGGCCAAGACGGCAATGGATTGGTTAATGAATTTGAGCAAATTTACCTCTATTGAATTAGAAGCAGCAATAATTTCACCATTTTCTCTTAAGGCAATTCTTTATTGCCTGGTAGGGAATCTCCCAAGCATACTAACCAACCTGATTACCTTTAAAAATATTATTGCGGCTTGGCATAAGATTTGCTCTTGTCTTGAAATAGATCCCAAATGTTCTTTTTTCTCCCAATTTGTGGGAATCCAGAATTTATAAAGGGGATTTCAACAATTGGTCATTGAATCATGGTCCCTAAAGGGATTGACTTACATATACCAGATGTTTTCGTCAGCTGGACATCTATTATCTTTCAATAATCTTATTTGTATGTTTCAAATATCTAGAAATGATCTATTTGCATTGCATATTTTCAGATTCGTCATTTTATTAATGCTAAAAACTGGAATGTGGAGTTGCTTTGTCGATGGTCCAAGATCAATATACGTATTAGGAAATTTGCTGTCGGTAAATGCTCTATCTCCCTGTTATACAATATTCTGCTCTCTAAACAAGGACAGATCTATTTAAATAAAATCCATGCTTTTTAGGCATTGCACTTCCCTGTAGTGGAGATCATAAATATTAGACATGGTTTTGCGATAACACAAAAGCTTACAATTCCTAGTGGCTGGAAAGAATCACATGTTAAATTGATTCATAATGCTTATTTTTCTCCAGTCAAATTGGCAAAATGTTATGCTAATAAGGATTTCTATTGCCCTAAATGTCATTTGGACAAGGCAGATATCTTGCATGTATTTTGGAATTGCCCGAAAATATCTCATCTCTGGCATAAATTAAATTTTTGGTATAACAAACTTTTCTCTGATCAGTGTAAGATTAGTGGTAATTATATTTTTTTCATGTCTGATTCTGCAACCACTAGACCGAATCATTATCAAAGCTGTTGTACGCTGATAAAGATAATGAGATACATGATTTTGAAAAAGTGGAAGGATGCTATCCCACCCAGCTTTGTCAGTTGTATAAGTAATGTATTACAACAAATTGCTTTTGAGATTCAAAATATTAACTTATTAAACAACACTAAGATTTAGGAATTACTTGATAAATGGTTACCATTGATTAAAGTTCAAACAGCTTTGGTTAAAAAAGAGCTATTATCTTCATTATTCAACACCAAACAATTTATAAGAGCAGCTAAAACAGGTGTATTTCCACTCTCTTGCATCCCATCAGCATCGCTACTCTAGTAAAACTGAGGAGGGTATTAAAGTAAGGAGTAATATAGAGGGATGAAATGATGTATATATTTATTTTTAAATGTTTTTTTTTTTCTTGTTATATTTTGTTTTATCATTTGTTTTCTTTTTGGGGGGGAAATAGAAGAAAAACTACCCAGTTCCTAGTTAATACCAGAAGTGACCACAGATATAAGGACATGTTAAACAGTAATTATTTTTTCCTGGTCATGAAGTACTTGAATAACACTAATATATGTGAATTATTTCATTGTTAAATCTTCCAAAGACATTTTTTCTTTTGTCATTTTCTTTATCTGTATGGATCTGTTTTTTGTTATTTGTTTTACTGGTATGATTCATATGTATCCATCTTTTTTTTTTTCTCTTTGTACTATGAACTGGTTCAATAAAATAATTCTAAAATAATAATAAAAATAATATACATGTGAGGTATTAAACAGACATGCACTGGTTGGTTGAGGCATGTCCTGTCTGGCATGTCCATAGCTATACAATTAAAATTGTGAATAGTATTTGAATAGAACTAATTCAACAAATACAGTAATCAAATTATGCTTTATATCAACTGTTTTAATAGAATATCATTACACTTTATACCCCCTTTAATCGAAGAAAATCAAAATTATGCTTTATATACTTTTATACCATTTTTAATCAAAGATGATATCAAAATAATTAACCTTTATCCCTTTTTATATAATGCCATTACGTTTTATATGCTTTTTATATCCCTTTTTAATCTAAGACAATATCAGAATTATACTTTATACCATTTTATTTCCCTTTTAATGAACAATACATCTCCTAATCAGCAATATCAAAATAACTATGTTTCATTCCCTTTTAAACCCCTCCTAATCGAAGAAAATATCAAAATAATTAAGCTAATACACTTTTATAACCATTTTAATCCAAATCCTTATTAAAAAACACTTTTTATAGAAATGTTATATCAAATTCGTATTAAAATCACTATTTATATACATTTTTATCAAACTTGTATCAAAATCACATTTAAAATGAATTTTATATCAAATTCATATAAAAAGGGGCGTAAAAGTGGGAGTTGAAAGGCACGGGATTAGAGAGGAGAAAATGGCATATCCGCTTGTCAAAATGAGTTTGACATAACCTCCCTCCATAGTTATACTACTAGTGTCAACTTGTCTAAACCTTCTGCTTCTTTTTTCCCCTCAGTTGCTCTTTCCAATGAAGTGTTAGATTGCATGTTAGCGGCTTCGTATGCTGTTCCGTTTGCTCGCTTTCTCATGAAGCCTTTTCAGCTTTGTTTGTTTCTGCAGTAATGCAAGGGTCTGCTATTTCTAGGGTTCATTTAGATTTCAGGTTGAGGCAGTCACTGTCTTGGTGGCTGTATCCTCAGCTTATTTCACAGGGGGGCTTCTTTTGTTCATCCTACTGGATCTTCATTCTTTACAGAGGCAAGTCTTTCAGGATGGGGCGTCATCTGAAGGTCTCAGAGTACAAGGGGTTTTTGGTTTTCCCGGGACGAGCTTTCCTTTTGATATTTTTTTAACTCCTTGCAATATTCAGAGTCCTGCAGAGTTGGCCTCTGTTGGAAAGGGAGTCTTATCTCATATTTCAGATAGACCATGTTTCAGCAGTAGCATATGTCAATCATCAAAGGGGACCTATCAGTACCCTGGCCACAAGGGAAGTATTGTAAATTCTTTCCTGGGCAGAAGCCAATTGTTAATTAATTTCTGCTGTTCATATTCCTGGATTGAACAACTGGGAAACTGTTTTTTACTCAGTTGTTAGTCTTGGCATCCAGGAGAGTGGTCTCTTCATCTGGACATCTTCTATCAGATAGTGGATCCTTGGGGTATTCCAGAGATAGATCTGATGGTCTTTTGTTTTATTTTCTGACTTTCCAGGTACTGTGTAAGGTCCATGGATCCTTAAGCAGTGTTTGTGGATGCTTAGGTAGTTCCTTGGTCATTTGGACTAACTTTTTTTCCACCTTTGGTTCTTCTCCCATGGTTGTTGCCTAATTAGTCTAGAGGGAGCGTCTGTGATTTTATTTGCTCTGATTTGGTCTTACAGTTTTTGGTGTGCGAATCTAGTTCAGATGTTCAGTTGCCTTTTTTGGGTCTCTTCCTTTGCATTTCAGATTTTTGGTCTCACGGTCTGGTTTTTCATACAGGTTTCAAATCTCTAAGCCCAATGACATGGAAATTAAACAAATAGTTCTTAAGCAGAGAGGATACTCTGATGCAGGTTTGTGAACCTGTATTCAGGAAGTTTTATTATACGGTTTAATAGGTAGAGGTGGGGGAGTATTTTTTCACGTTCTTGGGGTTTATTTCTTGATGTAAGTATGATGATTTTTTTCCCCTGACATTCTTATTAGAATTCCTAGTTTGTTTGTTTTTGCAGTTTTTGCTTGATAGTTTGGATTAGGGTTTATCCGCCAATCTGTTTTGAGGGGTCAGATTTCAACTCTTTCAGTTCTTAATCTTTTAAGATTGTTAATCTTTCAGATATTCATAGCTTTGTTCTAGCTTTGGCTATAGATAAGTCTATTGTTAACCAAATTACCTTATTTTGGTTTTGAGGGTTTTTCAGACTTCAAGCTTGGTTTTCTTCCCTAATGTTGTATCTTCTGTCTGTATCAGACAGGAATTTATTTGTTAGGGTGTCCAAGTAGTTTCAGACAAACATCTAGTTTGTTTCTGTTCTTTTCTGGTTACAGAAAAGGGCAGTAAGCTTCGCCCATTTCCTTGTCCTCTTGGTTGAGACTTCTGTTCCATAAGGAATTTTTTTGGATGCAAGTTAGCCTCCACCTTAACAAATTACTGCTCATTCTATTAGATTGATAGCCATTTCTTGGCCTTTTAAGAATGAGGATTCAGATTACCAAATTTGCAAGGCAGTTTTTTCTACTATTTTGGGGTTTTTGCTTATTCTGAGCCGGCCTTTGGTAGGAAAACCCTTCAGGTAGTTGTCTCAGGATGACTATTTGCCTGTTGGTTATTTTTTAATTTCATGGTTTGTGCCCTTTTTGGGTTTTATTGGGGTTGTGGATTTTATTTTTTTAGTGACAAAGGATGTTTTTCCAATCCAACCCTTTATGTTTCATTAATCATTCCAAGGTTAATGGATTGTGGACTTTCACTACTTGTATGAAAAAAAAACAATTTATGTTTATGTTATAAATGAATTTCTTTCATGGTAGTGAAATTTCATGAGACCCCCCCCCCCCCCTTGTGTTTTTTCTGGTGTTGTTTTTTTTCTTATGCACATTTTTTCCCCTGCTCCTATTTGTTTGCTCTTGATTCTTTTCCTACCTCTTTGCTTTAGCTATACATCAGACTGAGTTGCCAGGAGGTTTTATAGCATTCTTGGGGTTTGGGACTCTTAGCCTCATCCTAGTAGCAGAGAAGAGTAATTCCAAAAAGTAATGGGTCCTGGTGTCTCACCACCATGAAATTAATGAGTTTATCAGGTAAGCATAAATTATATTGTCAAAATTCCTTATTCTCAATGGAACAAAACATTTCAGTACAATAAATATTGACAATTATTATTAAAGGGACACTTATACCCAAAATGTTTCTTTCATGATTCAGATAGACATTATAATTTTAAACAACATTCCAATTTACTGTTATTATCTAATTTGCTTCATTCTTTAGATATCTTTTGTTGAAGAAATAGCAATGCACCTGGGTGAGCCAATCGTACAAGGCATCTGTGTGCAGCCACCAATCAGCAAATACTGAGCATATCTATATACACTTTTCAACAAAGAATATCAAGTGGATGAAGAAAATTAGATAAAAGAAGTAAATCAGACCATTGCTTAAAATTGCATGCTCTTTCTAAATCATGAAAACAAGAATTGGGTTTCATGCCCCTTTAATTACAATTTTTTAGATATTTTGATGAAGCACACAGCTTCTATTATGAGTTAAATTATTCATAAAAATCAGAATCTAGTAATTGTGAAGTAGTACATTTATATACATGAATTTGGAATCATTTACTCTATTGTATTTTTTAATTTCAGGCGGTATTGCAGCATACAACGCTGGTGACGAAAACATCTATAACATTGATGTAGACAGTATCACTACTGGAGGAGATTATTCTAATGATGTTATTGCAAGAGCAATTTTGTTTAAATATCTT